>NC_089502.1:142110900-142416094 GCF_036850765.1 Saccopteryx bilineata | reverse complement strand
TCAATGGGCAAAAATTAAAATCAGTTTCCTTAAGATTAGGAACAAGACTGGGGTGTTCCCTTTCACCACTCTTACTCAGCATAGTTCTGGGAGTTTTAGCCACAGAAATCAGACAAGAGAAGAAATAAAAGGCATTCAAAATGGAAAAGAAGTAAAACTGTCATTATTTGCTGATGACATGATATATATATATATATCATGTATATATGTATATATATAGAGTCATATATATATATGACTCTAAAGTCTATTAAAAAAAAACTAGGCCTGATAAATTTGGCAAGGTTGCAGGATATAAAATTAATATTCACAAATCAGTGGCATTTTTATACCACTGAATACATTGTCAGAAAAAGTAGTAAACAAATTCCTTCACTATTGCAAGAAAGAAAACCCACATAGGAATAATTTTAACCAAAGAAGCAAGAGACTTGTACTCAGCAAATTATAAAACATTGAAAAAAAATTAAGAAAGATAAAAACGAGTGGAATTATATATTATGTTCATCAATAGGAAGAGTTAAAATCATTAAAATGTTCCTATTACCCAAAGCAATCTATAAATTTAATGTAATTCCTATTAAAATACCAATGGCATACTTCAAATATATAAAACAAATATTCCAAAAATGATATGGAACAAAAAAAAAGAACCCGAATAGCCTCAGGAATCTTAAAAATAGAGAATTAGAGGTATCACACTTTTTTTTTTTTCATTTTTCTGAAGCTGGAAACAGGGAGAGACAGTCAGACAGACTCCCACATGCGCCCGACCGGGATCCACCCGGCACGCCCACCAGGGGCGACGCTCTGCTGCGACCAGAGCCACTCTAGCGCCTGGGGCAGAGGCCAAGGAGCCATCCCCAGCGCCCGGGCCATCTTTGCTCCAATGGAGCTTTGGCTGCGGGAGGGGAAGAGAGAGACAGAGAGGAAAGCGCGGCGGAGGGGTGGAGAAGCAAATGGGCGCTTCTCCTGTGTGCCCTGACCGGGAATCGAACCCAGGTCCTCCACACGCTAGGCCGACGCTCTACCGCTGAGCCAACCGGCCAGGGCTGAGGTATCACACTTTTTGATATCAAGTTATACTTCAAGGTCATGTATTCAAAACAGCTTGGTATTGGAATATAAAGAGGTATGCAGATCAATGGAACAGGACAGAGAACACAGAAATAAACCCATGCTTTTATGATCAAATTATATTTGACAAAAGAACCAAGAGTATACAATGAAGTAAAGACAGTCTGTTTAATAAATGGTGTTGGGAAAATTGGACAGGCACATTAAAGAAAAATAAAACCAGACCACTAACTTATACCATTCAGAAAAATAAACTCAAAATGGATAAAAGACTTAAATGTAAGTCATGAAACCATAAAGATCTTTAAAGAAAACAGGCACTAACTCTGTGATATCTCTTGTAGCAATATTTTTGCCAATGTATCTCCATAGGCAAGTGAAATAAAAAATAAACAAATGAAATTATATCAAACCAAAAAGCTTTGGCACAGTAAAAGACACCATTAACAAAATAAAAAGACAACCCATACAGTGGGCAGACATATTCACTGATATATCTGATAAGGGTTTAGTAACAAAAATTTATAAGGAACTTCTAAAACTCAGCACTAGGAAGGTAAATAATGCAATTAAAAATAGGATAAGATACTGAATAGACATTTCTTTAAAGACAACATACAAATGGCCAGTAGGCATATGAAAAAACGCTAAATATTACTAATCTCTTAGGGAAATACAAATTAAAATCACAACGAGATACCACCTCACACCTGTCAGAATGATGCTCATTAAAAAAATCAATAAACAAGTGCTGATGACTGTGTGGAGTAAAGGGAACCCTCCTGCACTGCTGCTGGGAATTCATACTTGTGTAGCCACTGTGAAAAGCAGTATGGTGTTTCCTCAAAAAAATAAAAAAAAAATAGAACTGCCTTATGACCCAGCAATCTCAATTCTAGGAATATATCCTAAAAATCCCAAAACAATAATTCAAAAGAAGATATGCCCCTTCATGTTTGCTGCAGTGTTGTTTGCAATAGCCAAGATCTTGAAACAGCCTAAGTGTTCATCAGTGGATGAGTGGATAAAAATGTTGTGCTACATGTACACAATGGAATAATATGCAGCTGTGAAAAAAAAGGAAATCTTATCTTTCGCAATGGCACAGATGGACCTGGAGATTATTATGCTAAGTGAATAAGTCAGAAAAAGAAAGATAAATATATGATCTCATTTATATATAGAATCTAATAAACACAGTGAACTAAGAAATGAAATAGAAGTGGGGTCACAGGGAGCAAAGGGAGAGTTATCAGAGAGAAGAGGGATGAGGGGATGGAATTTAAAAAGGTGAAGAAATTAGCAAAATTATGTATTTGCTAGCTGTACCTGGCCACATGTTGCTGTGGCTCAGTCTGGTTAAATGGAAAAGAAAGACAAGAGAAAGCACCCATTTCTAATATGTTTAATTTCACAATGCTTGTGGGTATACAGTATTTTTTGTTTTTCCAGTTTCTGTGCAGATACAGAGATTGTCTGGTTTGCCGAGTCTAGAACACGGAACATATAATTGTCCATGTGAGAAGCAATCCATGTCTAGATCTAAACCACACAATTCTAAAGATTGGCCCTGAGCTTTGTTGATGGTGATTGCAAACGCCAGTCGAATTGAGAATTAGAATCTCTTAAATTGAAATGGCATATCCGTTGGAATCATAAGAATGTGAGGAATGAGGACTTTACCTTTGAAAGGTCCTGTCAAGATTGTTGCTTCTACAATGTTGCTCATTAATTTTTTACAGCACACAGACCCAAACACTTCATGTTTTACCATGAATTCCATCAGCGATTTCAGCTTCTGTCTGAAAACACGTGCTGTGATGTCATGCCTATCTACCCGCTATTGCCCGGGAAGTAAGGGCTGTTGTATATCGTCCCAAGCTGGATTGCATGTGAATGTAATGAACAGGTCTGCATGCCCATAGTGACGATCATACACAATTGCATCTTGAGCATACTCATGCATATGACATGGACTGCCTGTATATGAAGATGGCAAAATTGTTAGTCTTCCAACATTAGTTGTACTACTGTCATTTACAACTGCATCTCGCAAAAGAATGTATTCTTCAGAGCCAAGGTTGGTCTGATTCAAACAGATGAATATCAAACGTTTTGTTTTGATTTTTGCATACATATCTATGATGTATTGGTGAAACAATTGACGGCATTTCAAAATGTGATTGTCTTCATTCTCTCCAATCATTAATCAGTATGAATAATAGTTTTTTGTGCCGCATTTCATATTTGTTTCTTCGCCACTGACTGGATTTATCATCTTAACATTGAAGTGATACCCATCGGCACCATCCAAAAAAATATGATTGGATATTGCACGGCATCGTAGCATAGATGAGTTTCTGCAACTTTTGTCAATTGATTGTTTCTCCGATGAAGAACAATATCTCTAGGTTGGAACTGATCTCCAAGTATAACAATTGCCACTTCTTCTATAGTTGGAGCATTGAATCTTCACACACGTTCTCCAGCAGCCGTTTTGTCAGAATGAATAATTATCTTGTGTGTGTCAGATGGCATCATGTCAATTGCTGTTTTAAACAAATGCACTAAATTGTTTTTTCTGTGAAGAAGCTCTTGCAGTTCGGAAATGATGGACATTTTTGTGCCAGTAGAAATTCTGCAGCATGCATTCAATTCATCATTGCCATCACTGATGAAATACATTTGTAGGAATTTATGTTGACCATCTGGGAATGGAAGTAGGGAGCCGGCTTTATGATAAATTTGTTCTTTCACTTTGAAAGTTGGCATGAATTGAGCTGTTACAATTTCTGTGCCACATGATGTCATTTGGAAGCATGAGTTCTATTTCCTGATGTTAGTTAGATAGGAAATGCTTTGATTTGGCGGTATATCAGCACTCAAAGTTTTTAATGGCTCTGGCGGTTCTCCAAGTTGAGGCAGTTAAATTTTTCTTGCAGCACAACACATTCCTTTTGTTTCTCAATAAAATTTCAGAGCCTTGCAATAAGAACACACTTCAGTCATAATGCCGATGAGAACATGCTGGCTCAAACTATAATCATCAGCTGGGTTGTACCAGAATGCAAGGCGATTGTAATCACATGATTGCTGAGCACGGAGTCGTGTTTGACGCTGATCTGCTGTTTCTTGTTGATGTCTTTCAGCCACTCTCAGCCTGTCGTGTTTATTCTGTTGAGAATGAAGCAGATCTGAAGCTGCAGAACACTATCGCCATACTCACAACTGTGCATCCTCAAGTCTGGCTGCACGTAAATAGATTGTAAATTGGAAACATTGAAATGGAATTGTAAAATATTTAGTATAGCGTGTGTTGCTTTTATGTCTATTAGATGGTGCTGTTTTTTTAAAAAAACATGTTTTTAGCTGTCACAGGTGTGACATCTATAGCTATATAATAGTACATATATAAAAAAGAGCTCATATTGGAATGCAATATTTTTCAAAATTTCAAAGCAATCATTGAAGAACTTTCAGAGATTTAAGGTTTTGAACAAACATTTACTTTTTTTTATATATAGAAGATAACACATAGATACAGATAACAGGACAGTTAAATTCCAGACGGTAGGAAGAAAGCAAGTCAGGGGAAGGGTGTCAATGGTGGTGTCATGGGGGACACATTGTTGTGGGTGAGAACAGAGATAGATTAAGGTCAGTTGAGGCACTCAGGGCAGAAGAAAATATTGGGCCCCTCACATTAGAAAAAAGTGTAAAGTTTTGTGGGGTCCTTCAGAAGTCAAGGCCCAGGGCGTATGCCCAGTGCATCCACCATTAACTTTGCCTCTGGGTGAGGGTGTTATATTGAGTGGGACACTTGAATTTATGTTAACAAAAACAATTTAAAAGTAAAAAAAAAATGTTAATGCCACTGATTTCAAATGCCATTGATCATAAATGGGTGCTGGATGTTACTGAATGCCTTTTTCTGCATCTATTAATATAATTATGTAATTTTTATCTTTCATTTTGTTTATGTGATGAATCACATTTTTTGAAATGTGAATATTGTTCCAGTCTTGCCTCTCTGGAATCAACTCCACTTAATCATAATGTATAGTCTTTTTAATGAATTGCTGTATCTAGTTTGCTAATATTTGCTGAGAAATTTAGCATCTATATTTATTAAAAATATTGGCCTATAGTTCTCTTGCTTTTTAGTGTTTTTATCTAGTTTGGGAATTAGATAATGCTTGTTTCATAAAAGGAGCTTTAAAATCTTCCCTTTTTGAAGGTTTTGGAATAGCTTAAAAAGGATAGGTACTAATTTTTCTTTGAATGTTTGGTAAAATTGGCCTGTGAAGCCATCCATTTCAGAAATTCTGTTTTTAAAATTATTTTTAAGAGTTGTTTTAAGTCCATTTATTGTAATCAGTCTGTTTAGGTTTTCTGATTCAATTTTTGAGCACTGTATGTTTTTCAGAACTTATCCATTTCACCCAGTTTGTTCAATTTTTTAGGCATTTGGTTCTTCATAGTGTATTTTTCCAATCCTTTGAATTTCTGTAATGTCAGTTGTTACTTCTTTTTTATCTCTAATTTTATTTATTGGATCCTCTTTTTATTCATGAGTTTGGTGAAAGGTTTTTCAACCTTTTTTTTTTACCTTATCAAAGAATCTGCTCTTGGTTTCATTGATTTTTTTGTACTTCTTTTTAGTCTTTATGTCAATTATTTCTGCTCTAAATTTTTTTCTTCTTTCTATTTATGTTGGGCTTTGTTTGGTGTTCTTTTTCTAGTTCTTTTAGGTTCAGGCATAGATTGTTTATTTGAGGGGTTTTTTCTTTGCTCTTTAAGATATGTCTGTAATGCTATATAGTTCTCTCTCAGGACTGCTTTTGCTCTGTCTCATACATTTTTTTGTTGTTGTTGTATTTTTCTGAAGTTGGAAATGGGGAGGCAGTCAGACAGATTCCCACATGCGCCTGACTGGGACCCACCTGGCATGCCCACCAGGGGGCAATGCTCTGCCCATCTGGGGTATTGCTCTGTTACATCCAGAGCCATTCTAGCACCTGAGGCAGAGGCCATAGAACCATCCCCAGCACCCGGGCCAACTTTACTCCAATGGAGCCTTGGCTTTGGGAGGGGAAGAGAGAGACAGAGATAAAGGAGAAGGGGAGGGGTGGAGAAGCAGATGGGCGCTTCTCCTGTGTGCCCTGGCAAGGAATCGAACCTGGGACTTCTGCACACTAGGCCGATGCTCTACCACTGAGCCAACCGGCCAGGGCTCTGTCTCATACATTTTTATTGGTTGTATGTTTATTTGTATTTGTTTCAGAAAATATTTTATTTCTTTTTTGATCTCTTTATTAACCCATTTGTTATTTAATAACATGCTATTTAGACTCCAATTATTTGAATGGTTTTCAGTTTTTCTATTGTAGTTAATTTCTAGTTTCATGCCATTGTGGTCAAAGTGGATGCTTGATATTTCAATCTTCTTAAATTTATTAGACATTTTGTGTCTTTACATGTAATCTATCCTAGAAAATAATCCATATGTACTTGAACAGATGTATATTCTGCTGCTTTGGGGTGAAATGTTCTAAAGATGTCAATTAAATTTAATTAATCTAGTGTTTTTGATATTATTAAGTGAGAAGTGGGGAGGCATTGAGACAGACTCCTGCATGTGCTCTAATTGGATCCCACCTAGCAAGCCCACTAGGGGTGATGCTCTGCCCATCTGCAGCCCTTGCTCCATTGCAACCTGAGCCATTTTAGCACCTAAGGCAGAGGCCATGGAGTCAACTTCAGCACCTGGGCCAACTGGTTTTAATTGAGCAATAGCTGCAGAATGTGAAGAGAAAAGGAAAGGGGGTGGGGAGAGAGAGACAAGGAGGAAGGGATAAGAAGCAGAAGTGTACTTCTTCTGTGTCTCCTGACCAGGAATTGAACCCAGGACATTCACAAACTGGGCCACCACTATTTCACTGAGCCAACCAGCCAGTACCTAGTTTATTTTTTCAGACTGCTGCTTTTTTGTTAGTTTTCTTTGTGGAGGATCTATCCATTAATATTAATGGGTGTTAAAATCCTCTACTATTATTTTATTGCTGATAATCTCTCCAGAAATATGTCTTATGTCTATCAAAATCTGCTTTATATACATATTTAGGATCTCCTATATTGGGTGCATAAACATTTATAATTATATTCTCTTGTTGGGTTGCTTTCTTTATCATTACACAGTGACCTTCTTTGTTTATTACTATAGCCTTTGTATTAAAAGGTTATTTTGTCAGATATAAGGATTGTTACTCCAGCTATTTTTCCATTTTCATTTGTATTAAATATCTTCTTACATCTCTTCACCTTTACTCTATGTGTATCTTTTGTTCTGAGGAGGGTCTCCTGTAGACAGCATATATACAGGTCTTGCTTTTTTATCCATGCAGCAACCCTATGACTTGATGAGAGCATTTAACCATTTACATTTAAGGTTTTATTGATATGTACATATTTACAGCCATTTTACCCTTTAATCTTATAATTCTCTTTCTCTGAATTTCTTCTTTCCTTTTTTTTTATAGCAGGTCTTTTAACATTTCTTTCTTTTTTTTTTTTTTCTGAAGCTGGAAACAAGGAGAGACAGACAGACTCCCGCATGTGCCCGACCAGGATCCACCCGGCACGCCCACCAGGGGGTGACGCTCTGCCCACCAGGGGGCGATGCTCTGCCCATCCTGGGCGTCGCCATGTTGCGACCCTCCTGGGTGTCACCATGTTGCGACCAGAGCCACTCTAGCGCCTGGGGCAGAGGCCACAGAGCCATCCCCAGCGCCCGGGCCATCTTTGCTCCAGTGGAGCCTTGGCTGCGGGAGGGGAAGAGAGAGACAGAGAGGAAGGCGCGGCGGAGGGGTGGAGAAGCAAATGGGCGCTTCTCCTATGTGCCCTGGCCAGGAATCGAACCCGGGTCCTCCGCACGCTAGGCCGACGCTCTACCGCTGAGCCAACCGGCCAGGGCAACATTTCTTGCAGTACTGGTTTGATAGTAGTAAACTCTTTGAGTCTTTTTTATTTTATACTTTGTCTGTTAAGCTTTTTATTTCTCCTTTAATTTTAAATAAAAATTTTGCTGTATATAGCAGTCTTGGTTGTAGGTTCTTGTTTTGAATTCCTTGTTTATATCTTGCCTATTCCTTCTGGCCTGAAGTGTTTCTGTTGAAACATCAAATGTCAACCTTATGAAAGCTGCTTTGTAGGTAATTATTTGCTTTTCTCTTACAGCTTTTAGCATATTTGTAGGGCTCTTAACTTGGCATTTTAATTTTATGTGTTTTCCCTCTGATAACCACTTCACTTTTTTTTTATGTCCAAGAGTCTCAGTTTTATATCCCACCTATGTGTCAATCATACAGTTCTTAGCTTTTTCTGTTTTACTTATTTCACTCAGTATAATGTCCTTAATGTTCATTCACATTGTTGTATATGGCACTATGTCATCATTTTCTGTGGCTAAGTAGTATATAAAGAGGGCAATTATAAAGTGATAGAACATAGTTTGACTTTGGTTGATGTGTATACATAATAAAATGCTATAGAAACGTTTGCTTAAACCTATTTACTCTTATTGATCAATGTCACCCTGTTAAATTTAATTTTCTAAATAAAAAATAAATTTATATGTCTTGATGTGGGCCTTTTTGGGCTCATATTTAATGGGACTCTGTGCTCCTTGAACTTGTGAGACTTTTTCCTTTGTCAACTTATGAAAGTTTTTCACTATGATTTCTTTAAATGTGTTTTCTATCACTTGTTTGCTCTCTTCTTTGGGAACCCCTATGATGTAGATGTTATTTTACTACACATTATCACAGAGCTCTCTTAGAGTTTCTTCTGCCTCTTGAGCCTCTCTTCTTTCTGCTGCTCTGCTTCTGTTTTAATGTTTACTTTGTTCTCCAAATTTCTGATTTGATCTTTGCTTTATTCAACCTACTGTTGAATTCTCTAGTGCAGTCTTTATTTCAGATATAGCATTTGCCATTTTTGACTGAGACTTTTTTATGGTTTTAATATCCTTTTAATACTTCTTATCTCTTTGTTTAAGTTCTCACTGAGATAATCTATTTTTGCTCTAAAAACCTTGAGCATCCTAATAACTATTATTTTAAACTCTGCTTCTGTTAGTTTGGTTACTTTCAATTTATTATATTTATGAAGATTTCTCTTGATTCATTTGGGCCATATTTGTTTGTTCATTTTACCTCTGTGTTAGGTAATTCTGCACTGACTTTTAAATTTGTTTTGGTGTAGTTATGAGGAAGATGAGCTCAGTGGTACTATCCTCCAGACTGCTTGAGTTCCTTGTGCTAAGAATGCTTTTTGAGGGTTATACTTACACTCTGGTTGTATTTGAATCTTGAATACAGTTGGCTTTTATTTAGGTGAGGTTATCTCTTCAGGCCGGCTTGCTCTAAGCATTAACCTTGGTCATGTGTATTAGTTGCTGTGTAGTGTTTATCCATGGGGCATGTTCATTCTCCACAATGCCTGGTGCCTGTTGGACTCCTCCTTTTGGAATGCTACTTGTGTAGCTACCTGACTCTAGCATTGGTTCAGTCTGCCACCCACTACTGGTTCTGTTGGTCTGGGTCCTTTTGGGTAGGGTCAGGTATTGGTTGGTGTCAGCTATTATTTGGAACTTGCTATGAACTATCTGTCAGGAGCTACTGTTCTATTGACTGTTTGTGTCTGCATTTTGTTTGCCTGGGTGGTATGGGAGGAATCAACTTGTGTACAAGAATCAGCTCTCTCATGCTTATAGCTGAAGGCAGCTTGGTTAAATGGCCCAAGTTACTTAAGATTTGCCTTTACTTTTCAGGTGCTTCACCTCCTTTTGCAGCTGCCAGTTTCCCCCACAAGGTCTTCTGAAGAAAGTGTGAATTTAGACTGACCTTATCCTATCAATCCCTCTACAGGTTGAAAAGTTGCTGGGTTAAGGAAGCTGATTGTGGGATGACTACATTAGTGGGACCTCCGACATCAGAGGTCTCTTGATCAGGATCTCAGTACAGGGAAAGTGACCTCTAATCCAGAGTTGATCCCTCAGACCCTGCTGAATGTTCCACTTCTATTTCTTTCCAGTGAGTTGGGCAGCAGGTTCATATTGGGAGGGGCTAACAGTCCCTTCTTCAGAAGTTCTTCCAGCTGGGTAGCCCCTGACTCAGAGAAAAAGATCTGAGAGAGTCTAGGCCCCCCCAAAAAATGGGTAAGCCCCTTGACCAGCCCCAATAATTGGCTCTACGGAACCCACACCTTGAATATCTGTGCTCCAGGCCTCTCCCCTTGCTCCCTGTGTAACCTATTTCAGTGGAGCAGGATATCTGGGACCCAGACCAAAGGTGGTAGGTATAGTTCCTGCTTTCAGGGTTCCATGTATCTATTTGTTTTAAATAACTTTATAGAACTCAGTGGGTGTGAGCTGCAGTAGTCCAGTGGGTATGGTTTCTAAAATCCAGTGATTTGGTCTGCCCACAGTCTAGGCAGCTTCTCCATGAGGCAAAAACATGTTCATATTCTCAGAAAATGAACATACCACTACCTTAACACTAAATGACTCAGTCACTGTCATTGCCTGAGTCTTTTCAGCCCCCTGCTTTCTTCTGGTCAAGGTTGCTTACATCTCAGTTCTGGTGACTCTCCCCCACTGTTACTCACCAAAGACTTTCCTCTAGTAATCTCAGCCTTCCATTTGCTGGGACTCAGTGTAAGCGGCCATAAGTGAGATTATTTTGTGCTGGCCATTTAAGAGGGTGCCTGAATCAAAGATACTAATACATTTAAAAAAAACAATTATTAGTCTAAAATTAGTATTATTGTAATTTAAGTTTGTAACTCAACAGTTTGTTTTCTATATAAGACATGGATGTAATTTTAAAAACTTATTGATTGAAGGTTTTCAATATTATGTAATCTTGTAAGATCAAAAACTGGAAAACATAAGGAAAAAAGTGTAAAGAAGTAGATATCCTTGTATGTTATTTAACTTAACTTGGTAAATTCAAATTATAATGTTAAATGTGATCTGTATGGTAAACACAAAAACTAGCAATAAAAAAATACACAAAATAAATAATAACAGAATTTAAAAACTTTACTATTAAAAAAAAAAAAGAAAGTAAACTCCTGGAGACAAGATGGCCACAGAGTAAGTGGACACTCCATCTCCCACTTCCCAGACCCAAGGTGGATTATAACAATTCTGAGAACACTCATCTTGAAAGACAAACTTTGGAATAAACTAAGAGTATTCTACAGCCACAGACCACCAAAGAACCCACACTCAGCCTGGTAGTAAAGGTAGAGATGTGGAAAGGGCTGCCCCGCTCCCAGGAGTGAGTGGTGGCCGGGAGGGACTCTCACAACAGGGGGGGTTTCCCAGAGAGTTGTGGATCATCAGCCCCCAAACCGGAATTGCAGCCTAGAGCCCTGGAGCCTGGAAGGCGCTTACAGACTATATTTGGCTGAGAAAAGAGCCTAGATACTGTTTCAGAGACGGAGGCAGAACTCTCAGACCCAGGCTCCATATTAAAGGGACTGCATGGAGAGCCTCACTCACAGCCACTTTCCTAGAGCTCCAGGATCGGGGAGCACTGGGAGGACTGGAGTTACCAGAGGAGAGAGTGGTCTCGGAGGCACAGGGGGAGACACTTTCAGGGATGGATTCCCTAACCCCTGGGCTGAATCACTTCCCAAATTTAAAGTGAACATTTTTCCTTGGAGCAGCAACACCACCAAAGGAAAGAAATTATCCCATCCACTGAAGCAGGAGATGGGAACCTATGGCTCGTGAGCCAGATGTGGCTCTTTTGATGGCTGCCTCTGGTTTACAGACAAATCTTTAATAAAAAAATAATAACGTTAAAAATATAAAACATTCTCCTGTATTACATACAATCCATTCATTTCCTACCGCTCATGTTCATGGTTGCGAGTCGCTGCAGCCAATCACAGCTGTCCTCCAGGACAACACCAAATTTTTATTGGATAATACATAATGTACATGGGTCATTGTGAAGTCAGGAACTAAACTTTCCTCCTTTTAATCAAGTAGCTAATTGCAGAAACCCTTTTAATGAAGAAGGTAGCTAAAAAACAAAGATGAAAAGTAGCGTACTTTTCAGCAGGAATGGACAGAGGAATTCAGCTTTGTGGAGAAAGCAGGTTCTGCAGTGTATCTAATATGCAATGATAAAATTGCATCGTTGAAATGGTCAAATATAAAGCGGCACTTCGACACACACCATACTACATTTGCATCAAAATATCCAGTGGGGGCCCTGGCCGGTTGGCTCAGTGGTAGAGCGTCGGCCTGGCATGCAGAAGTCCCGGGTTCGATTCCCAGCCAGGGCACACAGGAGAAGTGCCCATCTGCTTCTCCACCCCTCCCCTTCTCCTTCCTCTCTGTCTCTCTCTTCCCCTCCCGCAGCGAGGTTCCATTGGAGCAAAGATGGCCCGGGCACTGGGGATGGCTCCTTGGCCTCTGCCCCAGGCGCTAGAATGGCTCTGGTCGTGACAGAGTGACACCCCGGAGGGGCAGAGCATCGCCCCCTGGTGGGCAAAGCATCGCCCCCTGGTGGGCATGCTGGGTGGATCCTGGTCAGTCGCATGTGGGAGTCTGTCTGACTGTCTCTCCCTGTTTCCAGCTTCATAAATATACAAACAAAAATATCCAGTGGGGGACAGCAGGAAGAAAGCATGTCGAGAGCTACTATGCAGTGTGCAAGCTGGTCAGCAGCAACTCCATGTTTGGACCCAACAAGGTGACAGAAATTCAGCTATCTTTGCTGGTGCTTTAGCAATTGTGAGAAATGGAAAGCCATTCACAGATGGGTTTCACCAAAACATTCTTGCTTGGTGATGTCAATGAACTTTTTGATGACTTTTTGGATAAAGACAAGATAATCAAACAAATAAAAGACATGCCTCTGTCAGCAAGAACTGTTCACGATCATACCATCTTGATGGCAAATCAAATTGAGGCTACACAAGTGAAGGACATAAATGCAGCACCATTCTTTTTTCTCACTTTGGATGAATCAACAGACATAAGCTATTTATCCCAGTTCAGCGTGACTGCAAGGTATGCTGTCGGTGACACACTACATGAGGAAAGTCTTGCTGTTTTGCCTATGAAAGAAACAACAAGAGGGGAGGATTTATTCAAGTCTTTTACTGAGTTTGCTAAAGAAAAAAATCCACCGATGGATAAACTTATTTTGGTGTGTGATGGTGCTCCGTGCATAGTGGGGAAAAACAGAGGATTCGTAGCGCTTCTTCATGAACATGAAAAGAGACCCATCCTAAGTTTTCACTGCATCCTACATCAGGAGGCGCTTTGTGCTCAGATGTGTGGCGAGCAGCTTGGTGAGGTGATGTTGCTGGTCATTCGGGTGGTAAATTTTCTTGTTGCCTGAGCTTTAAATAATCACCAATTTAAAACACTGCTAGATTAAGTTGGGAATAATTATCCTGGTCTGCTTCTGCACAGCAATGTGCATGGTTGTCAAGAGGGAAGGTGCTCAGCCATTTTGCAGCTTGTGTGAGGAAAATTCAGACTTTTCTTGAAATGAAAAACATTGAGCACCCTGAGTAGCTAACTCTGAGTGGCTCCTGAAGTTCTACTATCTCATGGACATGACTGAACATTTAAACCAGCTCAATGTGAAAATGCAAGGCATTGGAAATACAATCTTATCCCTTCAACAAGCAGTGTTTTCATTTGAAAACAAGCTGGAACTCTTCATTGCAGACATTGAAACAGATCATTTACTACACTTTGAAAAACTGGGAGAGTTTAAAGATGCATGCACAGCAAGTGACCCTGCTCAACATCTTGATCTCCAGCCACTAGTGGGCTTCACATATAATCTCCTGCAGTCATTTAAAGCATGCTTTGGAGAATTTCGTGAGCACACTCATCTTTCTAAGTTCATCACCCATCTACACAAGTGTGCAGTGGACAGTGCAACCTGAGTTACATCCCCAGTGTCTCCGTCAGAGATTTTGAGCTACAGGCTGCTGACCTGAAGGCCTCAGACATGTGGGTGAATAAGTTCAAGTCATTGAATGAAGATTTGGAAAGACTTGCACGACAGCAAGCAGAGTTTGCGAGCAAACACAAGAAATGAAAAAAATTCAACCCGTGGACCAGCTGATTGTCAAAACTTAGAAAGCGCTTCCCATCACATACCACACACTGCAGCGTGTGAGTATTGCTGTACTGACAATGTTTGGCTCTACGTATGCATGTGAGCAGTCTTTCTCACATCTAAAGAATGCTAAGACAAACCTACAATCACATTTAACGGATGGAAGTCTCAAAGGATGCATGAAGCTTAATCTCACCACGTATCAACCAGACTACAAAGCCATCAACAAAACCATACAGCACCAGAAGTCACATTAATAAGAAGTACTTTATTCATCATTGGTTAACAACAGCATAACAATGTTATTAAAAAGCAGTCAGAGACTTATTGTACTTTAAAAGTGTTGGTCTTACATAAAATGCACAAATTCACTTGTATTTGGTGTTAAACATATTGTATGGCTCTCATGGAATTACATTTTTTTTTTTTCATTTTTCCGAAGCTGGAAACGGGGAGGCAGTCAGACAGACTCCCGCATGCAGCTGACCGGGATCCTCCCGGCATGCCCACCAGGGGGCAATGCTCTGCCCCTCCGGGGTGTCACTCTGTTGCATCCAGAGCCATTCTAGCGCCTGAGGCAGAGGCCACAGAGCCATCCCCAGCATCCGGGCCATCTTTGCTCCAATGGAGCCTCGCTGCAGGAAGGGAAGAGAGAGACAGAGAGGAAGGAGAGGGGGAGGGGGGAGAAGCAGGTGGGCGCTTCTCCTGTGTGCCCTGGCCGGGAATCGAACCCGGGACTCCTGCACACCAGGCCGACTCTCTACCGCTGAGCCAACCGGCCAGGGCCGGAATTACATTTTAAAATATGTGGCATTCATGGCTCTCTCAGCCAGAAAGATTCCCAACCCCTGCACTGGAGGCTCACCTGCCCCAGTTAGAACAAAGAGGTGCTTAGGGCCAGGCAGTGTGTTAGGGACATAAATATGAAATGCAGAGGTTTAACCTACACCACCTCCTGTACTGCTGAGTGCTCAATGGGGGGTAAGTGGGCCAGAGGTGGCAGGGAACAGCTGCAAAAGCCAGTATGTAGCTGAAGAGACCAGGATGATTTGAGTCAGCATGCGTGAGCAGGCTCCTGGAGTTGGCAACTGTGGCTGCCACTGCAGAGTTCTGGGTTCACACACAGACCTGCTTGTAGCATGGACCCGCCCTCTTTGGGGGTGGAGACACAGGTGACAGTGGAGGGCATGAATGAGCCAGTCAGCAAGGGCAGAAGTCGTGAGGACCTCTGTGGAGGTCCCAGCCAGAGCACAACACTGCCGGTGGTGTGGGTGTGCCCTCAGTGGCAGTGGAAGCTGGGCGAGCTCGGAAGGTCCATGCAGTGTGTGCAGGTTTGCCAGCACAGGTGGAAGCCATGGCAATGGCTGAAGAGGCCTGAGCCCACATGCAACCCCTCACCCACAATGTGGACCAGCCCTCAGCAGCAGCAGAGTCCAAGGCAGCCCTGGAAGTAGAATAAGTGGCATGTGTGGGCCCACCCATGGGTGTGGAAGCCACTGCAGATGCTGCAGAGGCCCAAGTCCTTATAGGCCCACAGTGCAGGCCAACCCTCAGCAGCAATAGAGGCCGCAGCAGCTGTGGGACAGGCTGGTAGCAGCAGCACCTGAGTCCAAATGCCCCAGGCAGCAACAGTGGTGGCAGCCCAGTGGACAGACCACACAACAGGAGTACTGGGGCCACACCCACTGGACCCCTGTGACTATACCCTACTGAGCGCTGAAAAAGAAAAACAAAACAAAATAAAATAAAGTTTGAATAGAATGACACTTAAGCTTAAGGAGCAGGCCACATCCAATAGCATGCCTAATCACTGAATTACAATACTGAGATCAACAAGTATCCAGCAATAAAAGGCAACAGAAAGAGGATCTCAAGGGAACTTGAACTTTTAAAGAAACTTTCCGCAGGTCAAGAGTAGACAAAAGCAAACCGAGGAGTGCAGCTGATATCTACAACAACACCTCAGCCCAGCAGAGGCAGCCACAAGATCTGGATTGCCTCTAGTTCCAAAAGGGTTGATAAGACCCAGTCATAGGCAGTGACCCCCACTGATCTGCGCCAGGTCCCAGCCAGGGAGGACAAGAGCAGGCACACTCAGCAGCCAGATATAGAAAGCACCAGTTCAGGACCTAACAACCCTTGTTAGAGTGGAAGCTTAAGAAAAGGCTACTCACACCTGACCCAGCTAAGACACAAAAAACGCTGACACAAAAAACAAAAGACCAGTGATAGCAGATAAGTAGCCCACAGAGGATTACAAAAAGCTGATGGCAAACTAAGAAGACCTAGAAATAACACAACAGAAAATTGGAGGCAGACAATACCAACCCTAGACTTAGCTAGCTTCACAAACCCAAGTAAGGAGTGTATACATAGGCAAAATGGGAAGACAGAGAAATGCAATCCAACTGAATCAAGAAGAGAAACCCCCAGAAAAATAACTGAGTGAGATGGAAATAACCAAACTACTGAAAGCAGAGTTTAAATAGTGATTATTAGAATGCTCAACATTATACGGAGTGAAATAAGTAAATCAGAAAAAAACTAAGAACTATATGAACCAATGCATACATGGGACATAAAATGAGACTCAGAGACATGGACAAGAATGTGATGGTAACAGGGAGTGGGGTGGAGAGTGGGGAGGGGCAAGGAAGGAGGGGGAGGGAGAGGGAGGAGGGTAGGGGCACAAAGAAAACCAGAGAGAAGGTGATGGAGGATGATTTGACTTTGAGTGAGGGGTATGAAGCATAATCAAAGGTCGAAATAATCTGGAGATGTTTTCTTGGAACATATGTACCCTGATTTATCAATGTCACTGCATTAAAATTAATAAAAATAAGATAAAAAAAGATCTTAGAGCAATAATGGATGAACACAATAAGCACCTAAAAAAGGATATAACAAGCATCAAAAAGGACATTGAAATAATAAAGAAGAACCAGTCAGAAATGAAAAATATAATATCAAAAATAAAGGCTACAATAGAAGCAATTAAAAGAAGTTGGATGAAGTAGAGGATTAAAACAGCAATTTAGAAGACAAGATAAATGAAAGCACAAAAGCAAAGCAGAAAAAAAGGCTCAATAAATCTGAAGAAACTTTCTAAGAGAGCTCTGTGACAACCTAAACAGAAACAACATCCACATCATAGGCGTTCCTGTAAAAGAAGAAAAAGAACAAGAGATAGAGATTCTGTTTGAAAAAATCATAGCTGAAAACTTCCCTAATATGATGCAGGAAAAAGTCACACAAGTTCAAGAAGCACAGAGAATTCCATTACAGAGAAACCCAGAGAAATCTACACCAAGACACATTATAATTAAAATACCAAAGCAAAGAGATAAAGAAAAATTACTAAAAGCTGCAAGAGAAAAAAAGTCAATCACCTACAAAGGGGCCCACATAAGGGAAACATCCAACTTCTCAACAGAAACACTTGAGGCTAAAAGAGAATGGCAAGAAATATTCAAATGCAGAAAAAGAGCCTACAACCAAGACTTCTTTATCCAACAAGGCTATCATTTAAAATTGAAGGAGAAATAAGCTTCTCTGACAAAATAAAAAAAAAAAAACCCTAAAAAACTCAAGGAATTCATTATAACCAAACCAGTGCTGCAAGACATGTTAAGGGGCCTGTAAACAGAATAAGGGTGGAAAATAATATATACTAAAAGAGAAATGTAGCTTTAAAGTATAAAATGGCAATAAACAACTACATATCAATAATAACCTTAAATGTAAATGGATTAAATGATCTAACCAAAAGACATAGGGTAGCTGCATGGATAAGAAAACAGGACCCCATATATGATATATGCTGTCTACAAGAGACACACCTTAAACAAAAGAGACACACAGATTGGAAGTGAAGGAATGTAAAAAAATATTTCACACAAATAAAACCAATTACAACAAATGAGATAGAAACAGTTATCAAAAAACTTCCACCAAACAAAAGTCCTGGGACAGATGCCTTCACAGTTGAATTCTACCAAATATTCAAAAAAACCCTAACTCCTATTCTTCTCAAGCTATTTCAAAAAATTCAAGAGGAGGAAAGACTTCCAAGCTCCTTTTATGAGGTGAGCATAATTCTGATTCCAAAACCAGGCAAAGACAACACACACACACAAAATTATACTCCAAAATTCCTGATGAGTTTAGATGCTAAAATCCTCAACAAAATATTAGCAAAGTGGATCCAACAATACTTGAAAAAAAAAACAATACATCATTATCAAGTGGAATTTATTCTGGGGAGGCAAGGCTGGTACAATATTTGCAAATCAATCAACATAATTCATCACATAAACAAAAGAAAGAAGAAAAATGACATGATAATATCAATAGATGCAGAAAAAGCATTTGATAAAATCCAGCACCCAATATGATCAAAACTCTCAGCACAGTGGGAATACAGGCAACATACCTCAACATGATAAAGGCCATTATGTCAAACCCACAGCCAACATCATACTCAATGGATAAAAATTTTTAAAAATCCCCTTAAAATCAGGAACAAGGTAGGGGTGCCCCTTGCACCACTCTTATTCAACAAAGTTCTGGAAGTCCTAGCCACAGCAATCAGACAAGAAAAAGAAGTAAAAGGCATTCAAATTGTAAAAGAAGAAGTAAAGCTATCATTATTTGCATATAATAAGATACTGTACATAGAAAACCCTAAAGTCTCAGTCAAGAAACTACTGGACCTGATAAATGAACTCTGTAAGGTGTCAGAATATAAAATTAATACACAGAAATCAGTGGCATTTTTATACACCAAGAATAAACTCTCTGGAAGAAAAATAATAAAACAATCTTGTTCACTATTGCAAGAACAACAACAACAAAAATAAAATACCTAGGAGCAAATTTAACCAAGGAAGTAAAGTACTTGTACTCGAAAAATTATAGAACATTGATTTAAGAAATCAAGGAAGATACAAAGAAGTGGAAGCATATACCATGTTAATGGATAGAAAGAATAAACATCATTAAAATGTCTATATCACCCAAAGCAATTTATAACTTTAATGCAATACTAATTGAAATACCAATGACATACTTCAAAGATATAAGACACATATTCCAAAAATTTATAAGGAACCAAAAAAGAACACAAATAACCTCAGCAATCTTGAAAAAGAAGAATAAAGTGGGTGGTATCACACTTCCTGAAATCAAGTTATACTATAAGGTCATTGTACTCAAAACAGCCTGGTACTGGCATAAGAACAGGCATATAGATCAATGGAACAGAACAGAGAACCCAGAAATAAATGCATACCTTATGGACAATTGATATTTGACAAATGAGTTAAGAGCATACAATGGAGTAAAGACAGCCTCTTCAACAAATGGTGTTTGGAATATTGGTCGGCTACCTGCAAAAAAATGAAACTTGACCACCAACTTACACCATTCAACAAAAATACACTTAAAATGAATAAAAGACTTAAATGTAAGTCGTGAAACCATAAGCATCTTAAAAGAAATAATAGGCAGTAAGCTCTCCGACATCTCTCGCAGCAATATATTTGCTGATTTATTTCCACAGGCAAGTGAAATAAAAGACAGGATAAACAAATAGGGTTGTATCAAACTAAAAAGCTTTTGCACAGCTAAAGACAATATGAACAGAAAAAAAAATACAAACCACACAATGGGAAAACATATTTGACAATACATCCTAGAAGGAATTAATAATCAAAATTTATAAAAAACTTGTAAAACTCAACACAAGGAAGATAAACAATCCAATCAAAAAATGGGCAAAATAGAGCGTCGGCCTAGCGTGCGGAGGACCCGGGTTCGATTCCCGACCAGGGCACACAGGAGAAGCGCCCATTTGCTTCTCCACCCCTCCGCCGCGCTTTCCTCTCTGTCTCTCTCTTCCCCTCCCGCAGCCGAGGCTCCATTGGAGCAAAGATGGCCCGGGCACTGGGGATGGCTCTGTGGCCTCTGCCTCAGGCGCTAGAGTGGCTCTGGTCACAATATGGCGACACCCAGGAAGGGCAGAGCATCGCCCCCTGGTGGGCAGAGCGTTGCCCCATGGTGGGCGTGCCGGGTGGATCCCGGTTGGGCGCATGCGGGAGTCTGTCTGACTGTCTCTCCCCTTTTCCAGCTTCAGAAAAATGAAAAAAAAAGGAAAAAAAAATGGGCAAAATAAATGAATAGACACTTCTCCAAAGAGGACATACAGATGGCCAATAGGTGAAAAAATGTTTAACATCACTAATTATTAGAGGAATGCAAATGAAAACCACAATGAGATTCCACCTCACACCAGTCAGAAATGCACTCATTAACAAAACAACACAGAATAAGTGCTGGTGAGGATGTGGAGAAAAGGGAATCCTCCTGCACTGCTGGTGGGAATGCAGACTGGTGCAGCCACTGTGGAAAACAGTCTGGAGATTCCTCAAAAAATTAAAAATGAAACTGCCTTTGACCCAGCCATCCCACTGTTAGAAATATGTCCCAAGAACACCATATCACTGATTCAAAAGAAGAATCCCCCATGTTTATGGCAGCATTGTTTACAATAGCCAAGATCTGGAAACAATCCCACGTGCCAGTCAGTGGATGAGTGGATTTAAAAAGCAGTGGTACATATACACAATGGAATGCTATGGGGCCATGAAAAAGAAGAAAATATTATTTTTTGTGACAACACGGATGGACCTGGAAACTATTATGTTGAGTAAAATAAGCCAGGCACAGAAAGAAAAATATCATATGATCTCACTCATTTGAGAAATCCAATGAACAATGTGAACTGAGGAACGGAATAGAGACAGAGGAGGGATTAAAGGAACCAGAGGAAAAGAGGACAGAGAGAAAGGGGACGAGAGGATGATATAATCCTGAGGGGAATGGGGGAGTGCACTGTGGGGATGGAGGCAAGCGTGATGTTGAGTGTAATATGGGGGGGGGGAGGATGCATTTGGGGCGACACTCAAATCTATATAAATACAATAAATTAAAATCAATAAGAAAAATAAAAAGGAAAGTTAATACAAAATACAGTAATGCAGATGAAGGGAGAAAAGAACCATATAGAAAATAATAAATAAATAAATAACAAAAATAATCTCAGCCCCTTGAAATTACTTCAGTGTAAAATGATAAAGTATTCTAATCAAAAAACAGATAGAATAATTAAACCACTATAAAGGGTATGGAGATGAATGAAAATAAAAGTTAAAATAACACATACCAAAACATGTGAAAAAAAGCAAAAGCAGTGCTAAAAGGAAACTTTATAGCTATAAAAACATTTAAAATAAAGAGATCTCAAATCAACAACCTAACTTTGCAATTTGAAGCAGGAATTAAAAACAAATTAGAACCAAAGTTTACAAAAGAAGGGGAATAACATTTGAGCAGAGAGAAATTAAAGATGAAAAACAATAGGCAGCCTGACCAGGCGGTGGCGCAATGGATAGAGCGTCGGACTGGAATGCGGAAGGACCCAGGTTCCAGACCCCAAGGTCACCAGCTTGAGCACACGCTCATCTGGTTTGAGCAAAGCTCATCACCTTGGACCCAAGGTCACTGGCTCAAGCAAGGGGTTACTTGGTCTGCTGAAGGCCTGTGGTCAAGGCACATATGAGAAAGCAATCAATGAACAACTAAGGTGTCACAAAAAAAACCAAAAAACTGATGATTGATGCTTCTCATCTCTCTCCATTCCTATCTATCTGTCCCTATCTATCCCTCTCTCTGACTCTCTCTCTGTCCCTGTAAAAAAAAAACCCCAAAAAACAATAGGCAGGCCCTGGCTGGTTGGCTCAGCAGTAGAGCGTCGGCCTGGCGTGCGGGAGACCCGGGTTCGATTCCCGGCCAGGGCACATAGGAGAAGCGCCCATTTGCTTCTCCACCCCCCACCCCCTCCTTCCTCTCTGTCTCTCTCTTCCCCTCCCGCAGCCAAGGCTCCACTGGAGCAAAGATGGCCCTGGCACTGGGAATGGCTCCTTGGCCTCTGCCCCAGGCGCTAGAGTGGCTATGGTCGCAACACAGCTACGCCCCAGAGGGGCGGAGCATCGCCCCCTGGTGGGCAGAGCATCGCCCCTGGTGGGTGTGCCGGGTGGATCCCGGTCGGGCACATGCGGGAGTCTGTCTGACTGTCTCTCCCCATTTCCAGCTTCAGAAAAATACAAAAAAAAAACAACAAAAAACAAACAAACAAACAAAAAACAAAACCAATAGGCAATATCAACAAACTCAAAAGTTTAATTTTATAAAAAAGATAAAAAAAATTGAGCCTGACCTGTGCTGGCGCAGTGGATAAAACATTGATCTGGAATGCTGAGGTCACAGATTTAAAACCCCAGGCCTACCCAGTCAAGGCACATAAGGGAGTTATTGTTTCCTGCTTCTCTCCCCTTTCTCTTTCTCTCTCTCTTTCTCTCTCTTTCAAACGAATAAAGTCTTTAAAAGAAAAAAACTTGACAAAATTTTAAATAGATTTATTAAAAGAGAATTTAAATTACTAAAATTAGAAATGAACATGTAAACATTATGACTGCTTCTTTAGGAATAAAATGGATTATAAGAGAGTACTTCAAATTGATTCTGAGAGTACTTGAAAAATGCCAACACTTATATAGAAGGTACGTAAAATGGACAAGTTCCTAGAAACAGAAATTCTGCTTAGATTAAGTCATGAAGAAATAGAGAATCAGCCTAAACCTACAAATAGTAAAGGGATTGAGTTAGTAATCAAATACAAAGAAAAGCCCTGAGCCAGAAGAAATTACTGGTAAATTCTACAAACAAAATAGAAACACCAGCTTGACCAAGCGGTGGCACAGTGGATAGAGTGTTGGACTGGGATGAGGAGGACCCTGGTTTGAGACCCCGAGGTGGCCAGCTTGAGCGCAGGCTTATCTGGTTTGAGCAAAGCTCACCAGCTTGGACCCAAGGTCGCTGGCTTGAGCAAGGGGTTACTCGGTCTGCTGAAGGCCCACGGTCAAGGCACATAGAAGAAAGCAATCAATGAACAACTAAAATGTTGCAACAAAAAACTAATGATTGATGCTTCTCATCTCTCTCCGTTCCTGTCTGTCCCTATCTATCCCTCTCTCTGACTCTTTGTCTCTGTAAAACAAACAAACAAACAAACAAACAAAACACCAATCTTTCACTTTTTTTTGTAAGAGAGAGAGAGAGAGACAGAAGAAAGAGAAATGAGAAGCATCAACTCATAAGTGCAGTACCTTAGTTATTCAGTGATTGCTTTCTCATATGTGCCTTGACTGGGGAGATCCAGATGAGCCAGTGACCCCTTGCTCAAGCCAGCAAACTTGGGCTTTAAGCCAGTGACCACTAGAGCCAAGCCAGACACTATGGGGTCATGTTTATGACCTCATACTCAAGCTGGCTAACACATGCTCAAGCTGATGAACCTGCATTCAAGCCAGTGACCTTGGGGTTTGCACCTGGGTTCTCAACACATTAGGTTGATACTCTACACCAGTGGTCCCCAACCCCTGGGCCGCGGACCGGTATCGGTCTGCGGGCTATTTGGTACCAGTCTGCAGAGAAAGAATAAATAACGTACATTATTTCCATTTTATTTATATTTAAGTCTGAACGATTTTTTAAATTTAAAAAAATAACCAGATTCCCTTTGTTCCATCCAAGACTCACTTTTGATGCTTATCTCGGTCACGTGATACATTTATCCGTCCAACCCTAAAGGCTGGGCCATGAAAATATTTTCTGACATTAAACCAGTCTGTGGCCCAAAAAAGGTTGGGGACCACTGCTCTACATACTGCGCCACCACCTGGGCAGGCTCACATTTTTTCTTTTAATAAAGTTGAGGCCCTGGCCGGTTGGCTCAGTGGTAGAGCATCGGCCTGGCGTGCGGGAGTCCCAAGTTTGATTCCCAGCCAGGGCACACAGGAGAAGCACCCATCTGCTTTTCCACCCCTCCCCCTCTCCTTCCTCTCTGTCTCTCTCTTCCCCTCCCATAGCCAGGGATCCATTGGAGCAAAGTTGGCCCCAGGTGCTGAGGATGGCTCCATGGCCTCTGCCTCAGGGGCTAGAATGGCTCTGGATGCAACAGAGCAACGCCCCAGATGGGCAGAGCATTGCCCCCTGGTGGGCATGCTGGGTGGATCCCGGTTGGGTGCATGCGGGATGACTGTCTCCCGTTTCCAGCTTTGGAAAAATACAAAAAAATGAATAAAAAAAAATAAAGTTGAGGTAACATTTTTTGAATTATTTTATAAGGACATCACTACCCTGACACAAATGGTGTAAGAAAGTGGTTCAGTTTTACTCTTGCATATAGCTGTCCAATTTTTCCAACTGCATTTATTTATTTATTTATTTTCATTTTTCTGAAGCTGGAAACGGGGAGGCAGTCAGACAGACTCCTGCATGTGCCCGACCTAGATCCACCTGGCATGCCCACCAGGGGGCAATGCTCTGCCCCTCTGGAGCGTCGCTCTGTTGCATCCAGAGCCATCCCAGTGCCTGAGGCAGAGGCCACAGAGCCATCCCCAGTGCCCGGGCCATCTTTGCTCCAATGGAGCCTCGGCTGCAGGAGGGGAAGAGAGAGACAGAGAGGAAGGAGAGGGGGAGGGGTGGAGAAGCAGATGGGCGCCTCTCCTGTGTGCCCTGGCCGGGAATCAAACCTGGGACTCCTGCACGCCAGGCAGACGCTCTACCACTGAGCCAACCGGCCAGGGCCCCAACTGCATTTATTATAGAGACTGTCCTTTCTTCACAATATATTTTTGGCTTCTTTGCTGTGAATTAATTAACTTTATGTTTATACAGTATATATATTTCTGAACTTATTATTCTGTTCTTTTGATATATGAATCTGTTTTCTTCCCAATCAATAATGTTTTAATTACTGTACTCTTGTAATATAGTTTGAGGTTGGAAAGTGAGATGCTTCCTGTTTTGTTCTTTTTCAAGATTGTTGTGGTTTTTTGGAGTCTTTTTGTAGACACAAAATTTAAGACTGTTTTTAACAAAACTTTTTGTGTATGGAAAATGCAATTGAAATTTAAATAGATATTTGTGTCTTCAACTTCTTACACCAATGATTGCATACTTTTCAATGTAGTTTGTTAAATTAATATAGATATTTTAAATGGAAATTTTTCTTCTTTCTCTTTCTGACATTTTATTGTAAATTTTAAATAGAAATTTTTCTTCTTTCTCCTTCTGACACTTTATTAGTATATAAAAATGAAACTGATTGACTTTTTTTACTTATTGATTGTTCAATAGTTTTAAAAAATCTTCATATTTGTGAATTTTCCATTTCTTTCTTATAATTGATTTCTAGTTTAATATAATTATGGTTGAATGTGCTTCATATTGTTTCAAAGTTTACTTTATTAAGATTTACTCTATGGTCTAACATCATTATTCCTAAGGAATAGAACATTGAGATCAATGTGAATTATTTTGCTTTTAGATGGAAAGTTTAGTGCATGTCTGTTTAGTCCATTGTTCTAATGTTTATTTTTAAATCCTATCTTTACTTATAGTCTTTTTTGTCTTGTGGGTCTGAAAATATTTGCTTTATATATTTAGGTGCTCATATATTGGATACATAAATATTTATAAAAACTATATTTTCATGTTGGATTTCACCCTTTTCATTATGTAATACACTTCTTTGTTTCTTATTATGGTTATTTATTTTAAAGTCTTTTTTGTCTGATATTGTATAGCTCCCTAGATTCTTTTTGGTTTTTACTTACATTAAATATATTTTTCTATTTCTTCAGCTTTAATCTCTGTGTGATTTTTTTGTGTGTGTGTGGCAGAGATAGAGAGTGAGAGAGAGGAACAGACAGACAGGAGGGAGAGAGACGAGAAACAATTCTTTACTGTGGTTCCTTAGTTGTTCATTGATTTTTCATTAGTGCCTTGCCTGGGGAGTTACAGCAGACCGAGTGACCACTTGCTCAAGGCAGTGACCTTGGGCTCAAGCTGGTGAGCCTTGCTCAAACCAGATAAGCCCATGCTCAAACTGGCGACCTCGGGGTCTCGAACCTGGGTCCTCCGCATCCCAGTCCGATGCTCTAGCCACTGTGCCACCACCTGGTTCAGGCTAATCTGTGTGTGATCTTAAAGTGGAAGTGAGTCTCTTTTAGATAGCCTATATATTTTTAAATCAATTTATTTACTGAATGATTATTATAGAATTTAGTCAATTTAAAAACCTGTTAATAGGTGACATTTTAAAATGTTTTTGGCTATTTTTTAGTTTCTCTTTTTCTTCCTTTTTTGTTGCTCTACTTCTTTAGTATTGATGAGTTGCTTTTAGTGCTTGCTGTTTCCTTCATCTTTATATATTATGTATTTACTTTAGATTTTGCTTTGTGATTCTCACAAGGCTTTCATATAATAATTTATATTTATAAATATTTTCACTTGCTAACATCTTAAGCTTTAACATAATCATTTTACTGTTTGCAGTTTTCTGATTATTTATTTACTTATTTTTAATAGAATTTATTGGGGTACATTTTTAGGTTGAAACTCAATAAAACATCATTTGTATAATAAACCATGTGTCCATTACCTCAAGTAAAGTCTTTCACATTTGCCCATCTACATCAACTCCAGCCCGCAACCCTTTTCATTTATCTGGCTATCACCTCATTCTTTTCTATGTCTATATGTTATGTATTACATATGTGTATATATATAGGTAACTATACAACTCAACAAAAAATATTTTGCTTAATCCCTTCAATTCAGTATTCTAGTCCCTCAAGCCTTCTCCCAGTCAAAACTATCAGTCTGTTCTATGTGTCCATGTCTCTATTTTGTTTGTCACTTTAACTTATTCATTAGATTTCACATATAAGTGAGAGAGCAGATAGCATTTATCTTTCTCTGACTGGCCTACTTCACTTAGCATAATAATCTCCACATCCACCCACGTTGTCACAAAAGGTCCACTGTGTAAATGGTAGCACTCCATTGTGAATATGTACTAATAGCTTTTTATATACTCATCCTCTGATGGACATTTGGGCTATTTTTAGCATAAATAATGCCACAATGAACACAGAGGTGTATAAATTCTTTCAAATAAGTGTTTCAAGATTGCTTGGCTACATTCCCAAAAGTGAAATTGTTAGGTCAAAAGGCAGTTCCATTTAAAATTTTTAAAGAAAACTCCATTCTGTTTTCCACAGTGGAGGCACAAATCTGCATTCTCACCAACAGTGTATAACATTTTGTTTCTGCACACCCGTCAACACTTTTTTGTTGATTTACTAATAAAAGTAATTCTGGCAGGTGTAAGGTATGTTCTTATTATATTTTTAATTTTTACCTCTCTGATTAGTGACATTAAGCATGTTTTGTATGTCTATTGGCCATAAATATCCCCCTTTTGGAGAAGTGTGTATTTTGCTCATTTTTTTATTATTTATTTGAAGACTATTCATTTTTAGAGAGGGAAGAGAGATAAAAGGGGAAGAACACAAAGCATTAATTTCCATACGTTCCTTCACTGGGCAAACCCAGGGTTTCAAACTGGCCACCTCGTCTTTCCAGGTTGATGCTTTATCTACTGCACCACCACAGGTCAGACTGGGTTCCCTGCTCATTTTAAATTGGATTGTTTTTCTTCCTGAAGTTGAGGTGTATAGTTCCTTATGTGTTTTGGAAATTAACATCATATTAGATATATCACTGGCAAATATTTTCTCATTCTGTTAGTTTCCTCTTTATTTTGCTGTATAAATGCTTTTTAGTTTGATATAATTCCTCTTGTTTATTTATTTTTGAATGAGGAGGTATACTGGCAATAATATTGCTGCAAGAGATATCAGATATTTTACTGCCCATGTTTTCTCCTAGGATTTTTATGGTATCATGACCTAGATTATTTTTTTTTAAGTGAGAGACAGGCAAGGGGAGACAGGAAGGGAGAAAAATGAGAAGCATCGACTCATAGGTAGGTCATTTTAGTTATTAATTGCTTCTCATATGTGCCTTGAGACTAGAGGTGCCTCCAGTTGAGCCAGTGATGTGTTGCTCAAGCCAGTGACCTTGGGATTCAATTCAAGCTGGTGAGCCTGTAATCAACCTGGTGATCTTGGGATTTAAAGCCTGGGACCTCAGTATCCAAGGTTGATGTTCTCCACTCTACCTTGACTGGGGAGCTCCACCTGAGCCAGTGACCTCTTGTTCAAGATAGTGACCTTGGGCTTCAAGCTATCAACTTTTGAGCTCAAGCCAGCAACCAATCTCAGAGAGCCTTGGACTTTATAATCAGTCCTGGGGTCAGTACTGGTGGAAGCTGGCCCTGGTGCATAGTTTGATTCTTCCGAGTCAAATTCAGGCCCAGCAGAGTAGCCACAAACTGTAACTACAAACTGGTTGCCCAAAGTCAGTCAGACACTACCTGACATTGACCTGCAACAGTTCCTCCTAAAAGGCCCCAGAACAGACACATCCAGAAGCCAGCTTCAGCCAACATCACAGAAGGATCCATTTAGTTTCATAAGCAGCATATCCAAAAAGAGACCTTGGCAGGCACTTGACCCTGGTGAGGCAAAATCCACTTACTGTGGTCTGAACATGCACAGAAGTTCACATATTGTTGGTTAGAATTGATTCTCAGTCAGCAAGCCCGAGGGTCCTCTGCACACTAGAAACTCTATGAAGATTTATTCTGCTTTATAGGTTACATATATTATTATTATTATTATTATTAAAACCAGGTAAAGGTGTATTCCTATTACATTAATTTTCTCTGCTGAAAAAAATCACTCAGGGTGGGGAGTGATGTTTCAAAAAAAGGAAAAACTTAACTATAATTTCCTATTAAAGTTGTATAATATTTAACTGTGGCAAGTGTTTAGCTCTTCTCTTAATTTCATCTTACTACAGTTCATAACTTTCAAAACAGAAAAATAGTTAAAAAAAAAAGTTATAATGTAAATTCCTAGTAAAATATACACCAAAAAGATAGTTCACACAGTAAAATACACTAGTGCAAAGTAAGGCCAAAATACTCAAAGGACATTTTATTACCTTTCTTAGCCGTGGTTCCATCCATTTCCTTACACCAGAAAAAGTTTTTCATTTTATGTATTTTAATTGTTCATTAAACCCAAAACTATAGATTACAAATGCATGAGTTTTGACAATAAATGACATATTTTAACACAATTTTTTTATGTAGTGCAAACTATTCTCCATATTTTGCCATTACAATTGCCTCACTCAAGAAATTGTTTTATACATTAAATAAAAAATAGTCGACTAGTATATCTGTACTTCCAATGTTTAGTTAATTGGGTACTACCCAGCATTAAATTTTTGCAACTGTTTACCCTATAAATTCAAACCCATGTTCTAAAATCTGCAGTTTGTAAATGCTCTCTATGATGTTGACAACATAGCATGGTGAAAGGAATTCTATCAAATACAATATAAAAATATAGTTACAGAAATATGAAAATAGCCCCTTTTCTTGACTTCAAATTAGTTGAAACTAGTACTTATCATTGATCTTAATGATAAGGCAATTTATTCAAAACATCCACTAACTGGAAACAATTCTTTTCTTTACTCTCTCCCTTTTCTTCTTTCTATTGTTTTAACAGTAGATATTGTGGTCTTTTATCACTTAGTTCCATTACATCAAAAGAATATAGCACTAACATTTTTTTCTTAAGATTTATTTTTAGCTTTTATTTATTCATTTTTCAAAGAAGAGAGAGAGGAAGAGAGAGAGAGATTCGGGGGGGGGGGGAGGGGCGCGCAGGAAGAATCAATTCCCATATGTGCCTTGACCAGGGTTTTGAACCAGCAACCTCAAGGTTCCAGGTCAACACTTTACCCACTGAGCCAGCACAGGTCAGGAAGAGACATTAACATTTCAATTAAAGAAATATAACAAATATTTTAAGCAATGAAATAAATTGGTTAATAAACTACATTCATGCTGAAGTTTAAGTCTTCTTAACAGATGATGGTCAAAATCCAAACTGTAGAATATTCTGAAACTTAAGGTCAACTTAGATCTGTAAGTGAAAAAAAAATTAGATCCATAGAAAAATAATTCTTATAATAGTCTTGAATAAGAATCCCGTTAGACTACCTAGAAAATAGATCCTTTTATTTTTATTTTATTTATTTATTTTTTATAGAGATAGAGAGAGAGTCAGAGAGAGGGATAGATAGGGACAGACAGACCAGGAATGGAGAGAGATGAGAAGCATCAGTCATCAGTTTTTCGTTGCGACAATGAACACCTAGTTGTTCATTGATTCCTTTCTCATAAGTGCCTTGACCATGGGCCTTAAGCAGACCGAATGACCCCTTGCTCAAGCCAGTGACTTGGGTCCAAGCTGGTGAGCTTTGCTCAAACCAGATAAGCCCATGCTCAAGCTGGCAACCTCAGGGTCTTGAACATGGGTCCTCCGCATCCCAGTCCGATGCTATATCCACTGTCACGCTTTGCCACACCGCCTGGTCAGGCAAAAATAGATCCTTTTAAACAGAAAATCTGACCACCTAATTTTTCTTAATTCCCATTTGCTTCTTTGAGATTGCATTGACAGTGTTGTATACTGCTCACAAAAATTGAAGGGTATTTCAAAATGAATATGAAGCTATAAAATATCTCCTAATTTTTATGAACAGTGATTATTACGCAGATTATTCTTAATGAAATTTAGTATCTCCTTCCTTTAATGAAGTGGTTATAGACCTATGTGTTGAGAGTTGGAACAAACTTGAGGCACTATAATTTTCCTAAGAATGGGATGGAAGTATGGCTTAAATTTCAATCAGGCTTACACTCTTTTTTTCAATAAAACTATAGTTTAAAAACTGCTATCTAAATATAATGCATGTTTGGATACTAAGAAGAAATTTTAGAAAATGTAGAACATTTGTTTCTGACAAAGGTTGTGCAGCAAAATTAATAGAGCTTTTAAAAAATACAAGGCCTTTGGAAAGTCTATGTTGAGAACCACAAGTGATTGAGAATCAGTGATGTAGGACAGGGATCTCCAAATTTTTCAATTACCAACATCTTTATTTATAAAAGCAGTTTGAGACATTCAGAGGAGTTGAAAGAACTGTAAATTCAAGAGAACATAATATAATCACCACCACAATTCTTTTCATCTACTCATGTTTTTTATTATTGATTTTTAGAAAGAGAGGAAGGGATAGAGAAAAAAACCACTTATTTGTTGTTCCACTTATTCACGCCATCACTGTTTGATTTCTGTATGTGCTCTGACCAAGGGGGATCAAACACACAACCTCAGCATGTCAGAAAGACACTCTAACCAACTGAGCTACCCAGTCAGGGCCTCTTACGAACATTTTAAAGCATACCCAGAAATAGAAAATGGGAAGGATACGAAAATTTTCACATGTAAACATATACGTACTCCAAACAAAAAACCTGGCTAACAATGACACCTAACAAATAAAACAATGTAATCTCAATATATAACTTGACAACAGGCCTCCATTTCAATAAGGCTTTTTTTTGTTTGTTTTTTTGTATTTTTCCGAAGCTGGAAATGGGGAGACAGTCAGACAGACTCCTGCATGCACCCGACCAGGATCCACCCGGCACGGCCACCAGGGGCTATGCTCTGCCCATCCGGGGCATCGCTCTGTTGTGACCAGAGCCACTCTAGCACCTGAGGCAGAGGCCATGGAGCCATCCTCTGTGCCCGGGCCAACTTTGCTCCAATGGAGCCTTGGCTGCGGGAGGGGAAGAGAGAGACAGAGAGGAAGGCGAGGGGGAGGGGTGGAGAAGCAGATGGGCGCTTCTCCTGTGTGCCCTGGCCGGGAATCGAACCGGGACTTCTGCATGCCAGGCCGATGCTCTACCACTGAGCCAACCGGCCAGGGCTCAGTAAGGCTTTTAAAGTATTTTACAGTTTCAATGCTTCAGCAAGCTGGTTCAAACAAGATTCTTCTTGTAACATACCAGCATTTCATTTCACAGGAGACACATTCTCAGAATTGTCAGCTTACATTTCTGAATAGCTATCTCTGTAGACACTCATAAAAAAATTACCATTAGGGAGTATCCACTGTCAGAGCTAGTGCTGATTTTTTTTAATACTTATCTTTTCAGAGAGAAATGTTTCAAAAGATTGTAAGATTTTCCAAAGTATAAAAAGTTAGACTAGCTGGTGTCTGAATATTAATGAATATTCAGTTTCACGAATAATCCTCCAAATGTACTAAATTTTAGTATTCAGCATTCTTAAAGTTAAGGGAAGATCTGTTTTCCTTGTAGATGAATAAAACAACCAAAAAACTCCAAAGGTTAGCTATTACTACTCACATCATCAATGTCTTCATCATCATCTCCAATGTCATCAAACTGAATTTCATCATCATCTCCAGGACCAAATGTATCCGTTTCATTTATTTTAGCTAAAGACATAATAGTAAATATATTTAAATATTATTCATATATAATCAAGATGTTATGAGATGAATTACTTATTAAAACAATGGGCTTAATACAAAATATTAAACTATAAAAGATTCTTAGTGTAAGAGCTGCTCCAATTCAAGTATTTCATTATAAGAAAAATCTTCCTATCATCTAAGAACTCATTATGGAACAAATTCACAATAAAATTCCCAGAAGTTCACTGCTAAGTAATTATAATGAAGAGTATATATTTTAATTTTGTTCAGAAAGGTATTATAAGGCAGGCAAAGTATAATTATGCTCTTACGCTTTCCAAATATACTTCACAAAGACTTTGAAGAGTGCTAATAACTTCCTCAGCACATCCAAAGTTTTCCTAAGTTCATCAACTGGTAGGAAGACTTACCAAATCAGACAAAAAGACTTAGTCAAATCATGCTCATCCCTTTAACAAGTGATTTGCAAAATTTTTCATCTCATTGCACAAATAAACTAAATATTAAAATTCTGCAGCACACCATAAAATATACTATATTTTTTGCTGATCTGACAAAAAGAAAGTATAATTTTTATTCATTCACACAAGATGGCTACTGACAATCTAAGGAAAAAGAAGTGTGCTACTGACTAAATACTTAGTTATGAAATATCTTTTAAAAAATTCTTGTAGCACACTGGCTAAAACCTGCTGTCCTAAGCAATAGAAGTAAAAGAGGAAGTACTGGTCCTACTCCCACATATTTTTTAAATACCTTAATCAAAATTTTCATGCTTACATAAAAATCTTAAAGTTTCATTATAAAATGAAATAAAACTATGGTAGCTTCCAAGTAAAAAATGTGAGCTAAAAAATAACTTAAATGTTATAGTGAAGTTATTTTATGTTTTGCAGTATATTTCAGTGAGAATGCAATACTTTAGTCATTAAAAATGGAAAGAAACATCTCTTTAAAAAATTCACTAAAATGAAATACAGTATATTATGCTAAGATAAACTGACCATTCTTTTGTATAAAAATCAACACCAGTATCATAACTGCTGTACTGATATAGATGAATTTGGCAAATCTCTTGAGAATTGTTCAAAACACTAAACAAATGCACTCCCTTGAGATTATATACAAGTGCAGAATTTAAAACCTTTAAACTCTCCACTAGAATAACATTAGAAAATGAATTCTATTACTAAATAAATGATAAAGTATAGATAGGCATACTTGCAACTAGTTTTTGTTGATTACATACATACAAATAGAAAAGGCAATTCTATAAAAATTGGTTCATGGAAACTTCAACAAATAATGCCATAAGACAGGACAAAATAACTTAGATATTACCATGTTCTGGAAGCTCGCCATATGCCTTCAGACTTCTAGCTTCATCTGCATTGTATTTTAAAATTACATCAGCTTTGTTATCCTTAGAGATAAAAAATAACTTTTTAAGTGGCTATGCCAAAATACCAACAATTGTTTCATAAATTACTGATATTTTCAAATTAAACACACTAAGGAAAAGATCACTTAACTATTCTCATACAAACTCTCAACATTCCTAAAATGTCTTAGAATTAAAGGAGTATAAATCATATTGTGTGAATGACTAGTGGTTAATAGCATAAAAAAATTGCTAACATGGAATTCACTTTAATAAATGAAATAGTAAAAAGGGATAGAAAAGAAAAAGTAGAAAAAAAATATGGGACCTATCCTTTCAGAACTGTTTTTGGAGTTTTAAAAAAAGAAAATTATGTATGTTGAAGAGTGACAGACCTGTGATGAAGTCCAAAAATCTGTACTTAAAAAGCTTTTTGGTGTTTCTGAAGAAAATGCCCCTGAGAACTGTCCCAAAATGTTCACATTTGGCTGCTTTTTAAAATGAGTCATTTAAAAGACAAAAGAAATATTTGAAGAATAGTTACAATTAACTCCCCAAACAACACCCAAAGAAAGGAAACTAAAATAATCATGGAGGTACAATTACAAAACAATATAAAACAAGAGTTCTCAAACTGTAATGTGCATAAAAAATAAAGAGGAATTTTGGTAAAATTCAGATTCTGGATCAGGATATACAAAACTGAGCTAACAACTTGCATTTTTAAGTTTCTAACATCTACCAGGTGATAGTGGTGCTGCTAAAATAATCTTTGGATCATTTTGAGCAACTGTATAAATATTGGATCACTCTTTGGAACTAGGGTATAGAATCTTTGGAGCAAGAATATAAATTATTCCCAAATGATTAAGAATCACTTTAATGTTTGAATATTAATCATTTTTAATTTAGAAAGTTAAATTTAATGGGGTGACATTGATCAATTAGAGTACCTAGGTTTCAGGTAAACATTTCTATAGCATTTGAATTGTTCATTTTATTGTGACCATCCTCCAAAGTCAAGTTATTGTCTGTCACCATATATTTGTCCATCTTTACTCCCTTTGCCCTCCCATCACCATTTCACCTCAACCTCCCACCCCTCATAATCACTTTACTTTTATCTATGTCCATGAGTCTCAGTTTTTATATCCCACCTATGTGTGAAATCATATAGTTCTTAGCTTTTCCTGACTCACTTATTTCACTCAGTATAATGTTCTGAAGGTCAACCCATGTTGTCATAAATGGCAATGTCATCATCTCTTATGGCTGAGTAGTATTCCACTGTATATATGTACCACATCTTCTTTATCCAGTCATCTATCGAGGGACACTTTGGTTGTTTCTGTGTCTTGGCCACTGTGAATAATGCTGCAATGAACATGGGGGTGCATGTTTCTTTAAATAACATTTTTAAGTTTTGGGGGTAGTTACCTAGAAGAGGGATTGCTGGGTCACAGTAATTCTATTCTTAGTTTTCTGAGGAACCACCATACTTTCTTCTATAAAGGTTGTATTAATTTGCATTCCCACCAGCAGTGAACGAGGATTCCTTTTTCTCTACAGCCTATTCAACACTTATTACCTGTCTTGTTGATAATAGCCAATCTAACAGGCATGAGGTGGTATCTTATTATAGTTTAGATTTGCATTTTTTGAAAAGCTAGCAAAGATGAGCATCTTTTTATATATCTGATTGCCATATATATGTCTTAAGATTTGTGATTTCATTACCCCCCAAAACAAGACTTACTTACTAATCTCAACTTTTGGGGTTTATGTGAAGTTAGGACCAGATTATGGACACAGAAATGACACATATTTTAAAGATAGACCACAGGTCTTCTTGCAGAATTTTAAAAAAACATATAGGAAAAATCTATAGATACAAAGAAATGAATTCAGGAAAGTTTCAAAACAGAAAACCAACAAAAACTATGTCAAGTAGAGAAAAACAAATATCATATGATCTTAATTATTTGTTTAAAGAACAAAATAGTCAGGGGGGAAAGGGTTTGACAGTAGGTGGAGGTAGGCAAAATGGAAGTAAAATAGGGATGGAAAGAGATTTTACTTAGAGCAGTAAGTACAAGATGCAGTGTGCAGAGGCACACTTGACACATGTATCCCTATAAGTTCAACATAAAAAATAAAAATAAAGAACGAAATAAACAAAATTGAAAAAGACTCATAGATACAGAACAAATGGTGGTTGCTGAATGGGTTTGGGGATGGGGTGAAGGGATTAGGGCTGTGATGGCAAACCTTTTTATAAAAACTGCCCACTTTTGCAGTGCTGGTCAACCTGGTCCCTCCCGCCCACTAGTGGGCATCCATTCCAGCTTTCATGGTGGGCCAATTGCGGTGCTGCCCACTAGTGGGTGGGAGGGACCAGGTTGACCAGCACTGCAAAAGTGGGTGGTTTTTATAAAAAGATTAGCCATCATAGGATTAGGAAGTACTAACTGGAGACTCAAAACCAGAAATTCATAGAATATAGGCAGTAAAATCTCAGACATCTCTGATAGCAATATTTTTTTTATATATCTTCTCAGGCAAGGGAAACGAGAAAAAAATGAACAAACAAGACTACATCAAACTGAAAAAGTTTTGTGCAGCAAAGGAAGCCATCAACAAGGTAAAAAGAAAACAAATTTGGCAAGACACCTGAAAAAAGCTTAATACCCATAATTTATAAAGAACTTCTAAAATTCAACACCAAAACAAACCAATCCAATTAAAAATGGAGCAAAGGACATGAATAGAGACTTCTCCAAAGGCGATATAGTGATGGCCTACAAATACGTGAAAAGATGCTCAATGTCACTAATCATCAGAAAAATGCTAATTAAATCCACAAGGAGATATCACTTCATACCTATCACAATGGCTATCATCAATAAACCAATCAAGAAGTGTAAAGAGAAAGGGAACCCTGATGCCCTTTTGGTAGGATATCAGATTGGTGCAGCCACTGAGGAAACAGTAAGAAATTACCACAAGCCTGACCAGGCGGTGGCGCAGTGGATAGAGTGTCCGACTGGGATGCAGAGGACCCAGGTTTGAGACCCTGAGGTCACCAGCTTGAGCACTGGCTCATCTGGTTTGAGCAAAAGCTCACCAGCTTGGACTCAAGTTCGCTGGCTCGAGCAAGGGTCTGCTGAAGGCCTGTGGTCAAGGTACATATGAGAAAGCAATCAATGAACAACTAAGGTGTCACAACAAAAAACTGATGATTGATGCTTCTCATTTCTCTCTGTTCCTGTCTGTCCCTATCTATCCCTCTCTCTGACTCTCTCTCCCTGTCCCTGTAAAAAAAAAAAAAAAAAGAAGAAGAAGAAATTACCTCAAAAATGAAAATGTGCCTTATAACCTAGTGTTCCACTTGTGGTAATTTATTTGAAAAAAACTAAATAATAGTTACAAAGATTATATGCATTCCTATGTTCATTGCAATGTTACTTATAATAGCCAAGATCAGGAAACAGCCCCTGTATGGCTGTGCTATGGCCTGACCTGCAGTGGGACAGTTGATAAAGTGTCAACCTGGAATGCTGAGGTTTCTGGTTGAAGACCGTTGGCTTGCCTGAGAAAGACACATCTGAGGAGCAAGTTGATGCTTCTCAATCCTCCCTCTCATCCTTTCCCTCTCTCACCTCTCTCTAAAATCTATAAAATTCTTTAATAAAAGATTTTCATAATATAATACTACTTGGTCATAAAAAATATTAAATAAAAGGAAGTCTTACCTTTTGTGACAGTATGGATACACCTGGAGAGCATCATGCTGAGTGATATAAGCCAGCCAGAGAAAGACAAGTACCATATAATTTGACTTATATGTGGAATCTAATGAACAAAATGAACTAACCAGCAAAATAGAGACAAAATCATAGAGAGCAGGCTAACAGGTAGGGAGAAGGGGGAGGCAGGGGCTGGGTGAGAGAGATAGTGGAATTGAAAAAAAAGGACAAAACAAAGAAAAAAAATTCATGAACACCATCAGAGGTAGATTTAATGGTGGGTGCACCTGGGCCCTAACTTCTGAAGGACCCTGGAAAACCCCAACTTTATACTTTTTTCTAATGATACCAAGTTTGGTTTCAAACGTGCAATTTTAACATTAACAGTACATAATATTTTTCATTTATTTGAAAATATGATTAACATGTATTTTCATTTCCCCTGTCTCTCTCTTTTTAAAGGGTCCACTGTTTTCTTCTGTGTCCAGGGCCTCAACTGACCTTAATCCACCTCTGGAAACCACACTTGTGATGACTGGTGGGAATATGAGGTTGAGGAAGTACATGATTGTCTAATCACTATGTTGTATTCCTGAAACTAATATATAATAAAATTGAAAGAAAAGGAACCAAAAAAAAAGGAAACCAGTTGTGTCTCTATACACTAGCAATGAAGTAACTGAAGAAGAAATCAAGGATACAAGAGCATATATAATAGCATTGAAACAAAATTCTCAGGAAAAAATTTAACCAAGAAGGTAGAAGATCTGCACACTGTTAACTGTAATGTACTGATAAATAAAACTGAAGAAATATGGAAAATACCCAGTGTTCTTGACCTGGAATTAAGACTGTTTTCACCCTGGCTTGTTGGCTTAGTGGTAGAGCGCTAACCTGGTATACAGATAGATGTCCTGGGTTCGATTTACTGGTCACACAGGAGAAGCAACCATCTGCTTCTCCTCCCCCCATTCTTCTCTTTTTTTTCTCTCTCTTTCTTCCCCTCCAGCAGCCATGGCTTGATTGACTCAAGCACGTAGGCCCCAGGAGCTGAGGATGGCTCCCTCCAGCCTCTGCACCAGGCAGCAAAAATAGGTTGCAAGAGGTCCCAAATGGGCAAAGAATCAGTCAGATGGATATTGGTGGGGTCACATGTGGAATCTCTATATCTTCCCTACTCTCACCAAAAAACATTAAAAGACTGTAAGTTTTCAAAGCAAACTACAGTGACTTTTTCATCACAACAGAAAACATTAACATTCATACAGAAGCACAGACTCCATATAGCCAAAGCAATCTTGAAAAAGAAGAAAGCTGCAAGTATCCCATTTACCTATGTCAAACTACAAAACTATAGTAATAAACACAGTATAATACTGATAATAAGAGACACATAGACTTATGAAACAAAATCAAGAGCCCACAAATTTTTACATATATGGTCAATTAATAATTGACAAGGTAACCAAGAATAATCAATTAGAAAAGAACCGTCTCTTCACAAATGGTGCTGAGGAAACTGGATAAACAAAGGCAGAAAAGTGAAACTGAACCCATATTTTATACTACTCACAAAAATTACCTTGAATAGACGAAAGACTTAAACACAAGAACTGAAACCATAAAACTACTGGAAGAAAACACAGGGAAAAAACTCCTTGAGACTGGGTTTGTTCATTGGGATCATGAACAGCATAAGCAACAATCACATGTAACATCAAACTAAAAAAATTCTAGTGCCCTGGCAGGTTAGCTCAGTTGGCTGAGTGTTGTCCCAAAACAACAGACTAAGGGTTTGATCCCTGGTCAGAGCACACCTAGGAAGCAGCCAATGAATGCACAACTCAGTGGAACAACATATGAATTCTTCCGTTCCCCCTTCCCTCTCTCTGTTTCTCTGAAAATAAAAAAGAAATTAAGCCCTGGCTGGATAGCTCAGTTGGTTGGGGCATCATCCTGGAGCACAGAGTTGCCAGTTCATCTCCTGGTCAGGGTACATACTGGAGTAGCTCGATGTTCCTGCCCCTCTCTCAAAAATTATAATAAAATAATAAAAATAAAATAAAATATTACAAAATAAAAAGTTCCTATATAGTGAAATAAACAACAAATTAAAAGGGAATCTACAAAATGAAAAATACTTGCCAATCATGTATTTGACACTGAGTTAATATCCAAAATACATAAGAAACTCACACAATAATAGCAAATATTCAGATAATTCAATTAAAAAGTGAGCTAACACATATTTTATTCCAAAAACATCCAGAGGCCAACAATTACATGAAAACATGTTCAACTTCATTAATCATTAGGGAAGTGCAAATGCAACCATAAGGAGATACTACCACACTTTCAGGATAACTATTATAAAAAAAGACAAGAGAGAATAAGTTCTGGCAAAAATGTGGTGGGATGTAACCTAGCAAACCTAGCATCAAAAACAGCAGAAAAGTTCCTCAAAAGGTTAAAAATAGAACTATCTCACATGATCCAGCAATAACCTAAAGGGAATAAAAAACAGTATGAAAAAGATACCTGCACCTCATGTTCACCATAGCCACAACATGGAAATAACCTAACTGTCCATCAATAAATGAATAGATATAGATGTCTCTTGTACAAGCACACACAAACTCCCACATATATTATTAACCATGAGAAAGAAATCCTAACGTTTGTGACAATATCAATAAACCTGAAGGGCATCATGCCAAGTTAAATAAGAAAGAAAATAAAAATACTATATGATCTCACATATGTAAAATCTAAAAAAGTCAAACCCATAGAAACAGACAGTAGAGAGATGACTGCCAAGGGTTGGGTGAAGGGGGAAAGAAGATGTTGGTTAGAGAGTACAAACTTAGTTATAAAATATAAGTAAGTTCTGGAAATTTAATGTAGAGCATGTTAATTCTAGTTACTGCACAAGCAAAAATTTCTTAAATGTTCTCTACACACATAGAGACACACTAATGCTAGGGTGAGAATATTTTGCAATATAGAGGTGTATCAAATTATCACACTGTACCACCTTAAATACTACTATGCCAATTATATCTCAATAAAGGTAGAAAAAAACCCAGATACAAACAGAAGTAATAGTGGCTGAAATGGTGGATTAAGGATTTTTTTAAATGCACTCCTTTTCAGAAAAACAAGAGACACTGAAAAATATAAAATCAATTTTATCAGAACTCTAGAAATTAGTCAAATGCCTGCAATACTCCAACAGTTTATTCCAAAAGTGGTGAAATATCAGTGATACTAAGTTTTTCAGTGTCTTACCTTGCTTGAACCCCACACCTTCAGCCTAATTCCAGGTAGCCAATAACACCAGCATCCTAGTAGTCACTAGATGAGCAAAACTGTTTGGAATCCTTCAAAAACACAAGTTTTAGAGAACTGTGTTGCACTTCCTAAAAATTCCCACTTGTAGAACTTCTTGTTTCCTTTTTTTGTGTATTTTTCTGAAGCTGGAAATGGTGAGGCAGTCAGACTCCTGCATGCGCCCAACCGGGATCCACCCAGCATGTCCACCAGGGGGTGATGCTCTGCCCATCCAGGGCATCGCTCTGTTGTGACCAGAGCCACTCTAGCACCTGAGGCAGAGGCCATGGAGCCATCCTCTGTGCCCAGGCCAACTTAGCTCCAATGGAGCCTTGGCTGCGGGAGGGGAAGAGAGAGAGACAGAGAAGAAGGAGAGGGGGAGGGGTGGAGAAGCAGATGGGCACTTCTCCTGTGTGCCCTGGCCAGGAATCGAACCCGGGACTCCTGCACGCCAGGCCGACGCTCTACCACTGAGCCAACCGGCCAGAGCCAGAACTTTTTTTTACCTTATAAATAGCTTATTCTTTTCCCCCAAGGCTTTTATTAAAGAATAATTGAGACAATTTTTTTTAACACTGCAATGGCTTTACATTATAGCTGATACAAACAAGTACCTGATTTAAAAACTTTTAAGGAAAACCTCTGTAATGAGATGTCTACAGATTTTAAAAGTCCAGCATACTCATGTCATAGTCTTCTATTTATTTTTCTCCATTTTTCAACTGAAAGGAGAGGAGATAGATTCCCACATGTGCACCAACTGGGATCCACCCAGCTCACAACTGAGCTATTTTTAGTGCCTGAGACAGAGGCTTTACAGAGTCATCCTCAGCACCCGCACTCTAACTAATCAAGCCACAACTATGGGAAGGGAAGAAAAAGGAACAGAGAAAAGGGGAGAGGGAAGAAGTAGTAGAAGGCGTGGAAAAGCAGATGGTCATTTCTCCTATGTGCCCTGGTATCAATCTTGGGACATCCACATAATGGGGATACGCTCTACCACTGAGCCAATCAGCCAGGGCCTCTTGTCATATTCTTGACAAGTGTATTGTGGTCCTGGCCATGTGTCTCAGTGGATAGAGCATCCAACTGACATATGAACATCCCAGGTTCTATTCCCAGTCAGGGCAATTAACAGAAGCAATCATTTATTTCTCTCCCCCTCCCTCTTCCCTTTTATTAAAACATAATTGAGGCGGGGAGAGAGAAGATGGCAATAGAGTAGGCAGACATTCCAACTCCCACCTCCCACAACCAAACTGGAATACAACTTAAGAACAATCACCTTGAAAAACCGACTTTGGACTAAACTAAGACGAATCTATAACCAAGGACCCCCGAAAGAGCCACACTGAGACTGGTAGGAAGGGCAGAGACATAGAAAGGGCTGCCTCGCTCCCAGGAGCAAGCGGTGGCCCGGAGAGACTCTCACGGTGCGGTGGGTTGCACTGAGAGTTGTGGGTCCTCATCCCCAGGACCGGAGCCCCAGCCTAGAGCCCCAGAGACTAGAAGAATTGCAGGGTCAGTATTTAGCTGAGAAAAGAGCCAGGTTACTGTTTGCGAGAAAGAGACAGAACCCTCAGACCAGGCTCCATCTTAAAAGGACTGAGCAGAAAACCTTGTTCACAGTCACTTACCCAGGGCTCTGGTGGTGGGGAGAGCTAGAGGACTGAAGTTGTGAGAGGAAAGTGTAAACCAGGGAGAGACACAGTAAGGGAAGGCCACTGGGTGCTGAGTCATTCCCCAACACTAAAGCGGCCATTTTTCCTGGGAGAAGTAACACCAGCAAAGGGAAGCAATTACCCCACCCACTGGAGAATCTCCCACTCCAGTCAGACCAAAGAGTCACTCAGAAGCAGGGGGTGCATCAGTGACACAGGTTTTGAGTGCTGAGGTCTGAACTACACTGCACCCCCATACTGCTGAGTACTCGCCAGAGGACTGGCCTGGCAGGGGCTACCCAGCAGGCAGACCACACCTCTGGGTCTCAGAGGCCACACCCTTCTGAATGCTGGGGGTGGAATCTGGATACAATGACATCTGATGCTAAGGGGCAAGCCACACCCACTACCCTTCCTAACCTTTGAATTACCATGCTGAGCTCAACAAGCAGCCAGCACTAAGAGGTGGCAGAAAGCAAGACTCAGGGGAATTTGAATTTATAAGCTGACTTTCTCCAGTCAAGAGTAGATAAAAGCCAGCCTAGAAGTCCAGCTGATATTTACAATGGCACCGGGGCCCAGCAGAAAAAGCTACAAATTCTGGATTACTTGCTTGTAGCTTCAAGAAGGTTGCTAAGGACCAGTCATATGCAGTGACCCCAACTGGTCTATGCCAGGTTCCTGACAGAGAGTTCCAGGGCTGGCAAATCCAGTGGCCAGATGTGGACAGCATCAGTTCACAGGACCTAACAACCCTTGTTAGAGTGGTATCTTAAGGAAGGGCTTCTCACATCTGACCCAGCTAAGGCAAAAAAAACATTGACACAAACAGCAAAGAGAACAGTAGCGGCAGACAAATAGTCCACAGTGGATTACAAACGACAGCTGATGCCAACCCAAGAAGATCTAGAAACAACAAAACTAGAAGCTGGAGGCAGACAACACCAACTCTAGACTCAGCTAGCTACACAAACAGTGCACCCAAAAAAGAAATCTATACAGAGACAAAATGGAAAGACAGAGAACTAGAATCCAAAAAATCAACAAGTGAAATCCCCAGAAAAAGAGCTAAATGAGATGGAAGAAATCAAATTACCAGATGAATAGTTTAAAATGATGATTTTCAGGATGCTCAAGGATCTTAGAACAATGGATGGACATACGGAGCACCTAAATAAAGAGATAGCAAGCAAAAAAACAACAACAAACATTAAGTCTCCTGAGGGGTGACAACAAGAGAGGGAAAGAGAGAGAGGAGAGATTGATTTAAGGAGCTGGTTCACACAATTGTGAGGGCTAGCAAATTCAAAATCTGTAGTACAGGCCAGCCAGCTAGAAATTAAGGGAAGACGTAATGTTGCAGTCTTGAGTCTGAAATCTGCAGAGCAAACCAGCAGGCTGAAAACTCAGGAAGGTTTCTTGCTCCATTCTTGAGGCAGAATTGATCCTTCTTAGGGCAACAGTATTACCCTTCTTGCCAAACTATATTACCCTTCTTGCCCAGGGCCCATACCCTCAATTTTTGTTTGAAGGCCTTCAACTGATTGGTTGAGGTCCATCCAATAAACAGGATATTTTGTTAAAAAGAAAAAAAGGACAGAGAGTATAAAAAAAATCATTCAAAAACAACAAATACAGTATCAGAAATGAAGACTGCACTACAAGGCATTAACGGCAGGCTGGATAAAGCAGAGGATCAAATCAGTGATTTAGAAGACAAGATAAAAGAAGGAATGGAAGCAGAGCAGCAAAAGAAAAGAGGCTCAAAAAGTCTGAGGAAACTCTAAGAGAGCTTTGTGACAACCTGAAGAGAAACAACATCTGCATCATAGGGGTTCCTGAAGAAGAAGAGAACGAACAAGGGACAGAGAACATGTTTATAGAAATCATAGCTGAAAATTTCCCTAAACTGATGAAGGAAAAAGTCACACAAGTTCAAGAAGCACAGAGTCCCATTAAAAAAGAACCAAAAAAAAAAAAAAAAAAAAAAAAAGAACCAAAGTAGGCCTACACCAAGACACATCATAAATAAAATACCAAACTTAAGAGACAAAGAAAGAATACTAAAAGCTACAAGAGAAAACAGTTAATTACATACAAAAGAGCCCCCATAAGAATGACATCCAACTTCTCAATAGAAACATATGATGCCAGAAGGAACCACAGGATATATTCAGAGAGATGCAAAACAAGAGCCTACAACCAAGACTTCTTTATCCAGCAAGGATATTGTTTATAATTGAAGAAAAAATAAAAAGCTTCCCAGACAAAAAAAAAAATTCAAGGAATTCATTACAACCAAACCAGTACTACAAGAAATGATATCAGGCCTATTGTAAACAGAACAAAGGGGGAAAAAAATCTAGAAGAAAAATGTATATTTAAAGAATAAAATGATAATAAACAGCTACATATCAATAGTAATCTTAAATGTAAATGGATTAAATGCTCCAATCAAAAGACACAGGGTAGCTGTGTGGATAAGAAAACAGGACCTGTACATATGCTGTCAACAAGAGACCCACCTCAACAAAAGATACACACAGACTAAAAAAAAAAAATACACATAGACTGAAGGTAAAAGGGTGGAAAATAATGTTTCATGCAAATAAAAATAAAAAAAAAGCTGGAGTAGCAATACTTGTATCTGACAAAATAGACTTTAAAACAAAGGCTATAGTAAGGGATAAAGAAAGTCACTACATAATGATAAAGGGAGCAATCCAAAGAAGAATATAACCATTGTAAATACCTATGCACCTAATATTGGAGCACCTAAATATATAAAGCAGATTTTGATGGACATAAAGGGCGAGATCAACAGCAATACTATAATAGTAGGGGACTTTAATACTCCACTAACATCAAGGGATAGATCCTTCAGACAGGAAATTAAAAAGAAACAGTGGCCTTAAAAGACATACCAACTGGATTTAATAGATATCTTCAGAACCTCTCACCCCAAAGCAGCAGAATATACATTCTTTTCAAGTGCTCATGGTACATTCTCTAGGACAGACCACATGTTAGGACACAAGACGAGTCTCAATAAATTTAAGAAGACTGAAATAATATCAGGCATCTTCTCTGATCGCATGGCATGAAACTAGAAATCAACTACAATAGAAAAACTGAGAAACATTGAAACACTTGGAGGCTAAATAGCATATTATTAAATAACGAATGAGTTAACAATGAGACTAAGAAAGAAATAAAAAATTTTCTTAAAATAAATGAAAATAAACATACAACAACTCAAAATTTATGGGACACAGCAAAAGCAGTTTTGAGAGGGAAGTTCATAGCACTATAGGCATGCCTAAAGAGGCTAGAAAAAGCTCAAATAAACAACTGAATCCTGCATCTAAAAGAACTAGAAAAATAACAACAAATAAAACCCAGAGGAGCATGACCAGGCGGTGGCACAGTAGATAGAGCGTCAGACTGGGATGCGGAGGCCCCAGGTTCGAGACCCCGAGGTTGCCCGCTTGAGTGCGGGCTCATCTGGTTTGAGCAAAGCTCACCAGCTTGGACCCAAGGTTGCTGGCTTGAGCAAGGGGTCACTCGCTCTGTTGTAGCCCTCAGTCAAGGCACATATGAGAAAGCAATCAATGAACAACTAAGGTGTCGCAACCAAAAACTGATGATTGATGCTTCTCATCTCTCTCCATTCCTGTCTGTCTGTCCCTATCTATCGCTCTCTCTGTCCCTGTAAAAAGAAAAAAAATGATCCTTAAAAAAAAAAACCCAGAGGAAGTAGAAGAAAGGAAATAATAAAGATCAGAGTGGAAATAAATGACATAGAAGCTAAAAAAACAATACAGAAGATCAAAGAAACCAAGAGCTGGTTCTTTGAAAAGGTAAATAAGATTGATGAACCTTTAACCAGACCCACCAAAAAAACCAGAGATGACTCAAATAAATAAAATTAAAAATGAAAGTAGAGAAGTAACAACTGACACTGCAGAAGATTGTTAAGAAAATACTATGGCCTGGCCTGTGGTGGCGCAGTGGATAAAGCGTCGACCTAGAACCCTGAGTTCACCGGTTTGAAACCCTGGGCTTGCCTGGTCAAGGCACATATGGGAGTTGATGCTTCCTGCTCCTCCTCTGTTCTCTCTCTCTCTCTCTCTCTCTCTCCTCTCTCTAATAATAAAAATGAATAAATAAAAATTAAAAAAAAAAAAAAAAAGAAAATACTATGAAGATCTGTATGCCAAAAAACTGGACAACCTAGGTGAAATAGATAAATTGCTTGAAACACATAACTTTCAAAAATCAATCTGGCCTGACTGGGCGATGGCGCAGTGGATAGAGCATCAGACTGGGATGCGGAAGACCCAGGTTCGAGACCCTGAGGTCACCAGCTTGAGCATGGGCTCATCTGGTTTGAGCAAAAGCTCACAAGCTTGAGCCCAAGGTCGTTGGCTCCAGCAAGGGGTTATTCGGTCTGCTGAAGGCCCCCGGTCAAAGCACATATGAGAAAGCAATCAATGAACAATTAAGGTGTTGCTATATGCAACAAAAAACTAATGATTGATGCTTCTCATCTCTCTGTTCCTGTCTGTCTGTTCCTGTCTATCCCTCTCTCTGACTCTCTCTCTGTAAAACAAACAAACAAACAAAAAAATCAATCTGGAAGAATCAGAAAACCTAAACAGGCTGATAACAACAAATGAAATAGAAAGTTATCAAAAAACTCCCAGCAAACAAAAGTCCTGGATCAGATGGCTTCACAGGCAAATTTTACCACATATTCAAAGAAGAACTAACATCTATCCTTTTCCAGCTATTTCAAAAAATTCAAGAGGAAGGAAGACTTCCAAGCTCCCTTCATGAGGCGTGCATAATACTCATTCCAAAACCTGGTAGGGACACTACAAGAAAAGAAAACTAGAGGCCAAAATCCCTCATAAACCTAGATGCTAAAATTCTAAAAAAATCACAGCAAACCAAATCTAGCAATACATAAAAAAAAATCATACATCATGATCAAGTGGGCTTTAGTCTGGGAGGCAAGACTGGTACAATATTCGTATATCAATCAATGTGATTCATCACATAAACAAAAGAAAGGATAAAAATCCCATGATATCAATAGATGCAGAAAAAGCATTTGATAAAATCCAGCACTGATTTATGATCAAAACTCTCAGCAAAGTGGGAATACAGGGAACATACCTCAACACGATAAAGGCCATCTTTGACAAACCCACAGCCACCACCATACTCAATGGGCAAGAATTAAAAGCAATCCCCTTAAGAAAAGGAACAAGGCAGAGGTGCCCCCTTTCACCACTGTTTTCAACATAGTTCTGCAAGTCCTAGCCTCAGCAATCAAAGAAGAAGAAGAAATAAAAGGCATCCAAATTGGAAAAGAAGTAAAACTATCATTTGCTGAAGACATGATACTGTACAGAGAAAACCCTAAAGTCTCAGTAAAAAAACTACGAGACCTAATAAACAAATTCAGCAAGGTGGCAGGATATAAAATTAATATTCAGAAATCAGTAGCATTTTTATATACCAACAATAATCTGTGAAAAAGAACTTAAAGAAACAATCCCCTTCACTATTGCAACAAAAAAATGAAGTATCTGGGAATAAATTTAACCAAGGAGGTAAAAGACTTGTATTCAGAGAATTATAAAACAATAATAAAAGAAATCAAGGATACAAACAAGTGGAAGCATATGTCATGTTCATGGATAGGAAGGATAAACATTATTAAAATGTCTATTATTTCCCCAAACAATCTACAATATCAATGCAATTACTATTCAAATCCCAACAGCATACTTCAAAGATATAGAACAAATATTCCAAAAATTAGTATGGAACCAAAAAAGAACACAAAGAACCTCAGCAATCTTGAAAAGGAAGAATAAAGTGGGAGGTATCACACTTCCGGATATCAAGTTATACTACAAAGCTACTGTACTCAAAACAGCCTGGTACTGGCATAAGAATAGGCATACGAATCAGTGGAACAGAACAGAAAACTCAGAAATAAACCCACAGCATTCTGGCCAATTGATATTTGACAAAGGAAGTAAGATCATACAATGGAATAAAGACAGTCTCTTTAACAAATGATGTTGAGAAAATTGGTCAGGTACATGCAAAAGAAAAAAAAATGAACTAGACAACCAACTTACAACATACACAAAAATAAACTCAAAATGGATAAAAGACTTATACGTAAGTCATGAAACCATAATCATCTTGGAAGAAAACATAGAAAGTAAACTCTCCGACATCTCTCGTAGCAACATCTTTGCTGATTTATCTCCACAAGCAAGTGAAATAAAGGGACTATATCAAGGTAAAAAGCTTCTGCACAGCAAAAGACAATATGAACAAAATAAAAAGACAACCTACACAATGGGATAACATATTCACCAATACGTCTGATAAGGGGTTAATGACCAAAATTTGTAAAGAACTTCTAAAACTCAACACCAGGAAGGTAAACAATCAAATTAAAAAATGGGAAAAAGAACTGAAGACACTTCTCCAAAGAGGACATACAGATGGCCAATAAGCATATAAAAAATTGTTCAACATCACTAATCATGAGAGAAATGCAAATTAAAACCACAATTTACATGAGATATCACCTCACACCTGTCAGAATGGCGCTCATTAACAAAACAACACAGAATAAGTGCTAGTAAGGGTGTGGAGAAAAGGGAACCCTCCTGCATTGCTGGTGGGAATGCAGACTGATGCAGCCACTGTAGAGAAGTGTATTGCGTTTCCTCAAAAAATTAAAAATGGACCTATCTTTTGACCCAGCTATCCGACGTTTAAGAATATATCATAAGAGCACCAAATCACTGATTCAAAAGAAGAAATGCACCCCCATGTCTATTGCAACATTGTTTACAATAACCAAGATCTGGAAACAGCCCAGTGTCCTGTCAGTGGATAAGTGGATTGTAAAGCTGTGGTACATATACACAATGGAATACTATGGGGCTGTTAAGAATAAGGAAATCTTACCTTCTGCTACAGTGTGGATGGGCCTGGAGACTATTATACTAAGTGAAATAAGCCAGGCAGAGAAAGAAAAATATCATATGACCTCACTTATATGTGGAATCTAATTTTACAAAGTGAACTAAGGAACGAAATAGAGGCAGAGGAGGGATCACAGGGACCAGAGGGACAGCGTCCAGTGGGAAGGGGATTGAGGGGAGGGGATCAGAGAAGGTAAAGGGATTTGAGAAATTATATATATATACATAACACAGAGATACAGATAGCAGGACAGTAAAGCCTAGAAGGAAGGGGGTAGGATGTTTAGGGGAGGGGGGTAAGGGCAGTATAAGGGGAAACACAGGGGTGGGGTTGAGGGAGTTATATTCAGTGGGACACTTGAATCCATGTAAACACAATAAATTAAAATTAACAATGAAAAAACCAATTGAGGCGATTTTTTTTTTTTTTTTACAGATACAGAAGAGAGTCAGAGAGAGGGATAGATAGGGACAGACAGGAATGGAAAGAGATGAGAAGCATCAATTATTAGTTTTTCATTGCGACACCTTAGTTGTTCATTGATTGCTTGACCGTGGGGCTGCAGCAGACCAAGTAACCCCTTGCTCGAGCCAGCGACCTTGAGTCCAAGCTGGTGAGCTTTGCTCAAACCAGATGAGCCCGCGCTCAAGCTGGCGACCTCCGGGTCTCAAAACTGGGCCCTCAGCATCCCAGTCTGACGCTCTATCCACTGTGCCGCCTGGTCAGGCGAGGCAATTTTTAAACACTGCAATGGCTTTACATAGTAACAGCTGATATAAACAAGTATTTGACTAGAAAACTTTTAAGGAAAATATCTGAAAAGAGATGTCTACAGATTTTAAAAGTCCAACATATTATTGTCATATTCTTGACAAGAATTATATTGTGGCCCTGGCTTCACTACTCAGTGAATACAGCATCCCCCCCAATCCCTGCATATGGCCATCCAGGTTCAACTCCCAGTAAGAGCACACAAGAGAAGAGACCATCTACTTCTCTCCCTGCTTCTTTTCCCCATTCTCTCCCTCTTCCACTCCCACAGCCAGTGGCTCAACTGGTTCACACATCAGCTCCAGGCACTGAGGATAGCTCAGTTGGTCAGCGCAGTTAGCCTCAGGCATTAAAAATAGCTTGGCTGATTCCCAAGACTGAGGTTCCTGGGCAGGTCCTAGTCAGTCACATGCAGGAGTCTGTCTCACTATCTTCCCTCTCCTCACTTAAAAATCAAAACAAAACAAAATACAAGACAAAGTATATTGTATCAGATGCCTTGTCCATGACAAGCTCTCTAGAATTAGGAATATTTTAATTATCTATTAATTATAAATAAGTTCATTCTTATCTTCATGATTGTACGCTTTAGAAGAATCTAAGTCAAGAATATGCAGTGTTGAGTACATGCTCAAGAAAGACGTGAGAAAGTCCTAATCTCTCAACCCTCCTTGACCTTGAGAACCTGCATATCATACAATGTAGACTAAAGCAGTTGTCAAACACTGGTTTGAGTGCTGAAAATACACCAACATTCACACAGTCTACATGCAAAGGTTGGGAGGATTACTGGTTTTAAAATCTCAGTCCAAACATCCAGTGGACCACATTCAAGAAGAAAATACAGATCATACAAAATTAGTTCAAGAAAGTCACTAAACAAACAAATAATAGACAGCAAGAACAAATCCTGAAAGTTAAAATCTGATTTCCAGTCTTGCCACATATTAGAAATTTCTAATTTAAAAAAAAATTGTGATACTCAAAAAGTAACAGAAAAGTGTGGCTCACAGATTTTTTAAAACGTTAAAAGAAACTGTTCCTGAAAAACCCCAGATATTATACTTAACAATGGCTGTATATTACATCTTATAAATGTTTAAAGAATTGAAAAAATATATAGAAGTAATGTTTCAGTAAATAGAGCAAGACAAGATACAGATTCTTAAAATAGGAAAGTCTGAACTTGATGGTAGAATAACTAACTTCCATATGCCTTTTTCAGTGATGTACAGAATACTTATCACAGTACAAAAGATCAATAAGAAACCAGAAGAGACTGCTCCACCCAAGAAAGATAGCAACTGCAATATTGGAGAATGACTCATCACAGGGATTCCAGAGGCCACCCCCACAGGGTCTCTCCCTGGGCCTCCAACTTTACACTCTTCTTACACAACTCCAGTCCTCTGTCTTCACTCTGCTGGAGCACCAGGTAAGTGGCTATGAATGAGATTTTCTGCACTGACCCTTTAAAACAGAGCCTACTTCTCCAAGAGCTCTGTCTCTTTCTTGCAGAAAGAAACATCAGCTCTTTTCACTGCCAAATGCTATGTGGGTGCCTGTTCTAGGTTCTGGGGCTGTCGGCTGGGGTACCGGCCTGGGTTTAAGGTCCTCCCCTCTCAAGGTGAACCTCTGTGCACTGAGAGTCCCATTAGGCCCTCCATTGCTGTTTGCTTCTGGGAGCGGGCAGCCCTTTCCGTGTCTCTGCCCTTCCTACCAGTCTTGGTGTGGCTTCTGTGATCCTTGGTTATAGACTCTTCATTAATCCAAAGTTGGTTTTTCAAGATGATTGTTCTTAAATTTAGTTGTAATCCAATCTGGTCCTGGGAGGTGGCATTTGGAATGTCCTACTCCACTGTCATCTTGGAATCCTCATAAATGCTCAATAATTTAAATGAAGACATCTATAGAAATATTCCTGGCCTGGCCAATTCAGCTTGGCTTGCGGAAGTCCCAGGTTTGATTCATGGTCAGGGTACACGGAAGAAGTGACCATTCGCTTCCCCACCTCTCCCTTCTTTCCTTCTCTCTCTCTCTCTCTATTCCCCCCATAGCCATGGCTCAATTGATTTGAGTGATATGATCTGTGGCACTTTAGATGAATCTGTGGTCTTTGCTTCAGGAACCAAAAATAGCTCGGTTGCAGAGCAATGGAGCAACATCGAAGATGGGCAGAGCTTTGCCCCATAGAGGGCTTGCCAGGTGGATCCAAGTCGGGATGTATGCAGAAGTCTTTCTCTCTGCCTCCCCTGCTTTCACTTAATAAAAAAAAAAGATTCCATATGAAGAGTTTTAAAGACATCTATATAAATATAAGCTGTTTAACTCTTAAGTATTTTGTTTAACTTTAAATGTAGGTTGGGCCTGACCAGGCGGTGGCGCAGTGGATAGAGCATTGGACTGGGATGTAGAGGACCGAGGTTCAAGACCCCGAGGTCGCCAGCTTGAGCTTGGGCTCATCTGGTTTGAGCAAAGCTTGCCAGCTCGGACCCAAGGTCGCTGGCTTGAGCAAGAGGCCACTCAGTCTGCTGTAGTCCTCCCTCCCCCATCAAGGCACATATGAGAAAGCAATCAATGAAAAACTAAGGTGTCACAATGTGCAACAAAAAAATTAATGACTGATGCTTCTCATCTCTCCATTCCTGTCTGTCTGTCTCTGTCTGTCCCTCTCTCTGACTCTCTTTGTCTCTGTAAAAAAAAACAAAACGTAGGTTGGGTTTGGTTTCTAATTGAGCGAAAGGTGAAAGACACTTCAGGGTGAACAGGCAGCCCAGTTAAAAAAGAAGTCAAGACCAGGAAAGATGGAAATGTAGGGAGCTAGCCATGATCTTGAAGCAGAATAAAAGCAAACATGAGCGGCACAGAGATTTAGAGCCAGAGAGTTTAAAAGATTTTATAGGCTGGGGTTACTTCATTCCTGCAAGTGCTTAGACATGCTTTAGTGCATGTCTATTACATAGTTCCATACACAGAAAATACTGTGGCAGTTAGCACCTGTGTTCCAAGCTAGATGCTGTGCCAGAGAAAATGCAGTGGCCATAGGAAGAAGTAAAAAAGTGTTTGAGTTAGCCTATAAGCATAATGGCAACATGTCTATGCAATAGAAAACTATGTAGCTTTTAAACAGAAATAAAATAAAATAAAAACAACAAGGCAATTCCCATATTCACACATGGGACTGATATTGAACCCAGCTTCTGCTGCCTACTGCTCAAAAGCCAATAATAGAGAGACAAGGGCTGGTGGAAGGAAAGTAGGGGTATTAAAGAACCAGCAGCTTGAAAAGCTGGTGGACTCACTTTGCTAAAACCATCTTAACAATTGGACATGGGCAGGGGTTTTTATAAGGAAGCAGAAAGAAGGGGGAAAAAACAGAACAAAGGAATTAAAAGAAGATGGTTAAGAGTTTTCCACTGAGGGGACTATTTGCAAGCCAACTCAGTCTGTTCAGATAACTGGTTGAAGGTCAGCAAAACATTCCAAAGCTGGAATGTCTTAACAGTGGAGTGTGGTTCTTCTGAAGTTAGTTCCTAGGATTCTTAAGCAAACAGACTGTTTATCTGTGGTCATCATTTATAGAAATAATATTAAAAGAATGATGGCGTGGGTTATAGAACCTCTCCAAGATGGAGTAAGTGATAAAAATAATATGAAGAACACTGCCTGACCAGTGGTGGTGCAGTGGATAGAGCATTGACCCAGGATGCTGAGGACCTAGGTTTGAAGCCCCAAGGTCACTGGCTTGAGCAAGGGTTCACAGATATGACCTATGGTCACTAGCTTGAGCCCAAGGTTGCTAGCTTGAGCCCAAGGTCACTGGCTTGAGGCCTAAGGTTGCTGGCTTGAATAAGGGGTCACTTGCTCTGCTGTAGCCCCACCCACCCCTGGTCAAGGCATATATGAGAAACAATCAATGAACAACTAAGGAGCCATAACAAAGAATTGATGCTTCTCATCTCTCTCTCCCTTCCTGTCTTTCTGTCCGTATTTGTCCGTCTCTCTGTATCTGTCACACACAAACACAAAAAAACAGAACCAAAAAGGAAAAAGAAAAACTAGGTAGCAAAGCTATGAGGCTGTTACAAATTGATTTTAAAGAGAATGGTAGTATAATTTTCGGGTAGAAAAAGACTTAATCCAGGCCTAAAAGGCACTACCATAAAGGAAATTATTGAACTGGGTGATATTAAGAATTCTGTTCACCAAAGGCACCATTAAGAAAGTGAAAGGGTGCCTGACTGGCAGTGGCACAGTGGATAAGGCATCGGACTGGGAGGCGGAGGACCCAGGTTCGAGACCCCGAGGTAGCCAGCTTGAACAGACTCATCTGGTTTGAGCAAAGCTCACCAGCTTGGACCCAAGGTTGCTGGCTTGAGCAAGGGGTTACTCAGTCTGCTGTAGCCCTCCGGTCAAGGCATGTATGAGAAAGCAATCAATGAACAACGAAGGTGTCACAACGAAAAACTGATGATTGGTGCTTCTTATCTCTCTCTATTCCTGCCTGCCTGTCCCTATCTGTCCTCCTCTCTGACTCTCTCTTTGTCTCTGTAAAAAAAAAAAAAAAAGTGAAAGGGCAAGTTACAAGTTATGGGAGGAGATATAGATAATAAATATAACTGACAGAATACTCCTCTAAAATGTATAAAGTACTCCTACACATCAATAAGAAAAAGACAATAAAAATACAGGCAAAAGATTTAAACAAACACTTTACAAAATAGAAATTTCAAATAGCCAAAAGACATATGAAAGGTGCTCCGACTCATTGTTAATCAGAAAAATGCAAAATTTAAACACAAGGAGTTTCCATGACATATCCACAGAATTGACAAAAATTAAAATTGAAAATATCAAATATTGAGGAGAATGAATAATAACAGAAACTCTCATATACAGTACTGCTGACATGAGCAAAAATAAAAAGTGGTATGGTTACTTTTGAAACTCTTTGGCACTATCTAGAAGATCTGAAATTACACCTCCCCTATCACCCAGCAAATCCTCTTGTAGGAATATGCTCAAGAAATGTCTGCTAATATGCACAGAAAACCTACATAGGATTAAATATAGTAGTATCATTGTAGCAAACCAAATTGGAAACAGCCTAAATCTATGTCAATTTTAGAATGTATAAATACATTATAGTATAGTCCCATAACAGAATGTTTTCAGAGAGAAAGAGAAAGGGGGAGGAGAGGGAGAGAGAAAGATGAGAAACATCAACTCCTAGCTGCAGCACTTCTAGTGGTTCACTGTTTGCTTCTCATACATGCCTTGGTGAGGGGGCAGTGGCCTTAGCCAAGCCAATGACCCCTTGCTTGAGCCAGTGACCTTGGGCTCAAGCAAATAATCTTGGGCTTCAAGCCAGTGACCACTGGGTCATGTTAATGATCCCACACTCAAGTTGGTGACCCTGCAGTCAAGCTGGAGACCTTGAGCTTTCAAACCTAAAACCTCAGCATCCCAGGTCAACATTCTATCCACTGTGCCACCACCAGTCAGGTGGTCCTATAATAGAATATTATACAGCATGAAAATAAATGAACTATAGCAAAGGCAACACCATGAGCAGGTCTCACAAGCAGGCTGAAGGAAGCCTGAGGCAAAATGAATGATTCCATTTCTATAAAGTTCAAATCCAGACAAATTGAAACTATGGTGTTTAAGAATGCACACCTAGGTAGTAAAACATTTTTTTAAACCAAAGAAAGTATTTACCACATATGTCTGCTGATAATCTTCAGTTGGGAGAGAAGATTGTGATTAGAAAGGGCCCACACAATCAGAGTGGAGGATTTCTGAGCTGCTGTTCTATTTTTTAAACTGATTTATTTTTATGGAGGTATTAACTTTGTACAGTTTCACTAAGCTGTATGTGTTTTGTATACTCTATGTGTACTCTATTTTCACAATAACAAAGGGCATAAAAAATAAGACTGAAAGATTATAAGCAAACTAGACCTATGTTTTATATAGATATCTATATAAGACCTAAAACTCACAATATAATTTAACATATGATGTATTCCAATAGACAGAAATAAAATAGATTTGACCCACTTCATATACACTCTGAAGACTGAGATCATAGAGGCAACTATCTCATTCCCTTCTAAGAGCTCATCTCAAATTCATAGCATTTACAACACTGTATTGTAACCATTGAGACACGTCTTATCCTTCTTCCATAGTATAAAACTTTTGGAACATGGAAGGTTTGACTTTAAATTAGCTAAATCCCCTAGAGTAGTAGTTTCTGACACTTAGGTTTTGAGTCCTTTACAAAAAAAAAAAAAAAAGTCCTGCCTCGTTAGCTCAGTTAGCTAAGAGCACTGACTGGAAATAAAGTTGCAGGTTCAATCCCAGGTGAGGGCATACACACAAAGCAACCAAGGACTGCAAAACTGAATGGAACAATGGATGAAGGCTTCCGTTCCCACTCCCCACTCTTTCCCTTCCTCTCTGTCTCTTTAAAAATCAATGAAAATTAAGCCCTGGCAAGACAGCTCAATTGGTTGGAACATTGTCCCAGAGCATGGAGGTTGCCAGCTTGATTGCCCAATCAGGGCACATACAGGAGCAGTTCAGTGTTCCTTCTTTCTCCCTGCCTCTCTCTCTATATATATAATTTTAGTGAGAGGAGGGCAGGCGGAAAGATGGACTCCCACGTGCACCCAGACCAATATCCACCCAGCAAGCCCATTAGGAACGATGCTCTGCCCATCTGGGGTCATAGCTCCATTGCTCAGCAACCAAGCCATTGTTTTAGCGGCTAAGGCAGAGGCCATGAAGCTATCTTCAGCATCTGAAGTCAACTTGCTCGAATCAATCGAGCCATCACTGTGGGAGGTGAAAAGAGAGAGAGAGAGAGGAGGGGAGTAGGACAGGTAGAGAAGCAGATGGGTGCTTCTCTTGTATGTCCTGACTGGAAATCAGACTTGGACATCCACATGCCAGGCCAATGTACTACTGAGACAACCAGCCAGGGCCCCTGCCTCTCTCTTAAAAAAAAATGGTGATGGGACCCTAACATAAAAAAACTACATTTTTATTTTCACAAATAAAAAACACTAATAAAAGCCAGTAACATACACTACCACTCTCATTTCAGAAAAGGTAATTACAGAAAAATATTTAACTTCATGTAAACAATATATAGTACCTGTATATCTTCTCATAGAACAGTAAAAATCCCCTGGAATACCTAGCTCAATGCCTTGAATTCAACTGATCTTTAAATAAATAAAATCAGAATGATATTTGGTATTTATCCCAAACTTAAGAGTATTCACTGCATATCATTGAAAACAAAAACAATAACAATACTGAGCCAACCAACTGTCCCACAAAATACACAAACTATTAAGCAACTGTGGAAATTATTCAAAATTAGGAAAATACCACCATCTTGGACACAACTGGCCCTTAATTTTGATGGCAGAATGGTAAGAAGGCATAATTGGACAGAACTGGTCAAATATGTTTATACTATACCTTTTAAATATTAATGACTTATTAAATACAAGGACACAATACAAATGTAAATGTAATTGTTACCTGATAGTCTCGCAGACCAACTAATATGATGTCTGAGGTATTTATCCAAACCTATAAAAGAAAATTTATTGCATATTATATCTAAAATAAAAACAAATTTTAATAAGGAACAATGTTAAACCATTTTTCCCATAAAAAAATATGGACTATTCACTGAATGTGGAAAAAAATATGTTAAGATTAGGAGAAAAAATAGCCTGACCAGTAAATATGTAGAGTGCAGGCTCATCTGGCTTGAGCTCACGCTCACCAACTTGAGCAAGGGGCTAGGGGGTTGAGCATGGGATCATCAATATGATTCCATGGTTGCTAGCTTGAACCCAAAGGTTTCTGGCCTGAAGTTCAAGGTTGCTGGCTTGAGCAAGGAGTCACTGGCTCAGCTGAAGTACCACGGTCAATGTACGTATGAGAAGCAATCAATGAACTGAAGTACCACAACTATAGTTGTGCTTCTCATCTCTCTCCCTTCCTGCTTCTTTCTCTCTCTCTCTTTCACACACACACACACACACACACACACACACACCCCTTAGGGAAAAACTATAACACTGGCTGGGGAACAAATTTTTTTCATTTCCTGTTGCATGAGGTTTTAGAACTGTTCCTATATATTTCTGCATTGCTGATTCCAAATCTGAAATCCGTTTTTTGGTGCATGCTCTAGATTTTATGAAATTTTAATTTCTTTTTGTTACAGTTAATGCATGCATTGGTTTTTAAATTGGAGTTAAAGGGCAACGACTCTTGAATTGAACATAATGACAAGGCAATTAATGTTTTACAAACATTTTACATAATTGTAGTTTTTAAATGTGAATAATTATTATCTGATAAGAACACACTCTTATTTTGTTTTAAGATTGAATCATGGTTTATTCAAGTAGGTGTAAATGTAAGAATAGTCCTTCTGTTCTATATGTGGCTGTTACACACTTCAATGTCAAAGGCTCAATATTTCATCATTTGTGACACATGCATATATTGCCTATTTTCAAGTTCCCCTTGGCAATCAAGACAAGAATTGGGCTCCTTGTATTGTGTGTCATAATTGTGAGGAAATGCTTCGTGACAGGACAAAAGGAAAACGCAAAGGAATGCCTTTTGGTATTCCCATGGTTTGGCGTGAACCTAAGGACCACAGCAGTGACTATTATTTCTGTTTGATCCATACAAAGGGCATCAGCAAGAAAAAATGGCATATGATTGCATATCCTAATATTCCTTCAGCAATACGACCTATCCCACACTCTGAGACACTCCCGGTTCCAGTTTTCAATGGTTTTGTTTCTTCTAACGATGAAGACAGTGAACATGGTGATCAAGTGTATTTTGATAAGATGCATGAGGAAATGGTTGTAGGATCTGAAGGGTCTTCTTCTGATGCCAAGCAGTCATTAACCACTCAGCAGTTTAGCCAACCCGAATTGAATGACTTAGTAAGACATTTGGGTCTATCAAAGAAAGGAGCTGAGTTATTAGCCTCCAGGCTTCAAGAAAAAAATGTACTTCACTGGTCAGCGAAAGTATCCCATTTCAGGAAGCATGAACAAATTTTTGTGGACTTTTTTTCTGAAGACACTTTGTTTACTGTTATGATATCAGTAGTCTTCTCAGCCAGCTAGGTGTTACCACTTACAGTCCAACAGAATGGGGCTATTTCTTGACAGCTATAAATGGAGTCTACAATGTGTTCTCCTACACAATGGTAATGTTTAGGCAGTGGTTCCAATTGGTTATTCAACTCATCTGTGAGATTATAATGATATAAAAGTTGTCCTCGACTTTCTGAAGTATGAGGAGCATAACTGAATCATTTGTGTGGATCTTAAAATGGTAAATTTCCTGCTAGGACAACAGAGAGGTTTCACAAAGTATCCAAGCTTCCTGTGTTTGTGGGACAGCCGAGCTCGGGAGAAACACTGGACACAGAAGGAGTGGCTGAAACGCGAAGCTCTGGAAGTAGGGATGAAAATATCATGAATGAACCTGTAGTTAATCAAGACAGGATCATTTCCCCCCACTTCACATCAAACTTGGCTTAATGAAGCAGTTTGTTCAGGCTCTGAATAGAGAAAGTGAACGCTTTCAACATATTATTGCTGCTCTCGCTGCCTTGTCTTTCGAGAAGATAAAAGCAGGTGTATTCGATGGACTTCAAATTCCAAACCTCATACATGACGAAGAATTTGCCAGGAATATGAACAAGGAGTTGAAAGCAGCATGGCAGTCTTTTGTGGCAGGTATAAAGAACTTCCTTGGCAACAAAAAAGCAGAAAACTATGAACTTCTGGTTCAAAGGATGCTGTTGGTTTTCCACGACACTGGATGTACATGAGCGTTAAGATTCACTTCCTGAACAGTCACCTTGATTTTCAGGTTTCCTGAAAATCTTGGAGCTGTAAGTAATGAGCAGACTACTGCTGGAGCATCAAACGATATTGTCCTCAACAAGTACACAAACGCAAGAGCTACAAATGCAAATTTTTGCCTGAATAGAATTTAAATAAGTTTTGCGCAAATTTTATGATTAAAATAAGTGTTTTAATATGTTCTATTTTAAAATTGTAGATCAATTCTGATGCAATCATATCTTTTAGTGTATTAGTGTATTTACTGCATTATATAAATTATTATACTTTCACATAAATTATACTTTCACAAAGATGATGCCCAAGAAGACATTCTACTTTATTATGTTAAACTAAATGTTGAAAATTTTACAATAAGATGAAAACCTAAAATCTTGAATTGCAAAAACACTGTAGCTTACAGAGAGAAGCTAATGTCAGATTTGAGATCAGCACACTCGAATTAGGTAAGAACAACTATTTTTGTGGATGCAACAAAAATTTTGTTCCCCAGTGTAATAAATGTTGTATTATAATAAAAGGGGTCCTTGGGTTACAACACCGCTCTGTTCCTATAACACTGACATAACCAAAATTTTGGGTGGACATTCCCTAGCCTAAGTCATTTACCTATCCTAATACAGTTATAAAATCATAATCTAGAACATAAAAACACAATAAAGCCACAGAAAAATAAAAAGAACATACACCACATGCAAGCAAATTAGTTCACCCATGTACTGCATAAGTATGATGCTAGCAGCAGTAAGCTGTTTGCTTACTCATGTGTCAATATTTTTCAATTTTTATGAGAGTGAGAATCATAAACTTGAATCATCATATGATGAGACTGCCATAACCCAAGGATCCCCTGTACTGTGCATATGTGTGTGCGAATACATATGAAAAGAAAGTTTAGTTAAATATAAGTATGGTATGTTAGGAAAGACTGTAATACATAGGTAAGTTTTTCTCAAATTTAACCTAAGAATGTTAAAATATATAACAATTTTATTTTAACTATTTGAGAATTTTAAAATTGCTAGAAAATAGTCATTTCTCATAAAAACTATAGACGTTTAATCACAAAACACTCGTAATATTTAATTAGCCAAAGTATATAAAAATCATCCAACAACATAAACAGTCACCCAGGCACCAATCTACCTAAATTCAAGCCCTAAGTCCATCATTAATTTGGAAAATGAGTTATAAAACCAAAAAAAATTTTAAATCATAAAATCAAAGCTGAAAAAATTTTAACCAATTGATTTATCAATCTTCTTGAACTATTACAATGAAAAATCAAACATAATATCTAACATAACCCAATTTAAAATATCCCTAATGTGCACAGCTGTTTCCCTCAAACCACAGTCTAATCATGGAAAATACACTATATTCAATTAGTAGTCTTTTTAGTCTTCTTTAATCTGAAAACATTAGTCTTCTTTAATTTGAAAACAATTCTCTAGCTTTCATTATTTTATGGCATGGTGTTTTTTTTAAGAAACCACATTTTTAAAGAGTTGTTTTGTAGATTAGATTTGTCTCAGTATTTCCTCAATGTTACTCTCAAACTAAAAGTTTCTGACAAATACAACACAGGTGAAGCAAATGATTCTTTGTAAATTCAATTTTTTATAACAAAAGTACCCAACAATCTACTTATTTTATATTGTCATATAAATCACCATTCTTAGAATGGTCTTCAAAAAATCAGAAAAATGAGTTGCTTAGCCCACATATGTCTAAAGCAAAAAATTGTTTTTCAAAAAAAGAACAAATTTTGTATAAAATAAAACAAATTTCCCTACCTTTTTTCTCAGTTTTCCTCTGATATGACATAACCTCTTTATACCATCAAAGCATACTGCTTCTAAACGTCCATTTCCCAACATTTTGACTACCTGAGCATACTCTGAGGAGGAAAACAGGGTATGAAATATTGTTTGATTTTTTAAAAAATGTTAACAACTGAAATTAACACACAGTCAACAACTTAATTTGTACTGCTCAATTTTTCAAACTTAAAAAAAAAGTAAGGATAAGCAAAAGCTTAAGTACTCTATCGGGAGAGTAATACATATCTTAATTTTATCCAAGAAAACCAGAGAATTCTTCATTGGTCAAACAATTTTTATCGCCTCTTCCACCGATGCTAATTTACTTCATTCTCTTATTTTTTAAGCAAATAAAAACCCACTTGACCTGTGCTGTGGTGGCACAATGGATAAAGCGTGGACCTGGAATATTGAGCTTGCAGGCTCAAAATCCCAGGCTTCTCTGGCTGGTTGGCTTTGCGGTAGAGCCTCAGCCCAGTGTGTGGGTATCCCATGTTCAATTCTCCGATAGGGCATATGGGAAAAGCACCCATCTGCCTCTCCACCCTTTTCCGTCTTCTTTCTTTCTCTCTCTGTCTCTGCCTCTCTCTTTCTCTTCCCTTTCTGCAGCCATGGCTTGATTGGAGCAAGTTGGTCCCAGGCACTGAAGACAGTTCTATCGCTTCTGCCTCAGGTACTGAGAACTCTGTTGATTAGCCACAGAGTGCAAGGGAGCAACATGGGCAGGGGTCAGCCTCTAGTGGGCTTGCTGGGTGGATCTGGGTAGGGGCGCATGCAGGAGTCTGTCTCTGCCTCCCTCCCTTTCACTGAAGAAACAAAAACAAAAACCAAAACCTAGGCTTCCCTGGTCAAGGCACAGAGAAGCAACTAAGAGTTGATGCTTCTTGTTCCTGCCCTTATCTCCACCTTTCTCTTTCTTGAAAATGAATAAATAAAATCTTTAAAAATAAGTAAATAAAACCTACAGAAATCAATATGTCAAAAGTGTCATTTCCATGACAAGCTTTATGTTATAACAAGTATTTTAATTATTTACTTATTTTGAGTAAATAAGCTCACTCCTGTTCCCAGGACTGTATGCTCTACTTTTATACAACAAAGTGACTCATTCCAAAATGTACAATATAATCCTGGCTTATCAATTTCTCTTATTTAGGTACTTGCCGGTGGCTCCATGGCTAGAGCATCAGCCTGGCCTATGGACGTCCCAGTTTGATTCCCAGTCAGGGCACAAATAAGAAGTGACCATCTACTTCTCTCCCTTTTCCCCTCCCATAGCCAGTAACTCAATTGGTTCTAGAGGCTAGACTGGTTTGAGTGTGGCTTTGGGACTGAGGATAGCTCATTTAGTCCAAGAGTATCAGCATCATGCACTGTAACTCAGTACTCAAGCATCAGTCCCAGACAGGTGGGTTGCTAGGTCAATTCCATTTGGGGCACACAGAGGAGTCTGCCTCTTCTCACCTAAAAAACAAACAAACACAATTTCTCTCATTTAGATACTAGGCCTATCTTAGCTCTCCTCAGAACTTTGGTGACAAAAACCATAGGTTAATTATTAATAAATTTTTGTTATTTTAGAACAGTTTGGCAATTAAATTTCTTTAAAAAATGTCTCTGATAAAATGTACAATTAAAATATTTCCAAGAGTCCACAAGATACCAACTGATTCCACTGACACTAGAAGAGATTGATAATATATATATAAGAATTAATAACTTGGGGCAGTCTCTTTCTAGGTATAAATGACAAAAGCAGGAGTGAAAGTGAGAAGAGGGAAACAGGTCATTAGTATAAAACGTTCACACTAGTAAAATTTGTACTAAGAACCTCACAGAGCACCTGGACAAAATTATAATTCTACTGGAAAATAAATTAGATACAAATTGTGGGACTGCTATATGGTAGTAAGTCCTTTTTACCACAGCCAATGAGCCCAACTTACTACTCAGTACTTCTTCTACATAGGGGTAATCACATGAATTTGATATAAAAAGCTGGAATTGTTGAAACTGTTCAACTTAGTTGTGTTTTTACTAATCACTTCTTATATGTGCCCTGACCACAGGTCAAACCTGCAACCTTAGCATTTTAGGTCAACACTAAAACCAGCAGTGCTCATTACCCAGGGCCTAACATTATGTTTTTAAAGGAAGAAAAACAAGTGCTTCAGTCAATTTTTTACCTTTGTTTTTGTACCTTAATCTACACTTACTTAATCTGAAATATTAAGTAAATTATTCAGTTGTTTTATATTATATAGTAGTGTCAGATCACTAAGAATCGAAAGTCATAAAACATCCATGGTCTACTGAACAACATACAATATTACTCACTACCATACCATATGAAATTTTCAGTGACAGCATTCCAGGCTTAATTTGCTCTGAACCCGAAAATTTACTGTCAGATTATGCTGTTTCACACAAAACAATGACATGTGTGGTTCCAAATCTGCCACCAATTCATCTTTTACTAACATCTGATATATAATCGATTATTTAACACACAAATTCTGGAGAAGTATATATAAGGAATTACAATTAAGGAAAAGTCAAATATAGACAATGAATAACTACTCAGGATTATGACTATGATACCTTTTATGGTACAAACTAAAATTCACATTAAAAATATGGTAATAAGTTTAAAAAGTCTTACCTTGTCCATCCTCTTTAAAGACCAATTCTCTTTTTTCAGATTCATTCTCATTCTTACCTCTACGCCTGTTTTTACCTCCTTTACCTAATTAAGTACATGTAAATTTTTAAAAATCAAATGTAATCATCTATAATATTTTACAAGCTAGAATAAATCATAACTATGAAACAAGCTAGAATAACTCATAAACTTTACAAAATCACTTAGGGAAAAATAAAAATATCATCATTTAACTAGCACTATAACATTAACAAAACTCTAAATAAGATTTTTAAATATTTACCTTATATTGTTACCCAGTTATACTTTTACTGCACCAGAAATTCCCTTTTCGTCATGTGGTAGATTAAGATACATCAACCCCTTATTCTTTCCAATATTTTTACTTGTATTTTTCTGACATTAGAGTATGTCCTACATAAAAGTATGGAAAATAAAATTTCCATTATTAATATATTATGGTCTATGCTTTCCAAAGCAAAATAGAACTCTTCTATACCCCCACTGAATAATTTTTACTAAATATCTTTTTATGTCAATTACCACAGGGTGAGATGGACAATTTAATGATTAGAGTATATATAATCCTTTATTTTCTTTATTTCTAATGTTTTGCTGTTGTTAAATAATGTTGAATTGATGATTATTTCATAAGTAACTTCCAAAAGATAAATTTACATTGAACTTCTGGGTTAAATGCTATGTATCTGCTTCCTTAGGCTTTTGATGAGCTACAACAATTTACATTTCTAAAAGGAAAAAGGACTGTCATTTGGTCCTCTGCTATACCATATCATGCTAAAGATATAAAATGATTCTTAAACTGAGGTACTTCTCTATAGCATCTTATTCCTAATACAGTAGTTAACCACAAGAACAGTCATTTCCAATAGGTGAAAGAGAAGCTGAGAGTGGAAGTTAAGACAGAACCCTGGAAAGAATCTGAAACAAAAACTTCACATCACAAACAAAATTAAATGTATGCAATTGACCACTGTAAAGAGAAACACCAATCTTCTTGAATATACCTCCTGGGACAGTACCTCTGTAGCAGTCTCACATTACTCTGTTCTACAGTAAAAGGGAGGTGGGCTTCCCCAAGTTGTCAACCCATCTGCACTCATTATCTTACACATTATTAGGACACACAAAAACTTATTTCCCAAAAGGGAAAAGCATTCTATATTTCAAGCCATTAATCATGACAGTTCCATTAATAATAAAACTTGCTTTGCTTACTGAAAAATACTTGCTTTGGTAACTGAATTATACATACCAGAGTTTGGCATTTTTTCAAATCAATAAACCAAGAGTAGTTCATCCATTTCTAAAGAAATGGCAATTTAAAAACCAAACTTAGCAAATCCCTAAAGTAGCAAATCCCCAAACTGTGGCCCCTTGAGGCCATTTATCCAGTGCCCCAAAGCCAAAAGCAGACCTATAGTTCCCATTGAAATATTGGTCAGTTTGTTGATTTAAATTTACTTGTTATTTTAAATATTGTATTTGTTCCCATTTTGTTTTTTTACTTTAAAATAAGATATGTGCAGTGTGCACAGGGATTTGTTCATAGTTTTGTTTTGTTTTGTTTTTTGTACTTTTCTGAAGCTGGAAACAGGGACAGTCAGACAGACTCCTGCATGCGCCCGAGCGGGATCCACGCGGCACGCCCACCAGGGGGCGATGCTCTGCCCCTCCGGGGCATCGCTCTGCCACAACCAGAGCCACTCTAGCGCCTGGGGCAGAGGCCAAGGAGCCATCCCCAGCGTCCGGGCCAGCTTTGCCTTGGCTGCGGGAGGGGAAGAGAGAGACAGAGAGGAAGGAGGGGGGGTGGAGAAGCAAATGGGCGCTTCTCCCATGTGTCCTGGCCGGGAATCGAACCGGGTCCCCCGCACGCCAGGCCGAGGCTCTACTGCTGAGCCAACCGGCCAGGGCCTGTTCATAGTTTTTTTAATAGTCCGGCCCTCTATCAGTCTGAGGGACAGTGAACTGGCCCCCTGCGTAAAAATTTGGGGACCCCTGCTGTAAAGTACAAGTGTACCTCACCCCAAATGCTCTTCAATGGGTCAGAGGATGTCATTTTTCCTGAATTGAGGAGGGTTTTCTAAGATTTCTGAAGGAAACAAACTAAATGAAACTGAGCCCAATGCAAGTTTTCAATATATGACCCAATGTAATTTACCATATTTTTTGCTCCAAAAGACACACCTTTTTTCCCCCAAAAGTGGAGGAAGAAATGCTCATGCATCTTATACAGAGCAAAAAATACAGTATTTTATTAAATATTTTAACCACCATTTGGTACAGAATATTTTTTTTTCTTATTTTTCCTCCTTAAAACCCTAGGTGTGTCTTATGGTCAGGTGCGTCCTATGGAGCAAAAAATACAGTATATCCTCACCAATACAGTGATCACTGGGTTTTTAGATTTTCCAGTAAAGAAAAACAGCACTGGTTTTAAGTCTACATTAGTAAACCTTATTTCGTGAAATTTAAGACTTTTTAAAACAAGCTTTTTGGCCCTGGCCAATTGATACAAAAAAGGATTTAGACAGTTAAAGTTTAGGGACCCAGAAGTAATTAAAATGAATAGGACAGGCACACGTAGTGTCAGCCTAGCGTGTGGATGTCCCAGGTTTGATTTCTGGCCAGGACACACAAGAGAAGTGACCATCTGCTACTCCACCCTTTCCTTTTCCCTTCTCTTTCTCTTTTTCTCTCCCTCAACTGCCCACAGCCATGGTTTGATTGGTTCCAGCACATGGAACCCAGGTGCTGAAGATGGCTCCCCTGGAACCTTCATCCTCAGATGCTAATAGCTTGCATAGACAGCATGGCCCTAGATGGGCAGAGCATCCACCAGAGTGGGAATTACCAGGTGGGTCCCGGTCAGGAAACATAGTGGAGTCTGTCTCTACCTCCCCTTCTCTCATTTGGAAGAGAACAAAAAATAAAAATTAAAAAAAAAAAAAAAAAGAATCTTTACAACTAAGTAACCTAGGAGACAATAGACTAGTTTTACATACGGACTGAGAACATAAAATTGAGGAAAAATAGGAAGAGAGATTTGAGAGCAAAACACAGGGGGCTTGCAAAAAATCTATGTGCAATTTTAAAGTTCAGAAGTATAATTTTAATTTATTAATATAGCTGTTATTAATATATATAATATTATAGTGCCTCAAATATAATTTTTGTCAATTTACGTGAATTAATTAACCAAATGCTATATACTCCAATATTGTCATATAGTAGAATCCACTTTAAAATTTAAAATCCAAGTTAAAAATCTCTTGAAAAAATAAAATCAGAACTGCTTATATAGCATTATGTAGTCTAATATTTCATCTTGACATCTTTTTAATAAGTGAAACCAAAATTCCTAATATTCCTTAAATAAATCAGATGTGTTCTGGAGATATTCTCTGATGGAATCTTTCTTAGGTATTTAGTTTAAAAGTTAAAATGGGGGAACCTTATTTATCAAGGACGGCATCTACACAGGGAGATAACATCAACAAAATTCATTAGATATCTATTAAGTGCCAAGTTGTAAAAATCCAACGTCCATAAAATAGAACTATTCCTTTTAGAGTAGATGGGTTAGTGAGCTGTATATTTGAAAATCTCTAGAAATAAAGGTGAGAATAAGATTACTTTTAAAGTGATCTAGTTATCATCTTTGAGCTAATCATGAATTACCCAGATTAGCAGAAAGCTATAAGCCTTTTCTAACACATTCTTTAGACACTCTCAATCTCTCCCAGAATAATTAAGAATAAAACCATTGATACAAAAAGGATTTAGTTAAAGTTTAGGGACCCAGAAGTAATTAAAATGAATAGTACAGGCAAAGAATTATGAAATGAGTACCAGAAGGAGTAAGTGGTGATAACTACAAAAAGGAAATGAAGTAGAATTCCTAGAGCTACCTGTGAAGAATACAGAACATAAGTAGGTCTCGGTCCCAAAAATGAACTATCAAAGATTTTCTATGGGGTGTGGAAGTATTCCTAGCCTATACAAAATACATTTTCAGGTTTCTACTCTTCTCAAGATATTATATGAACATTAAAAGGTCAGAATGGCCTGACCACGCGGTGGCGCAGTGGATAGAGCGTCGGACTGGGATGCAGAAGGACCCAGGTTCCAGACCCCGAGGTCGCCAGCCTGAGCACAGGCTCATCTGGCTTGAGCAAAAGAACCCCCCAAAACCAAAAAATAACAACAAAAAGCTCACCAGCTTGGACCCAAGGTCGCTGGCTTGAGCAAGGGATTAATTACTCCGGAAGGCTCACGGTCAAGACACATATGAGAAAGCAATCAATGAACAACTAAGGTGTCACAACAAAAAACTGATGATTGATGCTTCTCATCTCTCTCCGTTCCTGTCTGTCTCTATCTATCCCTCTCTCTGACTCTCTGTCTCTGTAAAAAAAAAAAAAAAGTCAGAATGTTTTTAGTTTATAAAAGAGAATTGTTTTCCAGTAATGGTTGTGCAAGTAAGTGTTCTGCTTTCCCTAGGTTAGTGTCCAATTTTGGAAGTAAACTTGTTCTCAAGTATAATTTGTGAATGGTCCGCTTTAGAATAAGGGCAGATAGAAATCATTACGGCACAATATTAGTGGGAACCAAGGCTGAAAACTTTTAAATATGTAAAGCATCTTTTAAAAAAGAATGTTGAAGCCTGTGTAAGTCTGAAGGAGAGTAAACCACAATGGATTAATTTAACTATGTATCAAGAATGACGTACTGCTGACACAAAAGAGGAAATATCTTCAATAATATTTAACTGCCTATAAAGAAATAAATGAACAAGAATCACCTGTGAAAGCTAAGTTATTCAGGACAGACACAGCTGCACGACCAGGTCGCCCAACAACAGCGTCCTATCACGCCCTTGAAAAATGGCGTCTGCTTCACCGCAGTGCGAGCACGAATAACTTCCCCAGCTACTCTCCCGAGACCAAAACGCCCCGATAGATTGCCCAGCCTGGTCGGGAAGAAACAGGGCGAGGGCAGCGGACTACAGAAACTCTGGTTCTAGAGTGTTACCTTTATTCTTGGGCATGACCGTGCAAGCCGATGCCGCCCTTCGGACTCTTTTTCAGTAGTGTCTGCGCAACCACAATTCCACGCGGTCCGGAAGAAGAAACGGTGCAGGGTGCAGGGACACTGTTGCAACTGAGATGTGTAGCCAGCCACTTCCGGCACAAGCAAATAACGTCGCTGCTGGTGGCGTCAGAGCTCTTGGCGTAATTTTAACGTGCCTTCACCTGGGCGGGCTCGCAGTTCTCCCTCAATCTTTCCTCTAATCTTCTTTCATCTTCTGTGTATGCCCAGCAGACTGACTGATACCCATTAGAACTACAGATATCGACCTGGGAATCTGCAGAAAGCGTTAAACACAAAGCGCATTAATCCTTGGAAAGCCAAGAGCGGGTTAGTTGAAAAAAGAAGAGTCAACAGTTCTGTTGAGCAGTTTCACAAATTACTATGCATCCGTTACCGTTAACATCATTACTAAAATTGTACGAGAGTCTTCTCATTCTCATCTAGCTTGTAGTACTGGGGAAATGCAAGATACACTATGTGTAAGATGTTTTTTAGTACTTTTTTCTTTACCTTTTTAAAAATTAAGGTATTTCTTTCATAACGTTGCATAAGTTTAAGGTGTACATACAGAATGCTAATTTGATATATTTATATATTGTGATCAGTGGTGCGATTCAGCTGGTTCACACAGGGTTTGGCAGAACTGATACCTAATTTTTGGTTGAGTGGGGTGAACCAGTTGTTAAAATGGCACATGTAACTAGGGTTTCCTCTAAGGGGGAAATGATGAATTATGTTGCACTCGCCGGGTAAAACAAACACTGGAGACGTTTGGAGAGTTTCAGACAAAGTTTTATGGCCAAGAGAAAAAGAGAACAAAACAAAGGAAAATAAACCTGCGCAGGGGTGCACTCAAGTGGTAGTCACAAGAGCCACACCGAGCGCCTACAGTCTAGGGGTTTTTATAGCATAGCAAGCAAGCAATTCATACAGAAGCGAATTTGGCGTTTAGCAATTGGCTCCCCCAAATTAAATTTTTAGTCATGTGCCTTAGTAACCAGTCATACAGTTGAAAGCCCCCAGCTGGAAATGTCCCTATCTATCCCCTAGGATGTGGTCACATTAACTATCTTAGGAGTTTTTACGACTTCCTTATCTCAAGGACTCATCAGCTCCTAGTCATCCTGGGAGTCTAACGACTTCCCTATCTCTAGGACTCATCTGTCTTATTCATCCTGGGAGTCTGGTCTCATCTATTCCGGGACTCATTCGTTGTTTTTTTTAGCTTCATCTGCACAACAGCATATTCTAAGCACCCATAGTAACATTCATTCTGTCCATAGGTAAAAAAAAGGACAAATGAGGACACCAATTAAAAAACGGTATGAAAATACCTTAAATAACAGTATTACTCTTTTTGTCAGGTATTATTTAATACTTTTTTCATTAGTATTTTAAAACTCTTCCTTATAACAATCTAGTTTTGTGTGCCTGTTTTATTCTCATTTAAGTATTAAATTCATGAAATAATAAGCTACCTTTTTGGTATTTATTTTTTTATACTTAAAACAGTCATTAGGGCAGAAAACTGGTTGTTAAATTATTTGAATCCCACATTTTTTTTTTTTTTTGAGGCCTGGAGAGTGTAAGCAACTTGATCAAATCACTCAGAGCTAATGAAACCTGATCTAAACACTGTCCCTCACTCCCACTCAAAGGCTCTGTCAAAAAAAACACCTCCATGAGGTCTTTGTGAGGTTTCCAGGTCTTCTTCAGTCTTTTTTATTTTCTTTTTTTGTTTGTTTTAGTTTATTGTGTTTACATAATTACATGTGTACACCCAAATCTCCCTCCCCCCTTGTTGTCCTTGATACCCCCTCTACCCTTTCCCCCCTCACCACCTGCCACCCTTTTCCTCCATAATTTACTATCCTGACCTCTATCTCTCTGTTATGTTTATATACTTTAATGTCTTTCCTTTCTTTGATCCCCTCCTCTCTTCCCTTTTCCCTCTAAACTCTTTGACACCTTCTCTGCTTCTCTTCTGTTCCTCAGTTCTCATTGTTCATTGGATTCCTCATATGAGTGAAGTCTGATATTTTTCTCTCTCTGCCTGGCTTATTTTACTTAGCATAATAGACTCCAGGTCCATCCATGTTGCCACAAAGGGTAAGATTTCCTTCTTTTTCACAGCCACATAGTATTTCATTGTGTATATATATGTACTGCAGCTTTTTGATTCACTTGTCTACTGATGGACACTTGGGCTGTTTCCAGATCTTGGCTATTGTGAACAATGCTGCAGTAAACATGAGTGTGCATTTCTTTTTTTGAATAGATAACTTGTTATTCTTAAAATATATTCCTAGAAGTAGGATAGCTGGTTCAAAAGAGAGTTCCATTTTTAATTTTTTTGAGGAATCTCCATGTAGTTTTCCACAGTGGCTGCACCAGTCTGCATTCCCACTAGCAGTGCAGGAGGGTTCCCTTTTCTCCACACCCTCGCCAGCACTTGTTATGTGTTTTGTTAATGAGCACCATTCTGACTGGTGTGAGGTGGTATCTCATTGTGGTTTTAATTTGCGTTTCTCTAATGATTAGTGATGTTGAACATTTCTTCATTTGCCTATTGGCCATCTGTATGTCCTCTTTGGAGAAGTGTCTATTCAGTTCTTTTGCCCAATTTTTGATTGGATTGTTAGCTTTCCTGGTGTTGAGTTTTACAAGATCTTTGTAGATTTTGGTTATTAACCCCTTATCGGACGTGTTGGTGAATATGTTCTCCCATTGTGTGGGTTGTCTTTTTTTTTTTTGTTCATGTTGTCTTTTGCTGTGCAAAAGCTTTTTAGTTTGATATAGTCCTATTTGTTCATCCTGTCCTTTATTTCACTTGCCCATTGAGTAAAATCAATAAATATATTGCTGCAAGAGATGTCAGAGAGCTTACTGCCTATGTTTTCTTACAAGATGATCATGGTTTCATAACTTACATTCAAGTCTTTTATCCATTTTGAGTTTATTTTTGTGAATGGTGTAAGTTGGTGGTCTAATTTCATTTTTTTGCATGTACTTGTCCAATTTTCCCAGCACCATTTGTTTAAGAGACTGTCTTTACTCCATTGTATGCCCTTACCTCCTATATCAAATATCATTTGACCATAAAGACGTGAGTTAATTTCTGGGTTCTCTGTTATGTTCCATTGATCTGTATGCCTGTTCTTATGCCTGTACCAAGCTGTTTTGAGTACAAAGGACTTGTTGTATAATTTGATATCAGGAAGTGTTACCCTCTGCTTTATTTTTCTTTTTCAAAATTTCTGAGGCTATTCGTGTTCTTTTTTGGTTCCTTATAAAATTTTGGAATATGTGTTCTATATCTTTGAAGTATGGCATTGGTAATTTAATAGGAATTGTATTGAATTTGTATATTGCATTAGATAATATAGACATTTTAATGATATTTATTCTTCTTATCCATGAAAACAGTATGTGCTTCCACTTATTTGTATTTTCCTTGGTTTCTTTTATCAATGTTTTATAGTTTTGTGAAAACAGGTCTTTAACCTCCATAGTTAAATTTACTCCTAGGTACTTTACTTTTTTGGTTGTAATAATGAATGGGATTGTTTCCTTAATTTCTCTTTCTGACATTTTATTGTTGGTGTATATAAATGCCACTGATTTCTGAATATTGACTTTATAACCTGCCACCTTGCTGAATTCTTTTTTCAGTTTCAGTTTTTTGACTGAGACTTTAGAGCAGTGTTTCCCAACCTTTTTTGTGCCATGCCCCACCTTAACCTTTCTAAAATTTTTATGTCCCCCCCATGTAACATACATAATTTTTAACATTAAAAAATTGATTTCTTCACTTAATAAACATAAATGATAGGTTCTAGGAAGAAATCACTATGAAATTGTTAACAAAACACAGTAAGTAAAATTTCAAAACATATAATGAAAAACAGAAATTTAAATTCCAAATAATTTTAATACAGATTTTTCTATATTAGTTTATTATTTTAATTTAGTGTGATCCTTGCGCTTGATGCTTGCTGCATAGAGATTTTATATTAGGTTCCAATTTGGTTAGCTTTAGTCTCAAGTCTCCACGTTGTGTTATATCCAGCCGATTTCTTTTTTTTTTTTTTTTACCAGTAAATCATTTATAGCACTAAATCCACATTCAGCTAAAAATGAAGATGGAAATGGTAGCAATAGTTTTCTTGCACATTTGGTTGAATTTGGGTATTTGATTTCTGTTTCCTCACAAAGCCATGCCATCGCTCCTTTGATATTAAATAAAGCTTTAACTGACTCATCATTTTGCAATTCTGTGAGTTCTTCTTGATACTGCATATTTGATATATCAGACAAATCCATTAACATTGGCTGCATCATCCATATTGGGAAATCAATTTGTTTGAAATCAGAAAATCTTTCTTTTAAATCAGCCGATAGAATATTCAAATGATTGACAATAACAAGTAAAGCGGTATCAGTTACTTCACATTTTTGGAGCCAATGAAACTGTTTAAAGTTTTTGTTGTTAATATGTTTCTGACATAACTCAATATTGGTAATGAAACCAAATATCTTTGCTTTTGCATCAACAAGAGTTTTATTTGTTCCTTGAAGTTGCTTATTTAATATATTTAGTTTTTCAAAGATATCGGCTAAATAACTCACAAATGCTTTACCATCTGTTGTTAACAGATACTTCATTTCAGGTTTGTCGCTTAAAAAATCACTAAGAGTATCAAACGGTTCCATAAATCTTTTCAAACAGTTTCCTTTAGATAGCTATCTTACTTTCAGTATGAAGTAAAAGTCTCACATGGTCTTCATTTTGTTCTTCACAAAATAGCTTGAAAAGACGCTCACATTTGGCACTAGCTTTAATAGCATTAACACACTTTATTACTGTATGTAATACTTCATTCAGAACAGGCAAGATGTTTTTAGCTACCAAGTTTTCCCTATGAATAACACAATGCACAAGAATCATTTCTGAATTCGCATCTTTCATCAATTTTAAGCAGCCATTTTTCTTGCCCATCATATTGGGAGCACCATCTGCAGCACAAGATGTTATATTTTTCATTGGTATATCATTGACATCTAAGTAGTTTTTTAGCTTATTATATATATCTTTGGAGGTAGTGGTGCTTTCTAATCTTTTACAGAACAACATTTCTTCAGCAAAATGTCCTTTATCAATATATCTTACGTAAGTTATCAATACTGCCTCACTGTCTCTCAAAGTTGATTCATCCATTTGCAAGGAGAATTTTCTTGTTTTCAGCTTTTCAATAAGTTGTTTTTCAATATCCTCACTCATTTTGTCTATTCTTCTGCTAACAGTATTGTCACTGAGTGGCATAGCTTTTACATCTTTGTCATCTTTTCAAGAACCGTTTTAAGAAATGCTGATATTGATGGTTTTATTAAATTCTCTCCTATAGTGTGATTTTCTCCAGTTTTAGCAATGAATAAAGAAATTTGATAACTAGCCTCAATAACACGATTATTAGTTGAAGTATGAGCAGTAAATAGAGACTTTAATGTTGTTCTTTTTTTCAAAAATTTTCTTTAAAGTTTTAAAGTAACTCAAATCTGAATTAATATGAGCACTATGTTTCACCTTCAAATGCGCCTCAAGACGACCTCGTTTCATTGATTTTTTGGTCAAGCATTGCTGGCATAAAAGACAAAAGGAATCCCCTCATCATGAACAGTGGGTATGAACCCAAATTTTAAATATTCCTCCGAAAATTGATGAGTTTTTTTCTTGCTTGCACCACTCATTTTACTATGGGCTATAAGAAATAAAAATAAGATCAATTAAAAACTAATATTAAAATATGTGTTAAAATATATTCAATGTGACATAGAGTAAATGTATACTAAAAATTCATATTTATTTAAATGTATATAACACATTTACTACACTACCACCGCAAATCAAAAGGTATCTAATATTTTTTCCACTTGATAAAATTTTCTGGAAAGTTATGCTTCAAAAATTAAAATTGTCGTGCATGCACTATTATAGCCCCAATAATATTTATAAAATATTAGTGCTTTCTAGCCCTGATGCAAGAATTACTTAATAAAGAGTTTAATATTGATAAAAATAAAATCAAATACTTACCAATTATATCTATACAATATATATGTATATTTATTAAATCAACGAGCTTTTACAACAGTTTTGACTGACACTTATTTCAAATTAACACCAACTGAATGATGTGAAGCACTACAGAAGTTGCGACAGGCCAATTAGGTGAGAATAACTGCATTGTTTAGCGAGTTTTTAAAACGTCCGGGGTTCCCTGCGGCAGACGGCACGCTCCGCAGTGAACCCAGGACGAAGTTTACTTGATGACACCAATCACCCAGTTGATATTTTGGTCTCATCAAACAAAATTATACTTAATAATTATTTACCACAATTATTTAAGAATTGCATTTTTTGTTAAATTTGGCACCGATATCTAGCATTGCATTTAAATGGCCCGGGGCGAAAGAGTTAAAGTCGTGTCGAGTCCATTTTCAAATTGCCCCTCTTAACTATCGAATTGCCCCCCTGTGGGGCGTGGGCCCCACGTTGGGAAACACCGCTTTAGAGTTTTCTATGAACAATAGCAAATAATGAAAGTTTTACTTCTTCTTTTCCAATTTGGATGCCTTTTATTTCTTCTTCTTGTCTGATTGCTATAGCTAGGACTTCCAGAACTATGTTGAATAAGAGTGGTGAACCTGCCTTGTTCCTGATCTCAAGGGGATTGCTTTTAATTTTGCCCATTGAGTATGATGTTGGCTGTGGGTTTGTCATAGATGGCCTTTATCGTGTTGAGGTATGTTCCCTGTATGCCCACTTTGCTGAGAGTTTTGATCATATATGGATGCTGGATTTTATCAAATGCTTTTTCTGCATCTATTGATATTATCATTTGCTTTTTAGCCTTCCTTTTGTTTATGTGATGAATCATGTTGATTGATTTGCAAATGTTGTACCAACCTTGCCTCCCTAGAATAAATGCCATTTGATCATGATGGTATTGCTCCCTAGAATAAATGCCACTTGATCATGATTTCATGTATTGCTGGATCCGGTTTGCTAATATTTTGTTGAGAATTTTAGCATCCAAGTTCATCAGGGATATTGATGTATACTTTTCTTTCTTTGTAGTGTCTTTACTTGCTTTTGGAATAAGGATTATGTTGATTCATAAAAGGTATTTAGAACTTTTCCCTCCTCTTGAATTTTTTGAAATAGCTTGAGAAGGATAGGAGTTAGTTTTTCTTTGAATATTTGGTAAAATTTACCTGTGAAGCCATCAGGCCCAGGACTTTTGTTTGTTGGGAGTTTTTTAATAACTGTTTCAATTTCTTTTGGTGTAATTGGTCTGTTTAGGTTTTCTAATTCTTCCATATTGATTTTTGAATGATTATATTTTTCAAGGAAGTTGTTCATTTCATCAGGTTGTCCCATTTGGGGGCATACAGTTCTTTATAGTATTTTCTTATAATCCTTTCAATTTCTGCTGTGTCAGTTGTTACTTCTCCTCTCTTATTTCTGATTTTTTTAAATTAATTTTAATGGGGTGACATTAATAAATCAGGGATCATATGTTCAGAGAAAACATCTCCAGGTTATTTTGACATTTAATTATGTTGCATACCCATCATCCAAAGTCAAATTTTCTTCCGTCACCTTCTATCTAGTTTTCTTTGTGCCCCTCCTCTCCGCCCTCCCCCTTCCTCTCCTCCCCACCCCCCATATAACCACCACACTCTTGTTCTTATCTCTTAGTCTCATTTTTATGTCCCGCTTATGTATGGAATCATGCAGTTCTTAGTTTTTTCTGATTTACTTATTTCACTCCGTATAATGTTATCAAGATCCATCCATGTTGTTGTAAATGATCTGATGTCATCATTTCTTATGGCTGAGTAGTACTCCATAGTATATATGTACCACATCTTCTTTATCCAATCATCTATTGAAGGACTTTGGTTGTTTCCATGTCTTGGCCACTGTGAACAATGCTGCAATGGACATGGAGCTGCATGTGTCTTTACATACCAATATTTTTTAGTTTTGGTGGTATATACCCAGTAGAGGGATTGCTGGGTCATATGGTAGTTCTATTTTTAGTTTTTTGAGGAACCACCTCAAACTTTCTTCCATAATGTTTTATTACTTTACATTCCCACCAACAGTGGATGAGATAATAACAAGTGTTGGAGAGGCTGTGGAGAAAAAGGAACCCTCATCCACTGTTGATTTTTTTTTTAATTTTATTTATTGATTTGAGAGAGAGAGGAAGGGAGAAAGAGAGACAAAAACATTGGTCTGTTTCTGGCTGTGCACTGACTGGAGATAGAATCGGCAACCTCTGTGCTTTGGAGTGAAGGTCTAACCAAATGAGCTATCTGGCCAAGGCTTCTGATTTTATTAATTGAGCCCTCTTTTCTTTTTTCTTGGTGAGTCTGGTTAAAAATTCATCAATTTTGGGACCCCTGAAAATGGCAGCGGAGTAGGCAGATGCACAGACTCCCAGCTCTCACCACCAAACTGGAATACAAATCAATTTAGGAACAATAAGCATGAAAAACCAACTCTGGACTACAAGAACAGCTCTCAAAAACCAAGGAGCAAAGAAGAAGCCACAACAAACCTGGTAGGGAGTGCCTGAATCTCCCATGCTTACAGGAATAGAGGGAGGGTGAGATTGAGAGCCCAGATGGGCTCTCACTCCAGGAAAAAGAGCAGAAAATACTGCTCACAGCCACTTGCCTGGCAACCAGGGAGTGAGGTGTGTTGAAAGGACCCACTTGTCTTCTAAGTGAAAATGGGAGAGAGCGAGACAGACAGTGAGGGGCAGAGGAATGAAGAGGATGACCTAAAAAGCTGACTCACCAGTACTGGAGGCAGCCATAGCTGGGGGAGGGGCTGATCCTTCCACAAAACAGAAGACTGAATTGCTTCTGATCACAGATCTCCAGACATCTCTCTACCTCCAATCAGCACAACAAGACACAGCTGAAAACAAGAAATGGGGAAGAGGGGCAGTAACTCAGGTCTCCATGGAGATCTGAGATACACCTCCCCCTACTGAAGCTGAGAAAACACCCTGCCCCCAGAGAGATTAGTTGGTGAAAAAGGCCTTCAGAGTCTCAGGTTACACCCACCGCATTTTTGGATACAGTTTCAAATAAGCCCCCTGCTGAGATCAGTAAACAAGATTATCACCTGTTAATAAAACAAACACATCAAGACTTCAAAGGGGCCCAAAACTGAAAGTGGATTACAAATAATAGCTGATATCAACCCAAGAAGACCTAGAAATAACACAATTGAAAACTGGAGGCAGACAACACCAAGCCTAGACTCAATGAGCTCTACAAGCAAAACACCCAAATAAAGACATAATGAAAAGACAAAGAAGTGCAATCCAAATGAAACCACAAGAGAAACCTTCAGGAGATGAACTGAGTTATATAATAACCAAACTTCTGGATGCAGAGTTCAAAATAATGATTGTAAGGATGCTTAGGGATCTCATTACAAAACACCTAAATAAAGATATAGCAATTATAAAAAAGGATATTGAAATATTAAAAAAGAATCAGTCGGAGATGACAAACACAATATCAGAAATGGAGACCACAATGGAAGGAATTAAAAACAGGATGGATAGAGCTGAGGATCGAATCAGCAGTTGGAGGATAACTTGAATGAAGGCAAGAAAGCAGAGAAGAAAAAAGAAAAGAGACTCAAAAAGTCTGAGGAAACTCTTAGAGAGCTCTGTAACAACATGAAGAGAAATAACATTCTCATCATAGGGATTCCTGAAGAAGAAGAGAAAGAACAAGGGATAGAGACTTCGTTCAATCATATCATAGCTGGAAACTTCCCTAAATTAATGCAGGAGAAACTCTCACAAGTTCAAGAAGCACAGAGAACTCCATTAAAGAGAAACCCAAAGAAACCTACACCAAGACACATCATAATTAAAATACCAAAGCTAAGTGATAAAGATAAAATATTGAAAGCTGCAAGAGGAAAAAAACCTATCACCTAAAAAGGAGCCCCCATAAGGATGACATCCGACTTCTCAACAGAAACACTTGAGGCCATAAGGGAATGGCAAGAAATATTCAATACCCCACTAACATCACTAGATAGATTCTTAAGAGAGAAAATAAACAAAGAAACAGCAGACTTAAAGGACATCCTAGATCAACTTGATTTAATAGATATCTTCAGAACCTTTCACCCTAAAGCAGCAGAATATACATTCTTTCCAAGTGCTCATGGTACATTCTCTATAATAGACCACATGTTAGGGCACAAAAGTGGTCTCAACAAATTTAAGAAGATTGAAATCATATCAAGGACTTTCTCTGATCACAATGGCATGAAACTAGAAATCAACCACCACAGAAAAGCTCAAAATTCTTAAACACATGGAAACTAAGTAGCAGGTTGTTAAATAATAAATGGATTAAGAATGAGATCAAAGAAGAAGTAAAAAAATTCCTATAAATGAATGACAATGAGCATACAACAACTCAAAATTTATAAGATACAGCAAAAGTAGTACTGAGAGGCAAGTTTATAGCACTACAAGCACACTTTAAGAAACTAGAAAAAGGTCAAATAAACTATTTCACCCTGCACCTAAAAAAACTAGAAAAAGAACAGCAAGTAAAGCTCAAATGTAGTAGAGGAAAGAAATAATAAAGATCAAAGCAGAAATAAATGACATAGAGGCTAAAGAAACAATACAGAGGATCAATGAAACCAGGAGCTGGTTCTTTGAAAAGGTAAAGATTGATGAACCTTTAACCAAACTCACCAAGAAAAGAAGAGAGCCTGACCTGTGTTGGCGCAGTGGATAAAGCGTCGACCTGGAAATGCTGAGGTTGCTGGTTCGAAACCCTGGGCTTGCCTGGTCAAGGCACATATGGGAGTTGATGCTTTCAGCTCCTCCCCCCTTCTCTCTCTCTGTCTCTCTCTCCTCTCTCTCCCTCTCTGTTTCTCTCCTCTCTAAAAATGAATAAATAAAAAAATAAAATAAATTCAAAAAAATTTTTAAAAAAAAGAGAGGACTCAAATAAATAAAATTAGAAATGACAGTGGTAAAATAACAACTGACACAACAGAAATACAAAATATTGTAAGAAAATACTATGAAGAACTGTATGCCAAATAACTAGACAACCTAGATGAAATGGACAAATTCCTTGAAAATACAATCTTCCAAAAATCATTCTGGAAGAATCAGAAAACCTAAACAGACCAATTACACCAAATGAGATCAAAACAGTTATCAAAAAACTCCCCAAAAAGAAAAGTCCTGGGCCTGATGGCTTCACAAGTGAATTCTACTAAATATTCAAAGAAGAACTAACTCCTATCCTTCTCAAGCTATTTCAAAAAAGTCAAGAGGAAGACTTCCAAGCTCCTTTTAAGAGGCAAGCATAATACTGATTTCAAAACCATGCAAAGACAACACAAAGAAAGAAAATTATAGGCCAATATCCCTGATGAATATAGATGCTAAAATCCTCAACAAAATATTAGCAAACTGGATCCAACTATATATATGGAAAAAATCATACATCATGATCAAGTGGGACTTATTCTAGGGAGGCAAGGCTGGTACAATATTTGCAAATCAATTAATGTGATTCATAACATAAATAAAAGGAAGGAGAAAAACCACATGATAATTTCAATAGAAGCAAATAAAGCATTTGATAAAAATTCAGCATCTGTTTATGATCAAAACTCTCAGCAAAGTGGGAATACAGGGAATATACCTCAGCATGATAAAAGCCATCTATGACAAACCCATAACCAACATTATACTCAATGGGCAAAAAAATAAAACCAATCCCCTTAAGATCAGGAACAAGGCAGGGGTGCCCCCTTTCACCACTCTTATTCAACATAGTCCTGGAAGTTCTAGCCACAGCAATTAGACATGAAGAAGAAATAAAAGGCATTCAAGTTGGAAAAGAAGAAGTAAAACTATCATTATTTGCAGATGATATGATATTGTTTATAGAAATCCCTAAAGTCCCAGTCAAAAAACTACTGGACCTGATAAATGAATTCAGCAAAGTGGCAGAATATAAAATTAATACTCAGAAATTAGAGGCATTTTTATACATCAACAATGAACAGTCAGAAAGAGAAATTAAGGAAACAATCTCCTTCACTACTACCACCAAAAAAATAAAATACCTAGGAGTAAATTTAACCAAGGAGACTAAAGACTTGTACTCGGAAAATTATAAAATATTGATTAAAAAAAAATCAAGGAAGATACAAACAAGTGGAAGCACATACCCTGCTCATGGTTAGGAAGAATAAACATCATTAAAATGTCTATATTACCCAAAGCAATCTATAAATTTAATGCAATACCAATTCAAAGAACAATGATATGCTTCAAAGATATAGATCACATATTCCAAAATTTTATATCGAACCAAAAGAGAACATGAATAGCCTCAGCAATCTTAAAAAAGAAGAATGAAGTGGGAAGTATCATACTTCCTGATATCAAGTTATACTACAAGGCCATTGTACTCAAAACAGCCTGGTATTGGCATAAGAACAGGCATATAGCTCAATGGAACAGAACAGAGAACCCAGAAATAAACCCACAGCTCTCTGGACAACTGATATTTGACAAAGGAGGTAAGAAAATACAATGGAGTAAAGACAGTCTCTTTAATAAATGATGTTGAGAAAACTGGATAGCTACCTGCAAAAAAATGAAACTAGACCACCAACTTACACCATTCACAAAAATAAACTCAAAATGGATAAAAGACTTAAATGTAAGCCATGAAATCATAAGCATCTTAGAATAAATAATAGGCAGTAAGCTCTCCGACATCTCTCTGAGCAATATATTTGCTGATTTATCTCCACGGGCAAGTGAAATAAAAGACAGGATAAACAAATGGGACTATATCAAACTAAAAAGATTTTGCACAGCTAAAGACAATAAGAACAGAATAAAAAGACAAACTACACAATGGGAGAACATATTTGACAGTATGTCTGATAAGGGGTTAATAACCAAAATTTATAAAGAACTTGTAAATCTCAACACCAGGAAGGAAAACAATCCAGTCAAAAATTGAGAAAAGGAAATGAAGACACTTCTCCAAAGAGGACATACAGATGGCCAATAGGCATATGAAAAAATGCTCAACATCACTAATCATTAGAGAAATGCAAATTAAAACCACAATGAGATACCACCTCACACCAGTCAGAATGGTGCTCATCAACAAAACAACGCAGAATAAGTGCTGACGAGGATGTGGAGAAAAGGGAACCCTCCTGCACTGCTGGTGGGAATGCAGACTGGTGCAGCCTCTGTGGAAAACAGTATGGAGATTCCTCAAAAAATTGAAAATCAAACTGCCTTTTGACCCAGCCATCCCACTTTTAGGAATATTCCCCAAGAACACCATAGACCTGCTCCAAAAGGAGAAATGCATCCCCATGTTTGTGCAGCATTGTTCACAGCAGCGAAGATCTGGAAACAGCCCAAGTGTCTGTCAGAGGATGAGTGGATTAAAAAGCTTTGGTACACGGGTTCGATTCCCGGCCAGGGCACATAGGAGAAGCGCCCATTTTCTTCTCCACCCCTCCGCCGCGCTTTCCTCTCTGTCTCTCTCTTCCCCTCCTGCAGCCAAGGCTCCATTGGAGCAAAGATGGCCCGGGCGCTGGGCATGGCTCTGTGGCCTCTGCCTCAGGCGCTAGAGTGGCTCTGGTCGCAATATGGTGACGCCCAGGATGGGCAGAGCATCGCCCCCTGGGGGGCAGAGCACCGCCCCTGGTGGGCGTGCCGGGTGGATCCCGGTCGGGCGCATGCGGGAGTCTGTCTGACTGTCTCTCCCTGTTTCCAGCTTCAGAAAAATGAAGGAAAAAAAAAAAAAAAAAAAGCAGCTTTGGTACATATATACTATGGAATACTACTCAGCCATAAGAAATGATGACATTGGATCATTTACAAGAACATGGATGGACCTTGATAACATTATACGGAGTGAAATAAGTAAATCAGAAAAAACTAAGAACTATATGAATCTATACATATATGGGACATAAAAATGAGACTCAGAGACATGGACAAGAATATAATGGTAATGGTGGGGTGGGGAGGGATGGAACGGGAAGGAGACAGGGGGGAGGGGAGAGGAGGGGCACAAAGTAAACCAGATAGAAGGTTACAGAAGACAATTTGACTTTGAGTGAAGGGTATACAGCATAATCAAATGTCAAAATATTCTGGAGATGTTTTCCCTCAACATATATACCCTGATGTATCAATGTCACTGCATTAAATTTAATAATAATAAAAAAAATATTTATCAATTTTGTTTACCTTTTCAAAGAACCAGCTCTTGGTTTCATTAACCTTCTGTATTGGTTTTGTTTGTTTGTTATTGCCTCTATGTCATTTATTTCCACTCTGATTTTTATTATTTCCTTCTACTTCCTCTAGGCTTTACTTGCTGTTCTTTTTCTAGGTCTTTTAGATGCAGGGTTAAGTTGTTTGAACTTTTTCTTGCTTCTGAAGGTATGCCTGTAATGCTATGAACTTTCCTTTCAGGACGGCTTTTGCTGTGTCCCATAAATTTGAGTTGTTTTATGTTCATTTTCTTTTGTTTCAAGGAATATTTTATTTCTTCTTTCATCTCATTGTTAACCCATTTATTATTTAATAGCATGCTATTTAGTCTCCAAGTGTTTAAATGTTTTTTAGTTTTTCTATTGTAGTTGATTTCTAGTTTTATGCCATTGTAGTTAGAGAGGTGCTTGATATGATTTCAGTCTTCTTAAATTTATTAAGACTTGTTTTGTGTCCTAACATGTGGTCTAGCCTAGAGAATGTACCGTGAGCACTTGAAAAGAATGTATATTCTTCTGTTTTGGGGTGAAAGGTTCTAAAGATATCTATTAATTCCAGTTAATCTAGTGTGTCATTTAAGGCCACTGTTTCCTTGTTAACTTTCTGACTGGAGGTTCTATCCATTGATGTTAGTGGGGTATTAAAATCCCCTACTATTATAATATTACTGTTGATTTTATTCTTTTTGTCAATCAAAATCTGATTTATATATTTAAATGCTCCTATATTAGGTGCATATATATTTATAATAGTTATAGCTTTCTACTGTAATGCTCCTTTTATCATTATGTAATGACCTTCTTTATCTTTTACTATATATTTTGTCAAATATTAGTATTGCTACCCAGCTTTTTTTTCCTTTCCATTTGCATGAAATATTTTTTCCATCCCTTTATGCTCTGTCTATGTATATCTCTACAAGAGACAGCATATGTATATGAGTCCTGTTTTCTTATTCATGCAGCTACCCTATGTCTTTTGATTGGACCATTTAATCCATTTACAATTAAGGTTATTATTGATATGTAGTTGTTTATTGCCATTTTATTCTTTAGATCTATAATCCTCTTTTTCTTAATTTCTTTTTTCCTTTGCTTTTTCTACAGGAAGCCCCTTGACATTTCCTGCAGTACTGGTTTGGTTGTAATGAATTCCTCGAGGTTTTTTTTTTTTAATCTGGGAAGCTTTTTATTTCTCCTTTTTTAAATGATAATCTTGCTGGATAAGGTAGTCTTGGTTGTAGGCTCTTGTTTTGCATTACTTTAATTATTGCTTGTCATTCTCTTCTGGCCTCAAGTGTTTCTGTTGAGAAGTCAGATGTCATCCTTGTGGGGGCTCTTCTATAAGTAATTGACTTCCTTTCTCTTGTTGCATTTAGTATTTTTTTTTTTATATCTTAACTTTGGTATTTTAATTATGGTCTGTCTTGGTGTAGGCCTCATTGGGTTTCTTTTTATCAGGACTCTCTGTGCTTCTTGAACTTGTGTGACTTTTTCCTTCATCAATTTACAGAAGTTTTCAGCTATGATTTCTTCAAACAGTTTCTCTATCCCTTGTTCTTTCTCTTCTTCTTCTGGAACCTCTATGATGCAGATGTTATTTCTCATCATATTGTCACAGAGCTCTCTTAGAGTTTCCTCAGACTTTTTGAGCCTCTTTTCTTGTTTCTACTCTGTTTCTGTGTTTTTATTTATCTTGTCCACTAATTCACTGATTCAGTCCTCTGCTTCATCCAGGCTGTTGTTGATTCCTTCTAGTGTAGTCTTCATTTCTGATATTGTAATGGACATTTCTGATCGATTTTTTTTTATGATTTATGTCCTTTTTGATGCTTGCAATTTCTCTATTTAGGTGCTCATTAAGTCCATTCATTGTAGCTTTGAGATCATTAAGCATCTTAACAATCATTATTTTAAACTCTTTATCCAATAATTGATTACTTCCATCTCATTTATTTTTCTTGGGATCTTTCTTGTTGATTCATATGGTTTATATTCCTCTGTCTTTCCATTCTTTCTGTGTGCGGTTTGCAAGTTTGTTAGAGTTGTGGGTCTGAAGTTGGTTTATGAATCCCACCATTGATTGTGATATAATTACCACTTGAAGAATAGACTTAACAGATCATATGAATTCACTATAGTCAAGCACTTCCATCACTAAAATAAAAGTTGTTTGAGCCATAAGAAATTATTCTATTTTCATTTTAATTATCCTGGGAGCTTAAGCTTTTGAACCTTCCACGCTTGCATCAATGCCTGGATAGACACCAAACCTCCACCAAATCCATTTATTACTTGCTGAACTGATAAGATAGTCTGATCACCTGATTTTCATCAGTCATCTAAAGCAATGGTTTTCAATCTTTTTACATTTGAGGGACCAGTGTAAATAAGAGAATTATTTCATTGACCACTAAGACAGAAGTCACCCTGAGCATAAGCAAGTTCAAGTAAGATCAGTGGTTCTGTGATGTTCATACATCAGAGTGTTTAACTGTTTCTCAGAGCTGCATAAAATTTCTGGCAGACTGGTCTATTGACCAAGTGGTTGAAAAACACTGATCTACAGGATTACCATCACTGATCAATCCAAACACTAATAATGCAAGATTTGTTCTCAGTAATGCTCAGTGATATAATTTTTTTTATATAAGAATCCTTAGCTTTTTTTTTCTTCTCTGGGTATTGCCTACTTGTATTTCCAGTTACAAACACTGAGACCCTAAAATTAATTTTATCCTCTCCAGACATTTTTGGACTTCTGTGGATATACATGGCATCAGCACTATTATATCTAAAGAATTCTGTTTGCCTGACCTATGGATTGAGCATTGGCCCAGGATGCTGAGTGCCCCATTTCAAAACCCAAAGGTCACTGGCTTGAGCACAGGACCATTGACATTGAAATTACCTGTATAACTTGTTTGGTCCTTACATTGATGGATAGTGTATTAGGAACTGGAAGAGGCTCATGGGTGGGATTAGGTTAATACTTAGGGTGAGATAGATTAGGATACAGGTTTTTGTCTAATTAGTATGGAGACACAGATAGGTGTTGGTCCCACACAAGTAGAAAGTTCCTGATTTGGTGAGGTAGGTTGAAAGGTGAATAGAGAATAGAAGTACAAGGGGTCAGTTTTGTTTCTGTTTCTGAGCTCCAGATGGTCAGGGTGGAGGAAAGAGTCATCCTAATAAGTGGGAAGGGTAGAGGATTGTTAGCTAGCGTGACTGATTAAACATTCTTTGAAAACCAGTTTTCTGACTGTACAAATTATTTTTTCTCAGTACACATCTCCTACAACCTGCACTAACCTTCTACAACTTACATAAACCTTCAACTTTCATGCATTTTCTAATCCAGAAATAAATGGCCTTCATAACAACTTGCTTTTCCTTTTCTTTCAAAAGTATTTCCATACCTTATACCTTCTATTATCAAAACCATACAATTCCTTTCTAGTCAGAACTCTTGATTTAAAAAAATTTAACCTCTAGTGACAATCAAGTTGACTTTCTTTTTATCCTAGTTTCCCTTTTCCCAAAGCCTGATTAAAAGAGACCTTAGTTTTTTCATATATTTGCCATACATAGACCAACCAGCTTCAGGTTTGTGATAGGAGTAAGGCATGCTGTTTTTCTATTTTAGCAGCAGTGGGAGTTGTCAGGATCACAGTGTGTGGACCTGTCCATGTGAAAGTCAGTCCTTGGGTGATGTAATGCTGGAAGTGCCTCTTGGACAGTCTTTGAACAATTTGCTGAGTAACCTATAAAACCTGCAAGTACTTAGGGAAAGGGTGTTACATTTCTACACTTTGCAGTTAGAGTTTAAGTCCTAGTGACTACTGCTTCTAGCTGGAATTAGCAGCAGGTCCCAGCCTCTAATAGGCATGGGGCATTGAGATAAGAGGAACAAAGGAGATACTAAACATTAAATAAAGAGGCCCTGGCCGGTTGGCTCAGTGGTGGAGCGTCGGCCTGGCGTGCAGGGGACCTGGGTTCGATTCCCGGCCAGGGCACATAGGAGAAGCGCCCATTTGCTTCTCCACCCCCACCCCTCCTTCCTCTCTGTCTCTCCCCCTCCTGCAGCCAAGGCTCCGTTGTAGCAAAGATGGCCCGGGCGCTGGGGATGGCTCCTTGACCTCTGCCCCAGGCGCTAGAGTGGCTCTGGTTGCCACAGAGCGATGCTCCGGAGGGGCAGAGCATCGCCCCCTGGTGGGCAGAACGTCGCCCCTGGTGGGCGTGCCAGGTGGATCCCAGTCGGGTGCATGTGGGAGTCTGTCTGACTGTCTCTCCCCGTTTCCAGCTTCAGAAAAATACAAAAAAAAAAACCCAAAAAAACACCAAACATTAAATAAAGCAATAAAATCAGACTGTCAATACCCACAGTAGAGATCTTCAAGGGATAAATAAAACAAATATTCAAGCAAGGCATAATAGATGGCCCTTGTGTTTACAAGAAATGACATTAGCTTATCTGCTACTTGGAAGAAATACCTTAGGCTCATGTTCGATGTCCTTGGGCCTTCAGTGGCAATTCTCAGCATGCTGGGCAAGGTCAGGTCACAGGTAGCTGGAGCAGGGCTAGAAGAGACTGAACCCTTCCTCCATGGAGTAAGGGGGCAGCTTACCTTCTCGTGTCCCTTTTTCCACAGCACAGGTGTGTCACCGGTGGGGCCAGGAAGCCTGGCAGGCTTCAGTTCAATGACCTTTCTTTCCACTCTGGAGCAGGGCCTTGATAGAATGCTATGAAACCCCTTAGGGCACAGGAGCCAAAAGTTGGTATTTCCTGACTTCTTTTGGGCCTTATTTGCCTTTTCTGTTACTTCTTTGGTCATTATAGACTTTAAAAGCCATGCTCAGAAGATCTCACTGAGGGGCTTGACTAAGAGCAAAATTGGAAATTCAGTGTTTAAAGAAGCCTATTAGACTGAGGAAAGAAAAGATCTGTGGTGGTAGGTGGTTGGAGACTGTGGAGGGTCTGCGTTTGATCTAGAGTGAGACTTCAGGTGGTGGGGGTTAAAGTAATGCCTAGGTAGACTAGGGAATGAGAATAAAGTTGAGCTTTAGCAGAAAAGACAGGATAACACTTCATAGTGAGGAAGTTTAAGAAGGTTGGTGGTGAGTCTTTTTCAGGCAGGCAGGGAGGGGCTGCAGAGGAATAGGTTATCTACATATTGTAAGAGAGTACTAGTTTTGAGATTGCGTGCTGCTAAATCCTGAGCTAGTGCCTGCCGAATCAGGTGTGGGCTGTTTTTGATCCCCTGGGGTAAAATAGTCCATGTAAGTTGCTGGGCTGCATTAGTGTCTGGGTAAAGGCAAACAGAAAGTAAGAGTCAGGGTGTAGAGCAGGGGTCTCAAACTCAACTCAGCATGTGGGCTGCAGAGCAAGATCATAGCCGTTCAGCGGGCCGCACTAGGTCTACAAAAGGCAACTGTTACGCAACACTTTTCTCACTGCTGTTGAAAACCAAAAAAAATTAGTACAACAAGCACAATCATACATGCAGTTTGCTCAGTGTCACAAAATGACCAGAAACTGTAGTTCGCATCACAACTGCTATTAACTAAGCTAATATCTAGCTAGGATGCTAGAGAAATGAAAAATACAAGTAGGCCCCTAGGCTTACTTAATTTTATCCAATATATTTTGAACTTCATGGATTAGTTTGCGGGCCGCACAAAATTGTTCAGCGGGCCGCATGCGGCCCACGGGCTGTGAGTTTGAGACCCCTGGTGTAGAGGAATGGTAAAGAAGGCATTCTTGAGGGCTAGGATTGTGAATGAGTGGTGTTTGAGAAAATGTGTGACAGTAATTTATAGAGATTAGGGACTACTGGATGGAGGGGAATTACTGCCTCATTAATTAGGTATAAGGCTTGTACGAGGTGATAAGCTCCTAAAGGTTTTCAAACGGGAAAGATGGGGGTATTGCAGGGAGATTCCATGAAGATGAGTAAACCTGGTTTATGAGGTGGGTAATTACTGGTTTAAGACCTTAGAAATAGACACAGTTACACATTAAACAAAGATTTCACATATTATGAATAAAGGAATTTAAATGAACGTGCTTTACTTATTTCAATTCACTAGAAATATTTTCTGACGAGACAAGACAGATTACTTACTCACATAGCTTAATATACAGTTCTGTTTTTTAAGTTTTTTGAGATGGCAGGGAGTTGCCAGCAAAGAGGGGAGGAAGAGAGAAAGCAGATGGATGGACAGTGTGAGCAGCTGGATGGAAAGAAGGAGAGTCAGAATCTGCAGGAGGAGAGGAGGAGGTTAAAGTATTGGTGTGGCGCCACATGGTCAGAGGAGTCAAAGGGATTTAGAGCTCTGAGGAGAGAGGAGAGGGCGAGGAGGAAAGAGGCCCAGTCACAGTTTGTAAGGAAGGAGGAGAGGTCGGAGAGGAGACAGAACTGCAGTTTGTAAGGAGGGAAGAGAGGTCAGAGATGAGACAGGCACCGCAGCCAGAGCCACAGCTTCTGAGGAGGGGGGGAGAAGACAAAGAACACAGTGGAGAAGGGAGAGGCCCCTGGCCAGCAGGGGAGGAGAAAGAGAGACTGGTGAATGAGAAAACAGGATTTAGTGAAGGGAAGGGCTTTCTGGAGGGAAGGGACTCCAGCAAAAAAGATTTGCTGAGAGACTAGAGAGGGGTCCCAAGAGAGGGGTACCCTGGGGGTCAGGCAGGAGAAGGAGAGAGTCTGGGAGTCCACGGAAAAGGAAAGATTAGGAGCAGAGGTTTTAGGTAAGGTTTCTTTGGCCAAAAATGGCCTGCATGTGGAACAGAAAGTACAGAAATTAAGGACAGGAGAGAAGGGAGAAGAAAGACTGCACATAAGGAATTTCTGATGCCCTGCCCATCCGGTGGCAGAAATTGTCAAGATGTCTTAGGATATTGTAATTGAATGTCCCATTTTCAGGCCAATGGGAGTCATTGTCTAGTCTGTACTGAGGCCATGCCATGTTACAGAAGAAGATTAATTTCTTCAGTTTGAGGTCTGAGAGACCGAGTTTGGTGAGGATTTTAATGAGACATCCTAGAGGTGTCTGGTCGGAAGGCTTAGACTCTGAAGAGCCCATAATGGAGATAGGTGAGCAAGAGGGGGTGCCCCCGCCTTTTGTTACTGTCCCAAGAGGAGAGAATATCCGTGTGGGGGAGTCATCCCTGATAGAGGTCGTAACCACCTGTCAGGGAGCTCCGAGGACGAGAAGTCCGAGAGAGTGGAGAGGTTTGGCTAGGTGTCTAGTCTTCCGTGCAGTCCACTGAGACTGAGACAAACCCCTCAAAACGTGAGGCATATCAGAGAAAACCGTCCGACCAGAAAGGGGTATTTTTAGAGAGAAATTTAGAGGCCAACTGGGGAAGGGGAAGGGAAAAACTCCTTACCTTTCTGGTCCAGCAGGGGTTCAGGACTGGGTTAGACTGCCAGCCAATCCACCCACAATTACACGTCCAAACAGAATCAGGGAGTAAGCCCGAGATGAGCTGCCGCTGCCCATTGCTTCCCTGGTTGTAAGTTTGAACGGCAAAGAGGGATGATCATCCAGGCAGTTAGTACCCTGTCCCGGGTTTCAGCACCAAATGTTGGAATCCATGGAATCCGAAAGACCAGAGTAACAGGCTTTATTGAAAGGAAGAAAGGAACCCTGCCGGGCACTTCTCCCGGGGGAGAAGAGCACCGGTTACAGACTAGGGGCAAGTTATATAGTGTTTGGGAGAGCCTGAGGGGATACTGAAGCAAAAGTCCTGGTATGTCCAGAATGCTCCTCCTTGGGGGCTTGGAGCATGTGGGTGTTGAATCAAAAGTCCTGGTGTGTCTGGAGCCCCTCCTTGGGGCGGCTTCTCAGCTTTTTGGAATTTCTCTGTCTCAGGGTCAATAGTCCAGTAAGGGTGAGGTCTGACAGATAAGCGGAACATCAAGAGGGCAGTTTGGAATTCACATATCTATCAGTTATAGCCTAAGGCTTAGTTTTAGGACTAAGGTTTTCCCCACACTCTTGACTGTTGCATGATGTGGGGTGGTGCACTCTCATGAGGAATCCCATTATGCCTCAGATCAGTGGCTTTGTATCAGAGACTTCCTTGTTTATATATTGGATTAAAGGTTTTGATTTCTACACTATAAAGTGGGGCAGATTGGGAGCTTGCTCTCTCTCAGTTCCTGAGATTAGCATTAGAGAAGAGAGCAAAGAAAGACCATGTGGAGGAGAGGAGAGGCAGCCAAGATGGAGGAATGGAGAAGGAGAATCCAGAGTTTTGCAGATAGGAGGAGATGGGGAACAGAGGTGAATAAGGCCAGTGAGCTAGAAACCTTTGGTTCTAGGAAACTTGGATAAGCCAGTGGCTTTGGGAGCCCTGAATGGAAAGGGAAGTGTTTTCCTCACTGTGTGTATTTCTTGCCCACTGGGTGCAAGCTAGGATTAAAGCTAATGGCCCACCAGTTCTTGGCTCCATTGTTTCATTACTATTTGTCTGAATCTAATGCAAACCTGCACAAGCCAGGCAGCTATGATGGTGGCTGTGCCTACTGGCTTTACGGGGTAAGGAGGGGCTCATGATCCCTTTGTCTAGAGGTATAGTTCATGCTTTAGTGTGAGTCCAAGTATATGAATTCTTGATTAAGGTACATAAACATTTTTTCTAAGGATTTCAGATAAATTCTATCTTCTTTTCTCTGTGTGGCAAATGGCCCCAGGCACCCTTTAAGAGAATTCTAGGAATTAGCTAAACTATGACTAGATGACCTAGTTGTCCTTGTAAGCCAGAAAGCTCCTACATTCTTCTCATTCCATTCTCTACAGAATGGAGGGGGAAAGAAGCCTGACTTTTCCTCTTTAAAATGGCATTACTAATACTAAGTTTTACAGTTCCTTTGCACCTTATCACAACAGGAAGCATAAACTCCAATATATTTTTTGGTTTTAGCCTCATCATCCCTCTGACAGAGAGCAAGTATCTCTTAATGCTGAAAGAAAACTCTGCCCCTCTCCAGCAGGATGCAGTTACAGAAGAACCTATACTCCCCTTCCCCTTAAAGAATTCAAAGCCAAGAATCCTTGAGGGGGAAATGCCATACAAGTCAGACAGATAAGAGCAAGTAGGAATAATAGGCCAGGTACAGAAAGCTAGCATGACAGAAAGTCCTAGGTGCCCAGCAATGAGCAAACCTAGGAAAATTAGTATTATAGGGTGGGACTGTATCCCTGGGTGTCCCTTCCACCTCTAGTTTATGGCTTATCATGCAGTTTAGACCCCCTGATTTTTTATATCACTGGTCATGCAGTTCAAAGCCTCCCCTAGGTTTTCTTCCTCTGGCATGTTACTAGTCATGTGGTAGACACCCACCCCTTGTGGCTGGAACAAGAATACTGTAAAATGGTGTCATATGACTCCCATAAAAGCCCTACACAATCACTCCCTCAAGCATTTAGATCAGACAATGAGGTTCTGGCCTGAATCAAAACTAGGAACAAAGCCTATGTAGTCTGTTGACCATAGAAACAAAGTTCTGGTCAAACAAAGAGATATAACAGCTACCTGACCTGTGATGTTTGAAGTGGATAAAGCATCAGCCTGAACTACTGCAGTCTTTGGTTCAAAACCCTGGGCTTGCCGAGTCAAGACAAATACAAGAAGCAACTGTAAGTTAATGCTTCCCACTCATCCCTCTCTCCCACCTGTCTCCCTGTAAATATCAATAAATAAAATCTTTTCTAAAAAATAAGATAATATCTAAGCCTTTGTTCTGTTTCCTCCCCAGACCCAGAACAGCAGCAAAACCCAATGAGGTGACACCACAATTGACATCAGCACCAGATAAAATGAATAATGACCCCTACCCTAGTGGAGAGCATGTCCCTGAGAAGACACACATATGTCTGAAAATCTTTAAGATGAAGAACCCAGTGCACTTCCTATCTCACACTTGGTTCTTTTGCTACCCTTTCTTTTCCCTCAGGTGTTCATTTCTCCCCCCTTTCCCCTCAAGGTGCATCCCTTTCTTCATTATCCTAATTTCCAAGAGCCCTTCTTTTGCCTCTGTAACTCATTTTCTGAGTTCATATGGCCTACTTGGCTCATTTCCTCTACCTGTGACTTTCTAAATAAACCTTTTCTGTAGAGGCCCTGAATAGGAACATAGAAGAGAGATAAAGTTCAGTACCCTCAGGCAAAGGCCATAGTAACTTTACTAACAAAAGTACTGAATGTAGTACTGTGCTGAACTAAACACAATAGGGATAGAACTAGCAATTCTGATTAATCAGTAGATGGAGATACTTGAGCTACTTGGCTTGCCTTTTAATCTTCTCTAAAGAGATTCTGCTTCCTCACTTCCTCATTCTCTTCTCATTTTCTTCTCTGCTTCCTGATTTCCTTATTCTTGTCCCTGCTTCTATTTTGTGTGTATAAATAAATACCCATAAGAACTGGGGGTCAGTGCCGTATCATGAAACCTATATAGAAGATTGTGAGTCAGTCTCCCCTAGGTCCATCAGTGCACTCCATGGGCTCATTATCTCTGTAACAAGTGGTGTTCCGTGTAAGGAATGGAAACCAAACAGTGAAACAACCTCCCAAAGCCTGGCAAAGGAAAAGGATGTCTAATATATCCTGGTAAGTGGGACACAGATGATCGAGGAGTACCCTCTGAACATCTACAGTGAGGTCAAATAGGTTTCAGACCAGGAGATTTCCTTGCCTTTCCTCATTTATTTTCTCTGACCATCATGGGAAGTTCCCTGACTCCAGAACAGTGCAAACAAATGCTCCAGGTTCATGGCCTTCTCCACAGTGCTAGTATAAGTTCAGCAATAAGCAACTCACAAAGTTGATTATTGTAGTTCATCAACAGTGTCCTTGGTATCCAAAAGAAGGGAGCCTAGACATTGAAGACTGAGAGCAAATGGGGCACTGGCTTCACAACTCATTAGGGTTAGTGACTGTGTTGTGGGAAGCAACAACAAAAGGAGGATGATACACTCAGTCTACTTAATTAATAAAGGAAGAAAAATTTGTTAGTAACTAGTGAAGCACATGGAGCTAGTAGCATGTAAAGCCAGTAGCCACAGCCACCATCAGAGCCACCTGGCCTGTGCAGGTTTGCATTTGGTTCGGACAGATGTGAAACAATGAAGCCAAGAACTGGTGGGCTATTAGCTTTAATCTTAGCTCACACCCAGCAGGCAAGAAATACACACACTGGGAAAACACTTCCCTTTCCATTCAGGGATCCCAAAGCCACTGACTCATCTGAGTTTCCTAGATTTAAAGATTTCTACCTCACCAGTCTTATTCACCTCTGTTCCCCATCTCCTTCTCTCTGCACAAACTGGCTTCTTCCTCAACACACCACCATCTTGGCTGCCTCTCCTCTCCTCCACATGATCTTTCTCTGCTCTTCTCTAGCATGGGCTTCTCCTAGAACATAATCACTCTTTTTAGAACAGTATAATCTCTCTTCTTTTAAAAACCTTTTGGCGCAGGGAGACCTGAAGATGATAGTGGAGTAGACAGATGCACAGACTCCTAGCTCACACCACCAAACTGGATTACAAATTAATTTAGGAAAAATCAGAGTGAAAACCAACTCTGCACTACAAGAACAGCTCTCAAAAACCAAGGAGCAGGGAAGACAAGATGGTGCTGGAGTAGGCAGATGTACCAACATCCACCTCCCAGAACCAAAGTGGATTACAAAATAATCTTAAGAACTATCATCTGGAAAAACCAACTTTGGACTAAACTAAGAGGACTCGTCAACCAAGGAACACTGAAGAAGCCACACCAAGACTGGTAGGAAAAGTGGAAACACGGAGAGGGCTGCCCAGCTCCCTGGAGTGAATGGCAGCCAGGAGAGACTCGGTGGTGGGAAGTGAGTTTAGCGGAGAGGGGAGGGTCCTGAGTCCCAGGAACAAAGCCCCAGCCTACAGCCCCAGAGCCCAGAAGAGGTGTAAGGACAGTATTTAGCTGGAAACAAGGCAGGATACTGTTTGTGAGAGTCTGATTTCTCAGACCCAGGATTCTTCTTAAAGGGACCGCACAGAACACCTCTCTCACAACCACTCACCCAGAAATCCAGGGGATGGGGAGAGAGGACCAGAGTAGCAAGAAGAGAGTGTAATCTAGGAGGCACAGGGAGAAACATTTTGGGAGACAGCCACCCTAACCCCTGGGACAAGTCACTCCCCAAATCTGAAGTGAATATTTCCTTGGGAAACAGCAATACCAGCAAAGGGAAGCAGGACACCAGCCAAACAAGCTCTCCCACAGCACTCAGAGCAGAGTTGCTTAGAAGGAGGGAGCTTTTGGGTCTACAGTAGTGAGTGTTAGGATCTGAGCTGCAGCACCCGCACCCCACATGACTGAGGGCTCACCGGAGGGTGGGTGGTGGTGGGACACAGAGGTATGGTTCCATCAGCGGGGACGGAAGCCTGCTGGCCAACACTGGGCTCACTTGTGAGCTCAGTCTTGCCCGGCTAGGGAGAAGTAGGCGTGCAAAAGTGGTCAAGCCCAGCTGCCTGCAGCCTGTAATCAGCCTGCAGGAGAAGGGTGGGAACCCCAGAAGGGGTGGAGACCAGCCCTTGAGCAAGGGCGCAGGAGCACAGCCTTGCTCCACCCATGGAACCGAGGCTTGTGGCCTGACTTGGAGACAGCTCCTCCTGTGGGGGTGGAGCCAAAAGCCCAGAAAAGGCAAAGTTCTGCCCAGCTGGTAGAGCCAAGGCTAGCAGCCATTCCATGAGTGGGCTCCTTCTGCAAGGGTGGGGTGAAAGCCTGGAAACAGGCAGAGACCCGCAGCTGAGCAAAGGTGCTCACCACTACCCTCAGGGCCAACCATAACACCACCTGTGGGGGTGGGGCAAAGGGCAAGGCCACCAAGGCTTGTGCGCCCAAGCACATGATCACAGCCACTCCCGTGAAGGAGAGGTGGAAACCACAGCAACAGCTCAGGTGGGCAGGCACTGGCAATACTCAAACCCAAAAGCCTTAGGCAGCAACAAAAGAGGGGTTGGCGGGCCTGCAGACAGACCATACCTAGGAAACAGAGGCCATACTCAGTGGACTCCAGTGGCCAAAACCTTTCTTTACACAGAAAAAATGTGAAGGCAAAGAAATGCAACACATATGAACCAAGAGAAATCCCCAGAAAAAGGACCTAAATGAATCAGATATAACCCAATTACTTAAAGCAGAGTTTAAAATAATGATTGTTAGGATGCTCAAAGATATTAGAACAACAATAGATGGTCATTACGAACATCTAAATAAAGAGGTAGCAAATATAAAAAAGGACATTGAAATAATAAAAAACAATGAGTCAGAAATGACAAATACAGTATCTGAAATAAAGAACACAATGGAAGGAATTAAAAGCAGGATGGATGAAGCAGAGAATTGAATCAGCAAGTTAGAGGACATGATAAATAAAGGCATGGAAGCAGAGCAGAAAAAAGAAAAAAGACTCAAAACATCTGAGGAAACTCTAAGAGAGCTCTGTGACAACATAAAGAGAAACAACATCTGCATCATAGGGGTTCCTGAAGAAGAAGAGAAAGAACAAGGGATAGAGACTTTGTTCAAGCATATCATAGCTAAAAACTTCCCTCAATTAAGGCAGGAAAACATCTCACTTGTTCAGGAAGCACAGAGAACTCCATTAAGGAGAAACCCAAAGAAATCAACACCAAGACACATCATAATTAAAATACCAAAGCTAAGTGATAAAGAGAAAAATATTAAAAGCTGCTAGAGAAAAAAAGACTATCACCTACAAAGGAGCCCCCATAAGGATGACTTCTGACTTCTCAACAGAAACACTTGAGGCCAGAAGGGAATGGCAAGAAATATTCAAAGTAATGCAGAACAAGAACCTACAACCAAGACTACTTTATCCAGCAAGGCTATCATTTAAAATTGAAGGAGAAATAAAAAGCTTTAAAGACAAAAACAAAAACTCAAGGAATTCACTACAACCAAACCAAGGCTGCAACAAATGCTAAGGGACCTGTTGTAAACAGATCAAAGGAGAAAAAGAATATAACAAAAGAGGAATATAGTTTTAAAGAATAAAATGGCAATAAATGGCCCTGGCTGGTTGGCTCAGTGGTAGAGCATCGGCCTGGTGTACAGACGTCCCAGGTTCTATTCCCGGCCAGGGCACACAGGAGAGGCACCCATCTGCTTATCCACTCCTCCCCCTCTCCTTCTCTGTCTCTTCCCCTCCCACAGTGAGGCTCCATTGGAGCAAAGATGGCTTGAGCGCTGGGGATGGCTCCTTGGCCTATGCCTTAGGTGCTAGAGTAGCTCTGGTCGCAACAGAGTGATGCCCCAAAGAAGCAGAGCATCGCCCCCTGGTGAGCAGAGCATCAACCCCTGGTGGGCGTGCCGGGTGGATCCCGGTCGGGTGCATGCTGGAGTCTGTCTGACTGTCTCTCCCCATTTCCAGCTTCAGAAAAAAAAATGGCAATAAACAATTACATATCAATAATAACCTTAAATGTAAATTGATCTGATCAAAAGACAGGATATAGGGTAACTGCATGGATAAGAAAACAGGACCAATACATATGCTGTCTACAAGAGACACACCTTAAATCAGAAGATGCACATAGACTGAAGATAAAAGGATGGAAAAAAATATTTTACGCAAATGGAAATGAAAAAATAGCTGGGGTAGCAATACTTATATCAGACAAAATGGATTTTAAAACAAAGACTATAGTTAGAGATAAAGAAGGTCACATAATGATAAAGGGAGCAATCCAAAAGGAAGATATAACCGTTATAAATATCTACGCACCTAATATAGGAGCACCTAATTATATAAAGCAGACTTAGATGGATTTAAAAAGCGAGGTCAGCCTGATCTGTGGTGGCGCAGTGGATAAAGCGTCGACCTGGAAATGCTGAGGTCGCCGGTTCGAAACCCTGGGCTTGCCTGGTCAAGGCACATATGGGAGATGATGCTTCCAGCTCCTCCCCCCATCGCTCTCTCTCTCTCTCTGTCTCTCTCTCCCTCTCTCTCTCCTCTCTAAAAAAAATGAATAAATAAAATAAAAATTAAAAATAAATAAATAAAAATTTTTAAAAAATAATAATAATTGTTAAAGGGCGAGGTCAACAGCAATACTATAATAGTAGGGGATTTCAATACCCCATTAACATTATTAGATAGATCCTCAAGAAAGAAAATTAACAAAGAAACAGCAGACTTAAAGGACATATTAGATCAACTCGATTTAATAGATATCTTTAGAAACTTTCACCCTAAAACAGCAGAATATACATTCTTTTCAAGGGCTCATGGTAGATTCTCTAGAATAGACCACATGTTAGGGCACAAAAGCAGTCTCAACAAATTTAAAAAGATTGAAATAATATTGAGCACTTTCTCTGATCACAATATCATTAAACTAGAAATCAACCACAACAGAAAAACTGAAAAATACTCAAACACTTGGAAACTAAATAGCATGTTATTAAATAATAAATGGGTAAACAATGAGATCAAAGAAGAAATTAAAAAATTCCTAGAAACAAATGATAATGAGCATACATCAACTCAAAATTTATGGGTCACAGCAAAAGCAGTCCTGAGAAGGAAGTTTATAGCATTACAGGCATACCTCAAGAAGCTAGAAAAAGCTCAAATAAACAACTTGACCCTATATCTAAAAGAACTAGAAAAACAACAGCAAGTAAAGCCAGAGCTAATAGATGGAAGAAAATAATAAAGGTCAGAGCAGAAATAAATGACATAGAGGCTAAAGAAACAATACAGAGGATCAATGAAACCAGGAGCTAGTTCTTTGTAAAGGTAAATAAGATCAATGAACCTTTAAACAGAATCACGAAGAAAAAAAAGAGAGAGGACTCAAATAAATAGAATTAGAAATGACAGTGGAAAAATAACAACTAACACAACAGAAATACAAAATATTGTAAGAAAATACTATGAAGAACTGTATGCCAAAAAACTAGACAACCTAGATGAAATGGACAAATTCCTTAAAACATACAATCTTCCCAAAATTAATCTGGAAGAATCAGAAAACCTAAACAGACTGATTACAACAAATGAGATTAAAACAGTTATCAAAAAACTCCCCCCCCAAAAAAAGTCCTGGGCCTGATGGTTTCACAAGTGAATATTCTACCAAATATTCAAAGAAGAACTAATTCCTATCCTTCTCAAGCTATTTCAAAAAATTCAAGAGGAAGGAAGACTTCCAAGCTCCTTTTATGAGGCGAGCATAATTCTGATTCCAAAACCAGGCAAAGACAACACAAAAAAAGAAAATTATAAGCCAATATCCCTGATGAATTTAGATGCTAAAATCCTCAACAAAATATTAGCAAACCGGATCCAGCAATATATGAAAAAATCATACACTATGATCAAATGGGATTTATTCTTGGGAGGCAAGGCTGGTACAATATTTGCAAATCAATCAATATGATTCATCACATAAACAAAAGGAAGGAGAAAAACCACATGATGATTTCAATAGATGCAGAAAAAGCATTTGATAAAATCCAGCACCTATTCATGATCAAAACTCTCAGCAAAGTGGAAATACAGGGAACATACCTCAACATGATAAAGGCCACCTATGACAAAACCACAGCTAATATACTCAATGGGCAAAAATTAAAAGCAATCCCTTTAAGATCAGGAACAAGGCAGGGGTGCCCCCTTTCACCACTCTTATTCAACATAGTTCTGAAAGTCCTAGCCACCGTAATCAGACAAGAAAAAGAAATAAAAGACATCCAAATTGGAAGAGAAGTAAAACTATCATTTGCAGATGATATGATATTGTATATAGAAAATCCTAAAGTCACAGTCAAAAAACTATCAGACCTGATAAATGAATTCAGCAAGGTGGCAGGATATAAAATCAATACTCAGAAATCAGAGGCATTTTTATATCCTAACAATGAACAGTCAGAAAGAGAAATTAAGGAATCAATCCCCTTTACCATTGCAACCAAAAATATAAAGTACCTTGGAATCCATTTAACCAGGGAGATTAAAGACTTGTACTTGGAAAATTATAAACCATTGATAAAAGAAATCAGGGAAGATATAAACAAGTGGAAGCATATGCCATGCTCATCATTAGGAAGAATGAACATCATTAAAATGTCTATATTATCTAAAGCAATTTATAAATTTAATGCAATACCAATTAAAATACCAATGACTTACTTCAAAAACATAGAACACATATCCAAAAATTAATATAAAACCAAAAAAGAACACTAATAGCCTCAGCAATCTTGAAAAGGAAGAATAAAGCAGGAGGGATCACACTTCCAAATATCAAGTTATATTATAAGGCCATTGTACTCAAAACAGCCTGGTACTGGCATAAGAACAGGCATATAGATCAATGGAACAGAGCTGAAAACCCAGAAATAAACCCACACTTTTATGGACAACTGATATTTGACAAAGGAGGTAAGAGCACACATTGGAGTAAAGACAACCTCTTTAATAAATGGTGTTGGGAAAATTGGACAGCTACCTGTAAAAAATTAAACTAGACCACCAACTTACACCATTCACAAAAATAAACTCAAAATGGATAAAAGAGTTAAATGTAAGCCATAAAACCATTAGTATCTTAGAAGAAAACAGAGGCAGTAAGCTCTCTGATATCTGTCACAGAAATATATTTGCTGATTTGTCTCCACAGGCAAGTGAAACAAAAGACAGGATAAGCAAATGGGACTTTATCAAACTAAAAAGCTTCTGCAGAGCTAAAGACAATAAGAAAAGAATAAAAAGACAAACTACACAATGGGAGAATATATTTGACAATGCATCTGATAAGGGGTTAATAACCAAAATTTATAAAGAACTTGTAAAACTTAATACCAGGAAGACAAAAAATCCAATCCAAAAATGGGCAAAATAAATGAATATACACTTCTCCAAAAAGCACATACAGATGGCCAATAGACATATGAAAAAATGCTCAACATCACTAATCATTAGAGAAATGCAAATTAAAACCACAATGAGATAGCATCTCACACCAGTCAGAATGGCGCTCATCAACAACACAACACAGAATAAGTACTGGCGAGGATGTGCAGAAAAGGGAACCCTCCTGCACTGCTGGTGGGAATGCAGACTGGTGCAGCCACTGTGGAAAACAGTATGGAGATTTTTCAAAAAATTAAAACTCGATCTGCCTTTTGACCCAGCTATACCACTGTTAGGAATATACCCCAAGAACACCATAACACTGTTTGAAAAGAAGAAATGCACCCCCATGTTGATGGCAGCATTGTTCACAATAGTGAAGATCTGGAAACAGCCCAAGTGTCCGTCCGTGGGTGAGTGGATTACAAGGCTGTGGTACATATATACACAATGGAATACTATGGGGCCATGAAAAAGAAGGAAATCTTACCTTTTGCAACAACATGGATGGACCTTGATAACATTATACTGAGCGAAATAATTAAATCAGAAAAAACTAAGAACTATATGATTCGATACATAGGTGGGACATAAAAATGAGACTCAGAGACATGGACAACAGTGTTGGGATTACAGGGTGGGGGTGGAGGAGAGAAAGGGGGTTGAAGGAGGGGAGGGGCACAAAGAAAACCAGTTAGAAGGTGATGAAAGACAATTTTATCAATGTCACCCCATTAAAATTAATGAAAAAAAAAAAAAGAATTGGTCTCATGGCTAATTCAGGCAGCTAGAAGAATAGTATAAGGATGCTAATTCTGCTTCTCAGCATCTTGCAAAAGGGGCCCCAAGCAAATTGGTGATTTGGCTCCTCTGATTTTGCCAATTGGATTTAAAAAAAATAGGTCATGAACGCCTTGAAATGGAACTAACTATACATGAGCATAAATTTTTTTCCTGTTTTTTTTATTTTATTAATTTTTTTTAGAGAGGAGAGAGAATGAGAGAGAAAGAGAGAGAGAAGGGGGAGGGAGGAGCAGGAAGCATCAACTCCCATATGTGCCTTGACCAGGCAAGCTCAGAGTTTTGAACTAATGACCTCAGCGTACAGGTCAATGCTTTATCCACTGCGCCACAACAGGTTAGGCTCTGTATTTTTCTGAAGCCAGAAACGGGGAGAGACCATCAGACAGACTCCCGCATGCACCCGACCGGGATCCACCCGGCATGCCCAACAGGGGGCGATGCTCTTCCCACTAGGGGGCGATGCTCTGCCCCTCCGGGGCGTCGCTCTGTTGCGACCAGAGCCACTCTAGCGCCTAGGGCAGAGGCCAAGGAGCCATCCCCAGCACCCAGGCCATCTTTGCTCCAGTGGAGCCCTGGCTGCAGGAGGGGAAGGAAGAGACAGAGAGGAAGGAGAGGGGGAGGGGTGGAGAAGCAGATGGGCGCTTCTCCTGTGTGCTGTGGCTGAGAATCAAACGCGGGACTTCTGCACGCCAGGCCGATGCTCTACCACTGAGCCAACTGGCCAGGGCCATACATGAGCATAAATTTAAAGGACTTTTAGATACTGGAGCTGATGTATCTGTTATTGCTAACTACATTGGCCTCCTTCTTGTCCCACTCATGCAGCAGCCACAGAATTTCAAGGTATAGGGCAGAGTAAATCCCCTCAACAAAGTTCTAGTTTTCTACATTGGGAAGATTAAGAAGGTCATTCTGGATTTTTTAAGCCTTATGTGCTCCCTGGATGGCCAGTTAATGTGTGGGGTAGAGATGTTTTGAAAAATATGAGAGCATTGCTTGTCAGTCCTAATGGTTTAGTCAGTACTCAGTTGCTTGATCGGTGATTTTTGCCCACCAAAGTACTAGGGAAAGAACAGCGAGGAATTCCACCCCCATAGAAGTGGCACCCAATACCAGAAGGTGTGAATTAGGATATCAAAATTTAGCATAGGGGCCTTAGTAGCTCCTGCTACCTCAATAATGCATTGTGCAAACCCAATTACTTGGAAATCAGGTAATCTTGTTTGGGTAGACCAACGGTCCCTTTCTCAGGAGAAACTTAGGGCAGCTGCTCAATTGGTACAAGAGCAGCTACAGCTTGGGCACATTGAACCATCTAATAGCCCATGGAATACACTTCCATATTTTGATCTTGTTGTCTCCTGGATTATCAAGGGGCATAGGTGACCCTTACAGCTTATAGGTTTTGAGCCTCAAAGTTATTGTTGTTCCTTTTTTCAAAGGATCAACAACAATGGCTCTGGGAAACTTCCACTAAATGGCAAATCGCTCTTGCAAATCAATGGGCAACTTTATACTAAAACTGTCAACTTAAAATCAGTTCAAAGACTAGAATTATATGCCATTATCATGGCTTTTCAGCATTTGCCATATTCTCCCTTTAATCTATATACAGACAGCAAATATTTACTTATGGTGTTTCCACTATAAAGACTGTGGTCTTAGAAACAAATGCTGATGAACTATTTCAGCACATCCTCCTTCAAAGACTTGTATGTCAACATAGAGCTCCATGTTTTATAGGACATACTCGAGCTCACTCCATGCTCCCTGGAGCTTTAGCACAAGGGAATGCCCTTGTTGATCAAGCTACCCAAAAGAAAATTATTTGGAGCAACCATGACAGTTCGAGCAACTCAGTCTCATACTATTCATCATCAGAACACTGCAGCCCTGTGTAAACAGTTTCAACTTTCTCAGGAAGCAGCATGGCAGATTGGGAAATCCTGTCCAAGGGGTCCTATACTATAATCTGTCCCTTCATTTGGAGTTAACCCTCAAGGACTCTTACCAGGACAACTTTGGCAAATGGGTGTTACTTGTATACCTTCATTTGGCAAACAGTCCTATGTTAAGTGGATACATATTACAGTGGATACATATTCTGGATTTATAGTAACCTCTGACAGAACAGGAGAGGCTGCTAAGCATGTTATAGCTCATTGTCTGTATGCATTGTTCTATTATTGGATTTCCTAAACTGGTTAAATTGACAACGCTCCTGCATATGGAGCAAAAGCATTTACTGTATTTTGTCATTCTTACAATCTTTAAAGTCAAGGTATTATTAAAGTGTACCCAGCAAATATTTTAAGGTCAATTTAAAAAAATTTAAAAGGGGGGAGTCATATCCTGGAACTCCTATGGGTCTATCCTACCATGCCTTTTACTTAAAAAATTAAAAAATTTTTTGAATGCTGATTAACAGGAGATACCAAATCTTTTTCTCCTGCAAACTACTACCTTCTTTATTTGATCCAGCTAATAACACTCTTTTGTCTTTTTCCAAATAACTCCAGATATATGAAAAAGATTTATATAGGCAGATGGGGATCCTCAAACCCCTCAGTGAGATCTTCTGAGCAAGGCTTTTAAGATACCAAGAGGCAGAAAAATCCCAATAGAGATCAGGGGGACTACCAGTTTTAGAATACACCCTTAAAGGTTCCAACACCCCAAAGGGGTCTCATAGGATGCCATCTGGGTCCTGCTTCAATAGTGGAAAAGAAGGTCATTGAGCTAAAACCTGCCAGACTTATGTGCCTCTGCTGTTAGAAAAAAGGGACACTGGAAGGTAGGCTTTCCCCTCACTCCTCTAAGGGAGTGTTCAGTCTCTTCCAGCCCTGCTCCAGCTAGCTATGACCTAACCTTGCCCAGAATGTGGGGGTTTGCCACTGAAGGCTGAAGGTGCCCAGGGCTGTCAGCCCCATCTATGACACTGTGGATGAGCCTAGGGTATTTCTTCCAAGAAGCAGGTAAACTGATCTCATTTGCACAAGGGCCACTTAACTATGTCTGGCCTGAATAATCAGGTTTTTAAATTTTTCCCTCGAAGATCTCTGTTGTGGGTGTTGATAGTCCTATTTTCTGCTGCTTTGTTTAATATATAGTGTTTTCTTTATTCCTCCTACCTCAATGCCCCACTCATATTTCAGGCAGGGACCTACTCCTAATTTAGAACTCTCTTTCCCCCTTTTGCCAGCTTCTATTATGAATCTACCTTTGCCACCCAGCTTAGTGTATCCCAAGGTTCTCTTTACCAAGCCACAGTCGCAGAGCTCCAGGGAAAAGCAACCTGGTCTCATCTCTCCAGGCAGAGGAGAATAGAAGCTCCATCTCCACACATGCTGCAGATGGCTTTTCTAGTCTACCTGAATCATTACCAGCTAGAAGCAGCAGTCATTGGGACTTGGACGTGAGCTGCAAAGTATAGAATTTTGACAATTCAAGTGCCATGTGGAATTTTCCTGGATGTGGACTTTTCCTGGACTCCTGCTCCTTAGGACAGCTCCTAACAGACTGAACTGGGGTTGGATTGCATTTATCAGAGATTTGGCATGGTGTTGGGGCCAACTTGGACTTGGTGAACATGTTAAGGACACTTCTCTTTTATGGATTCTTGCTGTATTGGCCAAGAGTTTGCTTAAAAACTTTAATCACTGAAAAAAAATAGAAGACTGGATAAGAAAGATGTGGCACATATGCACCATGGTATACTATTCAACCATAAGAAATGATGACATCAGATCACTTACAACAAAATGGTGAATTCTTGATAACATTATACAGAGTGAAATAAGTAAATTAGAAAAAAAAAAACAAAACAAGAACTGCAGGATTCCACACATTGGTGGGACAAAAAATGAGACTAAGAGACATGGACAAGAGTGTGGTGGTTACGGGGTGGGGGGGAGAAAAGAAGGGAGGGGAGGAAGGGCACAAAAAAACTAGATAGAAGGTGATGGAGGACAATCTGACTTTGGGTGATGGGTATGCATGATAATTGAATGACAAGATAACCTGGACATGTTTTCTTTGAATATATGTACCCTGATTTATTGATGTCATCCCATTAAAATTAATAAAAAATTATTTATTAAAAAACAACAACCAAGGAGCAAAGAAGAAGCCACACCAACTTGGTAGGGAGTGCTGAGTCTCCCCTGCTTACAGGAACAAAGGGGGTGTGAGGCTGAGAGCCCAGAAGGCTCTCATTCCAAGAAAAAGAATGGTAAATATCACTCACAGCCACTTGCCTGGGGACCTGGGAATGAGGTGTGCTGAAGGGGCTGGCTTATCTTCCAAAAGAAAAGGGGAGAGAGAGACAGATGGTGACTGGCAGAGGAATGCATGGGAGGACCTGAGAAGCTGACTGATTCAGTGCAGGAGGTGGCCAGAGTTAGGGGAGGGGTTGATCCTTCCACATAATATTAGACAATTGGTTCCAGGTCAGTCATCTCAAGATTTCTCTCCAGCTCCAATCAGTGCAAGAAGACACAGCTGAAAACAAGTGAGGAGGAGGGGCAGTAACTCAGGTATCCATGAATATCTGAGATACACCTCCCCCTACTGAAGCAGAAAAAGCACCCCAGCCCCAGAGAGAGTAACTGGCAGATCAGGCCTTCAGAGTCTCAGGATACACCCACCATATTCCTGGATACAGTTTCAAATAAACCCCTTGCTGAGATCAGTAAACAAGACTATCACCTGTTAACAAAACAAACAAATCAAGACTTCACAGCGGCTCTATTAGAAAAGCCAAACCTGACAGTGGATTACAAACAACAGCTAATGCCAATCCAAGAAGACCTAGAAATAACACAGCTGAAAATTGGAGGAAGACAACACCAAACCTAGACTCAACCAGCCCTACAAACAACACACTGAAACACAGACATACTGAGAAGACCGAAAAGTGCAATCCAAATGAAACTACAAGAGAAATCTCCAGAAAAGGTACGGAGTGACATGGAAATAACCAAACTGCCAGATGCAGAGTTTAGAATAACTATTGTTAGATTTTTAGGGATCTTAGAACAACAATGAATGGTCATTACAAACACCTAAATAAAGAGATACCAAGTATATAAAAGGATATTGAAATATTAAAAAAGAATCAGTCAGAGGTGACAAATACAATATCAGAAATGAAGACCACAATGGAAGGAATTAAGAGCAGGATGGATGAAGCTGAGGAATGAATCAGCAAGTTGGATGAAAAAAGGCATGGAAGCAGAGCAGAAAAAAGAAAAGAGACTCAAAACATCTGAGGAAACTCTTAGAGAGCTCTGTGACAACATGGAGAGAAATAACATTCACATCATAGGGATTCCTGAAAAATAAGAGAAAGAACAAGGAATAGAAACTTTATACAATCAAATCATAGCAGAAAATTTCCCTAAATTGATGCAAGGAAGGGTCTCACAAGTTTAAGAAGCACAGAGAACTATATTAAAGAGAAACCAAAAGAGACCTACACCAAGACACATCATAATTAAAATATCAAAGCTAAGCGATAAAGAGAAAAGATTAAAAGCTTGCTGGAGAAAAGAAGGCTATCACCTATAAAGGAGCCCCAATAAAAATGGCATCCAACTTCTCAACAGAAACACTTGAGGCCAGAAGGGAATGGCAAGGAATATTTAAAGTAATGCAGAATAAGAACCTACAACCAAGACTACTTTATCCAGCAAGGCTATCATTTAAAATTGAAGGAGAAAGAAAAAGCTTCCCAGACAAAAAACAAACAAACAAAACAAACAAACAAACAAAAAAACAACTCAAGGAATTCATTACAACAAATCAATGCTGCAGGAAATGTTAAGGGGCCTGTTGTAAACATATCAAAGTGGGAAAAGAATATAGCAAAAGAGGAATAGAGCTTTAAAGAATAAAATGGCAATAAACAACTACATATCAATAATAACCTTAAATGTAAATGTAATGGATTAAATGACCCAATCAAAAGACATAGGGTAGGTGCAGGACCCATACATATGCTGTCTACAAGAAACACACCTTAAAACAAAAGATGCACATAGATTGAAGGAAAAAGGATGGAAAAAAAAGATTTCATGCAAATGGAAATGAAAAAAAGCTGGGGTAGCAATACTTATATCAGACAAAATGAACTTTAAAACAAAGACTACAGTAAGAGATAAAGAAGGTCACTACAAAATGATAAAGGGAGCAATCCAACAGGAAGATATAACTGTCATAAATATCTACACACAATAAAGGAGCACCTAAATATATAAAGAGAATTTGGTGGATATAAAGGACAAAATGAACAGCAATACTATAATAGTAGGACATTTTAATACCCCACTAACAATACTAGATAGACACTCAAGAAAGAAAATTAACAAAGAAACAGCAGACTTAAAGGACACACTAGATCAACTCGATTTAATAAATATCTTTAGGACCTTCACCCTAAGGCAGCATAATATACATTCTTTTCAAGTGCTCATGGTACATTCTCTAGGATAAACCACATGTTAGGGCACAAAAGTGGTCTCAACAAATTTAAGAAGATTAAAATCATATCAAGCATTTTCTCTGATCACAATGGCATGAAGCTAGAAATCAACCACAACAGAAAAACTCAAAAATTCTCAAACACATGGAAACTAAATAGCAGGTTGTTAAATAATGAATGGATTAAGAATGAGATCAAAGAAGAAATTTAAAAAAATTCCTAAAAACGAACGATAATGAGCATACAACAACTGAAAATTTATGAGACACAGCAAAAGCAGTCCTGAGAGCAAAGTTCATAGCATCATAGGCATTTTTAAAGAAGCTTTAAAAACCTCAAATAAACAACGTAACCCTTCATGTAAAAAAAAACTAGAAAAGGAACTGCAAGTAAGGCCCAGAGGTAGTAGAAGGAAGGAAATAATAAAGATCAGAGCAGAAATAAATGACATAGAAGCTAAAGAAACAATACAGAGGAACAATGAAATGAAGAGCTGGTTCTTTGAAAGGGTAAACAAGATTGATGAACCTTTAACCAGACTCACCAGAAAAGAAGAGAGAAGACTCAAATAAATAATATTAGAAATGAGAGTGGAGAAATAACAACCGACACAACAGAAATACAAAATATTGTAAGAAAATACTACAAAGAACTGTATGCCAAAAAGTTAAACAACCTAGGTGAAAAGGACAAGTTCCTTGAAACATATAATCTTCCAAAAATTAATCTGGAAAATTAAAATATCTAAACAGACTGATTACAACAAAAGAGATTGAATAAGTTATCAAACAGCTCCCAAAAAAGACCTAAAGATGGCAGTGGAGTATGCAGACACACAGACTCCCAGCTCACACTACCAAACTGGATTGCAAATTAATTTATAAACAATCAGCATGAAAAACCAACTCTGGACTACAATAACAGCTCTCAAAAACCAAGGAGCAAAGAAGCCACAACAAACCTGGTAGGAAGTGCCTGAATCTCCCCTGCTTACAGGAACAGGGGGGGGGAGTGAAGTTGAAAGCCCAGAAGGGATTGCACTCCAAGAAAAAGAGCAGAAAATACTGCTCATAGCCACTTACCTGGTGACCAGGCAACAAGATGTGTTAAAAGGGCCAGCTTGTCTTCCAAAAAGAAAGGAGGAGAGAGAGACAAACAGACAGTGAGGGGCAGAGGAATGCAGGGGATGACTCAAGAAATTGACTCATCCAGTGCTGGAGGGGGCCAAGCTGGGGAAGGGGCAGATCTTTCCACAAAACAAAAGACTAAAGTGCTTCCAAGTCACAGATCTGCAGACATCTCTACAGCTCTAATCAGTGCAACAAGACACAGCTGGAAACATATAATCTTCCAAAAATTAATCTGGAAAATTAAAATATCTAAACAGACTGATTACAACAAAAGAGATTGAATAAGTTATCAAACAGCTCCCAAAAAAACCTAAAGATGGCAGTGGATGACAGCTGAAAACAAGAAGTGGGGAGGAGGGGCAGTAACTCAGCTTTCCATGGAGATCTGAGATACACCTTCTCCTACTGAAGTGAAGAAAACACCCTGCCCCCAGAGAGAGTAACTAGCAGAAGAGGCCTTCAGAGTCTCAGGTTACAGCCACCGCATTCCTGGATACAGTTTCAAATAAGCCCCCTGCTGAGATCAGCAAACAAGACTATCACCTATTAAGAAAAAAACAAATCAACACTTCAAAGCGGCCCAAATCCAAAAGTGGATTACTAATAGTAACTGATGCCAACCCATGAAGACCTAGAAATAACACAATTGAAATCTAAAGGCAGACAACATCAAGCCTAGACTCAAACAGCTCTACACACAAAACTCCCTAACACACAGAGATAATATGAAGACAGAGAAGTGCAATCAAAATGAAACCACAAAAGGAACCTCCAGGAAATGAACTGAGTGGTATGGAAATAACCAAATTTCTGACTGCAGAGTTCAAAATAATGATTGTTAGATGCTTAGGGATCTTTTTTAAAAATTTTTATTTATTTATTCATTTTTAGAGAGAGAGGTGAGAGAGAAGGGGGAAGGAGCAGGAAGCATCAACTCCCATATGTGCCCTGACCAGGCAAGCCCGGGGTTTCGAACCAGTGACCTCAGCGTTCCAGGTCAACACTTTATCCACTGCACCACCACAGGTCAGGCTAGATGCTTAGGGATCTTAGAACAATGGATGGTCATTATGAACACCTAAATAAAGATATAGCAAGTATAAAAAAGGACATTGAAATATTAAAAAAAAAATCAGTCCGAGATGACAAATACAATATCAGAATTGAAGACCACAATGGAAGGAATTAAAAATAAGATGGATGAAAAAACAAATAAACAGGATGGATGGATCTGAAGACAAATCAGTGAATTGGAGGACAAGTTGAATGAAAGTGTGAAAGCAGAGAAGAAAAAACAAGAAACTCAAAAAGTCTGAGGAAACTCTGAGAGAGCTCTGTGACAACATTAAAAGAAATAACATCTGCATCATAGCGGTTCCTGAAGAAGAAGAGAAGGAACAAGGGATAGATATTTTGTTAAATCATATCATAGCTGAAAACTTCCCTAAATTGATGCAAGGAAGGGTCTCACAAGTTCAAGAAGCACAGAGAACTCCATTAAAAAGAAACCCAAAGAAACATACACCAAGACACATCATAATTAAAATACCAAACTAAGTAATAAAGAGAAAATGTTAAAAGCTGTTCAAGAAAAAGGGCTGTCACCTTCAAAGGAGCCCCCATAAGGATGATATCAGACTTCTCAACAGAAACACTTGAGACCAGAAGGGAATGGCAAGAAATATTTAAAGTAATGCAAAATAAGAACCAACAACCAAGACTACTTTATCCAGCAAGGCTATCATTTAAAATTGAAGGAGAAATAAAAAGCTTTCCAGACCAAAAACAAACAAACAAAAAAAAAACCCTCAAGGAATTCATTACAACAAACCAATGCTGCAGGAAATGTTAAGGGGCATGGCGTAAACATATTAAAGTGGGGAAAAAATATAGCAAAAGGAATACAGCCTTAAAGAATAAAATGGCAATAAAAAACTACATATCAATAATAACTTTAAATTGGACGTCAGAGAAATGGCGCTGTAAGGAATGATACCGATAAATCTCCCCCAAAATTTAACAAGATCTTCAACCAGAGACAAAAATCTATCCTTGGAGATCCAGAAGTTCCACTCTAAAGGCAAAGGTATGATTGAGCGAAAAATTGACTAAATATATAATCAACTCTGAAGGAAATAAGGAGGAAGAAACACTCCGCCTTCCTCACTAACCTAAATAAGGGCTGCTTTCATTGGGAACTGAGAGTATAGGAACTAAGGTGGGCATAGGGTGTGAATAGAACCAGACTGAGGCACAAACGTTCAAACCAGGCTGTGGCACAGACATCCAAGCTGAGGAAAAACTGTGCTTGTGGCAACCCATTCAACACAAGCTAACACTTGCGCCAAACCCAGACAAAGAAAGGCACTTGGGACAGCCATTCACCCCAATCTCCTGTTCGGTGGGCGCAGATAGTGGGCAAGAGTTTCCTCCTAGAGCCCCAGGAGTGGGTGCCCGTGTTCCTGGACAGAGGGTCAGGGTCAGAGGCCTTTGTGTGGGTCAAGAGCAGAATCTCAGGGTCACCCTTGTGCCCTGAAAAAGCGGTGCATGGGGATGGAGCGGGAGCAAAATTCCCAATGCTCAAACTTCTCCATGCGGGCGGGGCGCTTCACCTTGAGTGAGAGGCAGCTGGCCTGATCTCCTGGTCAGTGAGCACGGAGAGAGGGCGAGAAATTTCTCCTGGGAGTGGGCGCCCATGTTCCCAGACAGAGGGGCAGTCAGAGGCCTTTGTATGGGCCAAATCCGAGTCTTGGGGCCACCCCTGTACCCTGAAAAGCAGCATGTGGTGGGGAGTGAGCAGGAGCAAAATACCCTATGCTGAAACTTTTCCGTGCAGGCGGGGCACCTCACCGGGAGTGAGAGGTGGCCAGCCTGATATCCTAGTCAGCGAGCTCGGAGAATGGGCGAGAAATTCCCCTGGGAGTGGGTGCCCATGTTCCCAGACAGAGGGGCAGAGTCAGAGGCCTTTCTGTGGGCCAAAACCAGAGTCTTGAGGTCACCCCTGTGTCCTGAAAAGCAGCGCACAGGGAGAGAGTGGGAGTGAAATTTTTTACGTTGGAATTTTTCATGCAGGCTGGGCACCTCACTGGGAGTGAGAAGTGGCTGGCTGGATATCCTGGTCAGCGAGCACAGATAGTGGGTGAGAGATTCCCCCAGGAGTGGGCACCCATGTTCCTGGACAGAGGGGCAGAGTCAGAGGTCTTTGTGTGGGCCAAAGTCCTGCCTGATTATACTAACGGCTCTGCCTGATTGAGCCTTACCCAGAGCCCTGCGCTGAGTGGGAATAGAGTGGGGATTTGCCAGCTCTTTGAGCCTCTTACTCTCCAGGCAGAGGTAGCAGCAACCCCATAGCTGGATCATCAGGCTACTAATTCATGAAGGAAAGACTAGGAGAGAGGCTCTGGGAATACGAACTCTCTCATTGGTGGAGCCTGCAAATGCTAATGAGCCTTGACTGCCAATGAGACTGAAGCCCAATACATGACATTGCCATAGAGACTTATCAACTGCAAACCTCTACCTAAGTGTGCCACAGGGTCAGAACCCAGGGTACAGAGTCACTGACCAGGAAGAGGGAGAGAAAAAAAAAGCAAGAAGATAACCTCTCAAAATCAAGAATAATCCACAGACTTTATAACCTATCCCATTTTATTATATTTGTTCATTTGTTTCTCTTATCTCCTTGTCTTGATTATTTTCTTCCTCTTCCAATTTGGTTGTTTAATTCTCTGCTGGTCTTACTCTCTCCTCTCCTTGAACTACACTACCCATAAGTGTAAGATCTCCCATTATCTTTTCTTTCTTCTTCCTTTCTCTTTATGAGGGTTGCACACCAAAACCCTTAATACACACACTCTCTCTCTCCTTTTATTCTCTTTTCTTCTTTTTGTTTTTCTTTTTTTTTTCTTTTGCCCTCTATATTAGTTTCTTCTTTTCTCCTTTACTTTTCCTCTTATCCAATCCTCAATCACAAACATATTATTTTATCTGAGACTCAAAATTTTCTTTGTGGTGCTTTAGGGTTTTTTTACTTCGCTTTTTTTAACTCACTAACAGTGCTCCCAAACCTGGCTCTCCATTTTATCTAGTTCTTGCTCCACTAAGTAAAATAGTAATTTTTTTCTCCTTTTTCATGTTTTCCTCTTATTCCTCTCATCATATCTCTTAGTCAACCATCACCTAAAGTGAATCATTTTATTCTTGACCCAATTTTATTTCTTTTTGGTGCTTTGTGGGGCCATATCCCCTTTTTGCCCCTTTATCACTTCTCCCCAACTCAGGTCCTCCATTATAGGTAGTTTTTGCTCTATTTAGCACAATATAATTCACAGTCCACCACAAGATTTTTTCAAAAAGGAGGGAAGAGGTGAGGAGTGGAAAAAAAGGGGGGGGAGAATAATAATTTCTTTTCATTTTTGCTTATTCTATTTTATTTTTAAAATTTTTTATTCTTTATTAATTTTTATTAATACTATAAATAAAAACACTCTCAGATGCCATTAAGGAAAAAGAAATAGAATTACATGGATACAAAAGACAGAGAGGTAGCACAGATAGATGAGGAAAAATCTACAGAGAAAAAATTTAATACATTGGAAACCTTGGAGCTAAATGACAGAGAATTTAAAATAGCAATCCCAAATATACTCAGAGATATACAAGAAAACACAGAAAGGCAATTTAGGAAGCTCAGAAAACAACTCAATGAATACAAAGAATATATTACCAAGGAAATTGAAACTATAAAAACAAATCAAACAGAGATGAAAAACTAAATTCATGAGCTGAAAAATGAAGTAAAAAGCTTAGCTAATAGAACAGGCCAGATAGAAGGTAGGATTAGTGTAATAGAAGACAAGCAACTTGAGGCACAACAGAGAGAAGAAGAAAGAGACTCAAAAATTAAAAAAAAAATGAGAAAGCCCTACAGGAATTGTCTGACTCCATCAAAAAGAATAACATAAGAATAATAGGTATATCAGAGGGAGAAGAGAGAGAAAATAGAATGGAGAATATATTCAACCAAATAATAGATGAGAACTTCTCAAGCCTGTGGAAAGAACTAAAGCCTCAAATTCAAGAAGCAAACAGAACTCTGAGTTTTCTTAACACCAACAAACCTACTCCAAGGCACATCATAATGAAATTCACACAAACCAATGACAAAGAAAAAATTCTCAAGGCCCATTAGGAAAAAGCAGAATACAACATATAAAGGAAGGCCCATTAGATTGTCCTCAGATTTCTCAACAGAAACTCTACAAGCTAAAAGAGAGTGGACCACAATATTTAAAGTTCTGAAAGAGAGAAACTTTCAGCCACGAATACTATACCCATCAAAGCTATCCTTCAAATACGAAGGAGAAATAAAAACATTCACAGATACAGAAAAGATGAGGGAATTTATCATCAGAAAATGCCCACTCAAGGAATTACTAAAGGGGGGTTTCCAACCAGATACAAAGAACAAAATGAAACAAAACCACAAGTATAAGCTGCACCAAGAACACAATAAAACCATATTTAAACTGTGACAACAACAACAAAAAAAGGAGGAGAGGATAGAGATTAACATTAGCAAAAGATGATGGAGTGCAAAAGTACTCACAAGATAGTGCCTACAATGAACAGGGTAGGAACACTTTTCATTACTTAATGGTAAGCAACATTGAAAAAACCACCACAGAAGTACATGATTTAAAAAAGCTAGCAACAGAGGAAAGATGTATGGAATACAAACAAACAAAATCAAAAGATAGAAAAATGAAAGAGAAGAATCAAACAAGACACAAAACTAACAGAAAGCAATGTATAAAATGGCAATAGGGAACTCACAAGTGTCAATAATTACACTAAATGTAAATGGATTAAACTTACCAATAAAAAGGCACAGAGTAGCAGAATGGACTAAAAAAGAAAATCCAACTGTATACTGCCTACAAGAAACTCATCTAAGCAACAAGGATAAAAACAAATTCAAAGTGAAAGGCTGGAAAACAATACTTCAAGCAAATAACATCCAAAAAAAGCAGATGTAGCAATACTCATATCTGATAATGCTGACGACAAGGCAGCAAAAGTACTCAGAGACAAAAATGGTCATTTTATAAAGACTAAGGGGACACTGAATCAAAAAGACATAACAATTCTTAATATATATGCACCAAACCAAGGAGCACGAAAATATATAAAACAGCTACTTATTGACCTTAAAACAAAAACTGAAAAATACAATTATACTTAGAGACCTCAGTACACTGCTGACGGCTCTAGATTGGTCATCCAGACAGAGAATCAATAAAGATATATTGGCCTTAAACAAATCACTAGAGCACCTGGATATGATAGACATCTATAGGACATTTCATCCCAAAGTGACAGAGTATGCATTTTTCTCCAGTGTACATGGATCATTCTCAAGAATTGACCATATGTTGGGCCACAAAAACAACATCAGCAAATTCAGAAAAATCGAAGTTGTACCAAGCATATTTTCTGATCATAAAGCCTTGAAACTAGAATTCAACTGCAAAAAAGAGGAAAAAAACACCACAAAAATGTGGAAACTAAGCAACATACTTTTAAAAAATGAATGGGTCAAAGAAGAAATAAGTGCAGAGATCAAAAGATACATACAGACAAATGAAAATGACAATACGACATATCAGAATCTATGGGATGCAGCAAAAACAGTGATAAGAGGGAAGTTCATATCACTTCAGGCATATATGAACAAACAAGAGAGAGCCCAAGTGAACCACTTAACTTCACACCTTAAGGAACTAGAAAAAGAAGAACAAAGACAACCCAAAACCAGCCGAAGAAAGGAAATAATAAAAATCAGAGCAGAAATAAATGAAATAGAGAACAGAAAAACTATAGAAAAAATTAATAGAACGAGGAGCTGGTTCTTTGAAAAGATCAACAAAATTGACAAGCCCTTGGCAAGACTTACCAAGGAAAAAAGAGAAATAACTCATATAAACAAAATCCAAAATGAAAGAGGAGAAATCATCACGGACATCCTAGATATACAAAGAATTATTGTAGAATACTATGAAAAACTTTATGTCACTAAATTGAACAATCTAGAAGAAATGGATAAATTCCTAGAACAATACAACCTTTCTAGACTGAGTCAAGAAGAAGCAGAAAGCCTAAACAGACCAATTAGTAGGGAAGAAATAGAAAAAAACTATTAAAAACCTCCCCCAAAATAAAAGTCCAGGCCCAGAAGGTTATACTAGTGAATTCTATCAAACATTCAAAGAAGACTTGGTTCCTATTCTACTCAAAGTCTTGCAAAAAATTTAAGAAGAAGCTATACTTCCAAACACATTTTATGAGGCCAACATAACCCTCACACCAAAACTGGGCAAGGACAGCACAAAAAGGAAAACTACAGACCAATATCTCTAATGAATACAGATGCTAAAATACTAAACAAAATACTGGCAAATCAAATACAACAACATATTAAAATAATAAACATCACGATGAAGTGGGATTCAACCCAGAATATCAAGGATGGTTCAACATACGTAAAAACGGTTAATGTAACCGTATCAACAAAGCAAAGAACAAAAACCACATGATCTTATCAATAGATGCAGAAAAGGCATTCAATAAAATACAACACAATTTTATGTTTAAGACTCTCAACACAATGGGTATAGAAGAAAAATATCTCAACACGATAAAGGCCATCTATGATAAACCATCAGCTAACATCATATTAAATGGCACAAAACTGAAGGCTTTCCCCTTAAATCAGGAAAAGACAGGGTTGTCCACTCTCTCCACTTGTATTTAATGTGGTGCTAGAGGTTCTAGCCTGAGCAATCAGACAAGACAAAGAAATAAAAGGCATCCATATCGGAAAAGAAGAAGTTAAGGTTTCACTTTTTGCAGATGATATGATCCTATACATCGAAAACCCCAAAGAATCTACAAAAAGACTACTAGAAACAATAAGCCAATACAGTAATTTAACAGGATTCAAAATTAGCATATAAAAGTCCATAGCCTTTCTATATGCCAACAATGAAACATTTGAGAACAAACTCAAAAAAATAATCCCCTTCATGATTGCAACAAAAAAAAATAAAAGACCTAGAAATAAACATAAGAAAGAATGTAAAGGACTTATATAATGTAAAATACATAACATTGTTAAGGGAAATCAAAAAAGATACAATGAGATGGAAGAATATTTCTTGTTCTTGGATAGAAAGAATAAATATAATCAAGATGGCCATATTACCCAAAGCAACATACAAATTTAATGCAATTCCCATCAAAATTCCAATGACATTTTTTAAAGAAATGGAACAAAAAATCATAAGATTTATATGAAACTATAAAAAACCCCGAATAGCCAAAGCAATCCTAAAGAAAAAGAACAAAACTGGGGCATTACAATACCTGACTTCAAACTATATTATAGAGCCATGACAATCAAAACGGCATGGTTTTGGCAGAAAAATAGACATTCAGACCAATGGAACGGAATAGAAAGTCCAGAAATAAAACCACATATATATGGTCAAATAATTTTTGATAAAGGGGCCAACAACACACAATGGAGGAAAGAAAGCCTCTTCAACAAATGGTGCTGGAAAAACTGGAAAGCCACATGCAATAGAATGAAACTCAACTACAGTTTGTCCCCTTGTACTAAAATTAATTCAAAATGGATCAAAGACCTAAATATAAGACCTGAAACAATAAAGTACATAGAAGAAGACATAGATTCTAAACTCATGGACCTTGAATTTAAAGAGCATTTTATGAATTTGACTCCAAAGGCAAGGGAAGTGAAAGCAAAAATAAATAAATGGGACCACATCAAACTAAGAAGTTTTTGCTCAGCAAGAGAAACTGACAAAATAAACAGACAGCCAACAAAATGGGAAATAATATTTTCAAACAACAGCTCAGATAAGGGCCTAATATCCAAAATATACAAAGAACTCATAAAACTCAACAACAAACAAACAATCCAATAAAAAAAATGGGAAGAGGACATGAACAGACACTTCTCCCAAAAAGAAATACAAATGGCCAACAGATATATGAAAAGATGCTCATCTTCATTAGTTATTAGAGAAATGCAAATCAAAACTGCAATGAGATACCACCTCACACCTGTTAGATTAGCTATTATTAACAAGACAGGTAATAGCAAATGTTGGAGAGGTTGTGGAGAAAAAGGAACCCTCATTCACTGTTGGTGGGAATGTAAAGTAGTACAACCATTATAAAAGAAAGTATGGTGGTTCCTCAAAAAACTGAAAATAGAACTACCTTATGACCCAGCAATCCCTCTACTGGGTATATACCCCCAAAACTCAGAAACATTGATATGTAAAGACACATGCAACCCCATATTCATTGCAGCATTGCGCACAGTGGTCAAGACATGGAAACAACCAAAAAAACCTTCAATAGAAGACTGGATAAAGAAGATGTGGCACATATACACTGTGGAATACTACTCAGCCATAAGAAATGATGACATCGAATCATTCACAACAAAATGGTGGGATCTTGATAACATTATATAAAGTGAAATAAGTAAATCAGAAAAAAACAAGAACTGCATTATTCTATACACAGGTGGGACATAAAAACAAGACTAAGAGACATTGATAAGAGTGTGGAGTTTACGGGGGGGGGGAAGGGAGAAGAAAAGGGGGAGGGGAAGGGACACCAAGAAAACTAGAGAGAAGGAGATGGAAAACAATCTGACTTTGGGTGATGGGTATACAACATAATTGATTGACAAGATTTCCTGAAAATGTTTTCTTTGAACATATGTACCCTGATTTTTTAATGTCACCCTAGTAAAATAAAAAAAAATTGCTAATTAAAAAAAAAAATAATAACCTTAAATGTAAATGGATTAAATGATCCAATCAAAAGACATAGTAGGCCCTGGCTGGTTGGCTCAGTGGTAGAGCGTCGGCCTGTTGTGCAGACGTCCCAGGTTTGATTCCCAGCCAGGGCAAACAGGAGAAGTGCCCATCTGTTTCTCCACCCCTCCCCCCCTCCTTCCTCTCTGTCTCTCTCTTCCCCTCCTGCAGTGAGGCTCCATTGGAGCAGAGATGGCCCGGGCACTGGGGATGGCTCCTTGGCCTATGCCCAAGGCGCTGGAGTGGCTCTGGTCACGGCAGGGCAACACCCCAGAGGGGCAGAGCATCACCCCCTGGTGGGCAGAGCATCGCCCCCTGGCGGGCAGGCCAGGTGGATCCTGGTTGGGAACATGCAGGAGTCTGTCTGACTGTCTCTTCCCGTTTCCAGCTTCAGAAAAATACAAAAAAAAAAAAAAAAAAAGACATAGTGAATCTGCATGGATAAGAAAACAGGACCTGTACATATGCTGTTTACAAGAGACACACCTTAAAACAAAAGATGCACATAGATTGAAAGTAAAAGGATGGAAAAAAACATTTCATGCAAATGGAAATGAAAAAAAGCTGGGGTAGCAATACTTATATCAGACAAAATAGACTTTAAAACAAAGGATATAGTAACATATATAGAAGGCCACTACATAATGATAAAGGGAGCAATCCAACAGGAAGATATAACTATTATAAATATCTGTGCACTTAATATAGGAGCACCTAAATATATAAAGCAGACTTTGATGGATATAAAGGGTGAGATCAACAGCAATATTAGAATAATATGGGATTTCAATACCCCACTAACATCACTAGATAAATCCTCAAGAAAGAAAATTAATAAAGAAACAGCAGACTTAAAGGACACACTAGATCAACTCGATTTAATAGATACCTTCAGAACTTTTCACCCTAAAGCAGCAAAATATACATTCTTTTCAAGTGCTCATGGTACATTCTCTAGGATAAACCACATGTTAGGGCACAAAAGTGGTCTCAACAAATTTAAGAAGATTAAAATCATATCAAGCATTTTCTCTGATCACAATGGCATGAAGCTAGAAATCAACCATAACAGAAAAACTCAAAAATTCTCAAAACATGGAAACTAAATAGCAGGTTGTTAAATAATGAATGGATTAAGAATGCGATCAAAGAAGAAATTTTAAAAAATTCCTAAAAACGAACGATAATGAGCATACAACAACTGAAAATTTATGAGACACAGCAAAAGCAGTCCTGAAAGGAAAGTTCATAGCACTACAGGCACACTTTCAGAAGCTAGAAAAAGCTCAAATAAACAACTTAACCCTGCATCTGAAAGAACTAGATAAAAAACAGCAAGTAAAGCCCAAATATAGTATAAGGAAGGAAACAATAAAGATCAGAGCAGAAATAAATGACATAGAGGCTAAAGAAACAATACAGAGGATCAATAAAACCAGTAGCTGGTTCTTTGAAAAGATAAACAAGATCGATGAGCCTTTAACTACACTCACCAAAAAAAAAAAAAAAAAAAGAGAGAGAGAGAGAACTCAAATAAATAAAATTGGAATTGAGAGTAGAGAAATAACAACTGACACAAAAGAAATACAAAATATTGTAAGAAAATACTATAAAGAACTGTATGCCAAAAATCTGGACAACCTAGATGAAATGGACAAATTCCTTGAAACATACAATCTTCCAAAAATCAATCTGGAAGAATCAGAAAACTTAAACAGACCAATTACACCAAATGAGATCAAAAGAGTTATAAAATACCCCTAACAAAAAAAAGTCCTGGGCCTGATGGCTTCACAAGTGAATTCTACCAAATATTCAAAGAAGAACTAACTGCTATTCTTCTCAAGCTATTTCAGAATATTCAAGAGAAAGGAAGACTTCCAAGTTTCTTTTATGAGGCAAGCATAATTCCGATTCCAAAACCATGCAAAGACAACACAAAGAAAGAAAAGTATAGGCCAATATCCCTGATGAATATAGATGCTAAAATCCTCAACAAAATATTAACAAACTGGATCCAACAATATATGGAAAAAATCATACACCATGATCAAGTGGGATTTATTCTAAGGAGGCAAGGCTGGTACAATATTTGCAAATCAATCAATGTGATTCATCACATAAACAAAAGGAAGGAGAAAACCCACATGAAAATTTCAATAGATGCAGAAAAAGCATTTGATAAAATCCAGCACCCATTCATAATCAAAACTCTAAACAAAGTGGAAATACAGGAAACATCCTCAATGTAGTAAAAGCCATCTATGAGAAACCCACAGCCAACATCTTACTCAATGGGCAAAAATTAAAAGCAATCCCCTTAAGGTCAGGAACAAGGCAGGGGTGCCCCCTTTCACCACTCTTATTCAACATAGTCCTGGAAGTCCTAGCCACAGCAATTAGACAAAAAGAAGAATAAAAGGCATTCAAGTTAAAAAAGAAGTAAAACTATCATTATTTGCAGATGATATGATATGGTATATACTAAATTCTAAAGTCTCGGTCAAAAAACTACTGGACCTGGTAAATGAATTCAGCAAAGTAGCAGGATATAAAATTAATACTCAGAAATCAGAGGCATTTTTATACATCAACAATGAACAGTCAGAAAGAGGAATTAAGGAAACAATCACTTTCACTATTACAATAAAAAAATAAAGTACCTAGAAGTAAATTTAACCAAGGAGACTAAAGACTTGTACTTGGAAAATTATAAAACATTAATAAAAAAAATCAAGGAAGATACAAACAAATGGGAGCATATACCATGCTCATGGTTAGAAAGAATAAACATCATCAAAATGTCTTTGTTACCCAAAGCAATCTATAAATTCAATGCAATACCGATTAAAATGCCAATGACATACTTTAAAGATATAGATCACATATTCCAAAAATTTCTATGGAACCAAAAAAGAACACGAATAGCCTCAGCAATCTTAAAAAAGAGAAGAAAAGGGAAGTATCACACGTCTTGATATCAAGTTATACTACAAGGCCATTGTACTCAGAACAGCCTGTTACTGGCATAAGTACAGGCATATTGCTCAATGGAACAGAACACAGGACCCAGAAATAAACCCACAGCTCTCTGGACAACTGATATTTTACAAAGGAGGTAAGAAAATACAATGGAGTAAAGACAGCCTCTTTAATAAATGGTGTTGGGAAAATTAGACAGCTACCTGCAAAAAAATGAAACTAGACCACCAAATTACACCATTCACAAAAATAAACTCAAAATAGATAAAAGACTTAAATGTAGGCTGTGAAACCATAAGCATCTTAGAAGAAAACAGGCAGTAAGCTTTCCAACATCTCTTGAATCGATATATTTGCTGATTTATCTCCATGGGCAAGTGAAATAAAAGACACAATAAACAAATGGAACTATATCAAACTAAAAAGCTTTTTCACACGCAAAGACAATAAGAACAGAATAAAAAGACAAATTACACAATGGGAGAACATATTTAACAGTACATCTGATAAGGGGTTAATAACCAAAATTTATAAAGAACTTATAAATTTCAACACCAGGAAGACAAAAAATTTAATCAAAAAATGGGCAAAAGAATGTTCTCCAAAGAGGACATACAGATGGCCAATAGGCATATGAAAAAATGCTCAACATCACTAATCATTAGAGAAATGCAAATTAAAACCAAAATGAGATATCACTTCACAACAGAATGGCACTCATCAACAAAACAACACAGAATAAGTGCTGATGAGGATGTGGAGAAAAGGGAACCCTCCTGCACTGCTGGTGGGAATGCAGACTGACACAGCCTCTGTGAAAAACAGTATGAAGATTCCTTAAAAAATTAAAAATCAAACTGCCTTTTGACCCAGCCATCCCACTTTTAGGAATATACCCTAAGAACAGCATAGAACTATTCCAAAAGGAGAAATGCACCCCCATGTTTATGGCAGCATTGTTCACAATAGTGAAGATCTGGAAACAGCTCAAGTGTCCGTCAGAGGACGAGTGGATTAAAAAGCTTTGGTACCTATATACTATGGAATACTACTCAGCCATAAGAAATGATGACATCGGATCATTAACAATAACATGGATGGACCTTGATAACATTATATGGTGTGAAATTAGTAAATCATAAAAACCTAAGAACTATATGAATCCATACATAGATGGGACATAAAAATGAGACTCAGAGACATGGACAAGAATGTGATGGTAACGGGGTTAGGGTGTGGGTATGGGGAGGGGGTGAGGGAGGGGAGAGGGGGTTTGGGGGAGGGGAGGGGCACAAAGAAAACAAGATAGAAGGTGATGGAAGACAATTTGACTTTGGGTGAGAGCTATGCAACATACTGAAATGTCAAAATAATCTGGAGATGTTTTCTTTGAACAAATGTACCCTTATTTATCAATTTAACTGCATGAAAATTAATAAAAATAAGATTTAAAAATTCCCATTCAATAATAGGAGTGAGATGAAAATTATCCTAGTGATTATTTTTTATAGGAGGGAAGAGAACATGGAAGAGATGGGACTGTCCCTCGAGAAATGACAAGACACTCAGGGGAGGTAGACAATGTTTTCCTGAGTCATCACTATTCTTCCTGAACAATCTTCCTAGTTTTGGATCAAATATAGGTAATGCATAAGTGGGAATTTCTCCAGTTGCTATTGCTCATTTTTTTATGGATGGCAATAAAGGACACAGTATTAAGAGTCATCCTTATCAAAGTTGAAGCAAGAACAAACAGCTGCCAACTGGTGCTCTCACACTGCCCACTGCCTGCCCTGATTGGTCTAGGAATAAATCAATTTATTAATTCATTAAATGGGAATAATGCAATATTGAATTATATGTGACTTATGATGTATATGCCATTTACTATACAATGATAGGTTTTCCCATTTTTTAATTGCTTATTGCCGGTGTAAGAAAAGTTATGTTACATTTGAATAAATATTGCCATAATCTCCCCCCCCAAAAAGTTCCCAAAAAACAAAATCCCTGGGTTCATTGGCTTCACTGGTGAATTCTACCAAATATTCAAAGAAGAACTAACTCCTATCCTTCTCAAGTTATTTCACAAAATTCAAGAGGAAGGAACACTTTCAAGTTCCTTTTATGAGGCGAGCATAATTCTGATTGCAAAACCATACAAATACAACACAAAGAAAGAAAATTATAGGCCAATATCCCTGATGAATTTAGATGCTAAAATCCTCAACAAAATATTAGCAAACCGAATCCAGCAATACATGAAAAAAATCATACATCATGATCAAGTGGGATTTATTCTGGGGAGGCAAGTATGGTACAACATTCATATCAACTAATGTGATTCACCACATAAACAAAAGGAAAGAGAGAAACCACATGATAATTTCAATAGATACAGAAAAAGCATTTGATAAAATCCAGCACCCATTCATGATCAAAACTCTAAACAAAGTGGGAATACAGGAAACATACGTCAACATGAAAAAGGCCATCTATGACAAACCCACAGACAACATTATAATTAATGGCCAAAAATGAAAAGCTATTCCCCTAAAATCAGGATCAAGGCAGGGATGCCTCCTTTCACCACTCTTATTTAACATACCTGAGTTTCTCACGTGACCTTCTTGGAAGTCCTAGGCAGAGCAATCAGACAAGAAGAAGAAATAAAAGGCATCCAAATTGGAAAAGAAGAAGTAAAACTATCATTATTTGCAGATGATATGATATTGTATATAGAAAATTCTAAAGTCTCAATCAAAAAACTACTGGACCTAATAAACAAATTCAGTAAAGTGGCAGGATATAAAAATAATACACAAAAATCAGAGGCATTTTTATACACGAACAATGAACTGTCAGAAAGAGAAATTAAGGAAACAATCACTTTCACTATTGCAACAACAACAAAAATTACCTCGGAGTAAATTTAAGCAAGGAGATTAAAGACTTGTACTCAGAAAATTATAAAACATTGGTAAAAGAAATCAAGGAAGACACAAATAAGTGGAAGCATATACTGTGCTCATAGTTAGGGAGAATAAACATAGTTGACAATACATAACCAAAATTTATAAAGAACTTGTAAATCTCAACACCAGGAAGACAAACAATCCAATCAAAAATGGGCAAAAGAAATGAATAGACACTTCTCCCAAGAGGACATACAGATGGCCATTAGACAAATGAAAAAATTTTCAACATCACTAATCATTAGAGAAATGCAAATTAAAACCACAATGAGATACCACCTCACCCCAGTCAGAATGGTGCTCATTAACAAAACACATAACAAGTGCTGACAAGGCTGTGGAGAAAAGGGAACCTTCCTGCACTGCTGGTGGGAATACAGACTGGTGCAGCAATTGTGGAAAACAGTATGGAGATTCCTCAAAAAATTAGAAGTGAAACTGCCCTTTGACCCAGCCATCCCAGTTATAGGAATATATCCCAAGGACACCATATCACTGACTGACAAAAAGAAAAGCACCCCCGGAGTGACGTCACGAAGATGGCGCCGTGAGCAGCGCATCCGACAGATCTCCCCAAAATCTCAACAAATTTGTCAACTAGAAACAGAAAAATTTATCTTCGGAGCATCCTAGAGTTCCACACACACACTGAAAGCAAAAGGACTGTTGCTGAGGAGGGAATGCGCCTGTGGTGAGTCAACCCACGTCCCGGGGAGTGCCGGCAGCCACCAGCCTGCTCTGAGAAGCCGCACGCCCCCCGCACTTGCCGCGTCCCGGGGAGTGCCCACAACCGCGGGCGTGCTCTGAGAGGTCACGCGCCCCCCCCCAACCGCGTTCTGAGAAGCCGCGCGCGCGCCCCGAGCGGCCACATCCGTGCCGGCAACCTCCGGAGTGCTCTGGGAAGCCGCGCGCGCGCCCCGAGCGGCCACATCCGTGCCGGCAACCTCCGGAGTGCTCTGGGAAGCCGCGCGCGCGCCCCGAGCGGCCACATCCGTGCCGGCAACCACCGGAGTGCTCTGGGAAGCCGCGCGCGCGCCGAGCGGCCACATCCGTGCCGGCAACCACCGGAGAGCTCTGGGAAGCCGCGCCCCCCCCCAGCCGCGTCCGGGGGAGTGCCGGCAGCCACCGGCGTGCTCTGAGAAGCCGCGGGCCCAGTGCCATAGTCTGGGAGGGGCGCCAAACCTGTCTTTCCTAGTCAGGAGATTCTCTCCGTGGACGGGGCACCTTACCCAGCCATTGGAGCTAACAATCAAGCGTTGGGCGAGGGGCGCGTAGGCAGCCTGAAATACTCTCTGGAGCACAGCTGCGACCCAATCACTGAAATTAGCTTAACCCATAAAATATGCGCACCTTCGGTTCTAATTGATAAGATCTCTCTCAGTTCAGCGATCCAAGACAAGAGGCGTGATATTTTTTAAGTGCCTCTCGCTAAAGGGGCGGGGGTAACTTCTGATTGATAGAGCCCCCATATTCAGGGATAAACGCTAACAAGAAGGACTTGGCAGATAATAAGGTCTATACTACACTAGTCGCAAGCAGAGACTAGTGCCTCCTCTTCCCTGCAAAAACAGGCTACAAAGTGTGGAAAGCCTGGGTTGAGAGGTCCAACTAAATGATAGGCGCTGAACAGTCCCCTTGATAACAATTGACTCCCACCACCGCCTGATTACACTGGAGGCCCTGACTGTCAGAGCCTTTCCCAAAGCCTTGTGCTGAGTGGGGATAGAGTGGGGATTTCCCAGCTCTTTGAGCCTCTTACTCCCCAGGCAGAAGCAGTTGCAGCCTTATAGCTGGATCACCAGGCTGCTAATTCAGGAGGGGAGACTAGGGGAGAGACTCCAGGAAAGCAAACTCTCTCATTGTTGGACTCTGCAAACACCAACAAGCCTTGACTACCAGGGAGACTAAAGCCAATTATATGACATTGCCATAGAATCCCATCAACTGCAAATCCCTACCTAAGTGTGACACAGGGGCAGAACCTGGGGTACAGAGTCACCAACCAGGAAGAGGGAGAGAAAAGAAAAAGGAAGAAGTTAACCTCTCAAAATCAAGAAAAATCCACAGACTTTATAACTTGTTCCACTAATTCTTTGTTGTTGTTGTTTCTTTCTTCTTTCTTACTGCCTTTAATATTATTTGTATTTCCACCACCTCGGTCCTTTTATTCTCTGCCCATCTTATGCTACCCTTTTCTTGAACTACACTACCCATGAGTGTTACATTTTATTTCTTTTCTTTATCCTTACTATCCTTTAGGGTTACACTCCAAAACCCTTAACTCTCACTCTCTCCTCTTTTGTTTTGTTTTATTTTTTGTCTTGCTTTATTTTGTTTTTTTCTCTTACTATTTTATTTCTTCCTTCGTTTTTCTCTTTTTCTTATTTTTTCCTTTCTATTCGTTTTTTTTCTTTTCTCATTTTACTTTCCTCCCATATAATCCTCAATCATGAACAAATTAGTTAATTTGGGACTCAAGGCTTTTTTTTGGCTTTATTTCTCTTTTTTGCTTTTGTTTTTATTTTTTTTTCTTGTTTGTTTATTTTTGTGGCATTTTGGGTCCTCCCAACCCAAGGTCTCCATTGTATTTAGTCTTCACTCCACTTAATACAACAGATTTTTACTTATTATTTTTATTTTTTCTTCTTTATTATTCTTTTTTGGTCCTTTTTTCTGGTTCCCTCTTATCCCTCTCATTATATCTCTTAGTTGACCATCACTTACAAGCAAATCATCTTATGCTTGTCTAAGATTTTCTTCCTTTTTTTTTTTTTTTTTTTTTTTACATTTAGTAGGTCCCTACTCCCTTTTTTTTGCCCCTTGAACTCTTCACTCCAAATCAGGCCCTCCATTATAGGCACGATATTTCCCTGAGGAGGGGAGAGGAGGGAAAGAGAAGAGAGAAAAAAAGGGGGAAATAATAAATTATTACTGTTTTTTTTTGTGGGGTGTTTTACCTTTTTTTTTTTTTTTTTTTACTTTTTACTCTTTATTAATTCTAATTAGTGCTATCAATAAGACCACCCTCAGATGCCAATAAGAAAGAGGAAATCGAATATTATGGATACAAAAGAAAGAGAGGTAACACAAATAGATGTGGAAAAATCTATGGAGAAAAGACTTAACATATTGGAAGCCTTGGAGCTAAATGACAGAGAATTTAAAATAGAAATCTTAAAAATACTCAGAGATATACAAGAAAACACAGAAAGGCAATATAGGGAGATCAGAAAACAACTCAATGAACACAAAGAATATATTACCAAGGAAATTGAAACTATAAAAACAAATCAAACAGAAATGAAAAACTCAATTCACGAGCTGAAAAACGAAGTAACAAGCTTAGCTAACAGAACAGCCCAGATTGAAGATAGGATTAGTGAAATAGAAGACAAACAACTTGAGGCACAACAGAGAGAAGAAGAAAGAGACTCAAAAATAATAAAGAACGAGAAAGCCCTACAGGAATTGTCTGACTCCATCAGAAAGAATAACATAAGAATAATAGGTATATCAGAGGGAGAAGAGAAAGAAAATGGAATGGAGAATATACTCAAACAAATAATAGACGAGAACTTCCCAAGCCTATGGAAGGAACTAAAGCCTCAAATTCAAGAAGCAAACAGAACACCAAGTTTTCTTAACACCAACAAACCCACTCCAAGGCACATCATAATAAAGATGACACAAACCAATGACAAAGAAAAAATTCTCAAGGCAGCCAGGGAAAAGAAGAGTACAACATATAAAGGAAGGCCTATTAGATTATCATCAGATTTCTCAGCAGAAACTCTACAAGCTAGAAGAGAGTGGACCCCAATATTTAAAGCCCTGAAAGAGAGGAACTTTCAGCCAAGAATACTATACCCATCAAAGCTATTCTTCAAGTATGAAGGAGATATAAAAACATTCACAAATACAGAAAAGATGAGAGAATTTATCAACAGAAAGCCCCCACTCCAGGAAATACTAAAGGGGGTTTTCCAACCAGATTCAAAGAACAAAAGAAAACAACACCACAAGTAACAGCTCCACCAAGAACACAATAAAACGAAACTTAAACTGTGACAACAAAGGAAAAAAAAGGGGGAGAAGGGTGGAGATTAACAGTAGCAAAGGATGATGAAGTGCAGAAATACTTATAAGATAGGGTACTACAATGAATATGGTAGGTACCCTTTTCATTACTTAATGGTAACCACCCTTAAAAAACCACCACAAAAACACTTGACTTAAAAAAGGTAGCAACAGAGGAAAGAAGTATGGAACACAAACAAACAAAAACAAATGATAGAAAAACAAAAGAGAAGAATCAAACTAGATACAAAACTAACAGAAAGCAATTTATAAAATGGCAGTAGGGAACCCACAAGTGTCAATAATTACACTAAATGTAAATGGATTAAACTTACCAATAAAAAGACACAGAGTAGCAGAATGGATTAAAAAAGAAAATCCAACTGTATGCTGCCTACAAGAAACTCATCTAAGCATCAAGGATAAAAACAAATTCAAAGTAAAAGGCTGGAAAACAATACTCCAAGCAAACAACACCCAAAAAAAAGCAGGTGTAGCAATACTCATATCTGATAATGCTGACTACAAGACAGAAAAAATACTCAGAGACAAAAATGGTCATTTCATAATGATTAAGGGACAGCTGAATCAAGAAGACATAACAATCCTTAATATATATGCACCAAACCAAGGAGCACCAAAATATATAAGACAGCTACTTATTGACCTTAAAACAAAAACTGACAAAAATACAATCATACTTGGAGACCTCAATACACCGCTGACGGCTCTAGATCGGTCATCCAAACAGAGAATCAATAAAGATATAGTGGCCTTAAACGAAATACTAGAACACCTGGATATGATAGACATCTACAGGACACTTCATCCCAAAGCGACAGAGTATACATTTTTCTCTAGTGTACATGGAACATTCTCAAGAATTGACCATATGTTGGGCCACAAAGACAATATCAGCAAATTTAGAAAAATTGAAATTGTACCAAGTATATTCTCTGATCATAAAGCCTTGAAACTAGAATTCAACTGTAAAAAAGAGGGGGAAAAACCCACAAAATTGTGGAAACTAAACAACATACTTCTAAAAAATGAATGGGTCAAAGAAGAAATAAGCGCAGAAATCAAAAGATATATACAGACAAATGAAAATGAAAATACGACATATCAGAATCTCTGGGATGCAGCAAAAGCAGTAATAAGAGGAAAGTTCATATCACTTCAGGCCTATATGAACAAACAAGAGAGAGCTCAAGTAAACCACTTAACTTCACACCTTAAGGAACTAGAAAAAGAAGAACAAAGACAACCCAAAACCAGCCGAAGAAAGGAGATAATAAAAATCAGAGCAGAAATAAATGAAATAGAGAACAGAAAAACTATAGAAAAAATCAATAAAACAAGGAGCTGGTTCTTTGAAAAGATCAACAAAATTGACAAACCCTTGGCAAGACTCACCAAGGAAAAAAGACACAGGACTCAAATAAATAAAATCCAAAATGAAAGAGGAGAAATCACCACAGACATCATAGATATACAAAGAATTATTGTAGAATACTATGAAAAACTATATGCCACCAAATACAACAATCTAGAAGAAATGGATAAATTCCTAGAACAATACAACCTTCCTAGACTGAGTCATGAAGAAGCAGAAAGCCTAAACAGACCAATCAGCAGGGAAGAAATAGAAAAAACTATTAAAAACCTCCCCAAAAATAAAAGTCCAGGCCCAGACGGTTATACTAGTGAATTCTATCAAACATTCAAAGAAGACTTGGTTCCTATTCTACTCAAAGTCTTCCAAAAAATTGAAGAAGAAGCAATACTTCCAAACACATTTTATGAGGCCAACATAACCCTCATACCAAAACCAGGCAAGGATGGCACAAAGAAAGAAAACTACAGACCAATATCTCTAATGAATACAGATGCTAAAATACTAAACAAAATACTGGCAAACCGAATACAACAACATATTAAAAAAATAATACATCATGATCAAGTGGGATTCATCCCAGAATCTCAAGGATGGTTCAACATATGCTAAAACGGTTAACGTAATACACCATATCAACAAAACAAAGAACAAAAACCACATGATCTTATCAATAGACGCAGAAAAGGCTTTTGATAAAATACAACACAATTTTATGTTTAAGACTCTCAACAAAATGGGAATAGAAGGAAAATATCTCAACATGATAAAGGCCATATATGATAAACCATCAGCCAACATCCTATTAAACTGGCGTAAAACTGAGGACTTTCCACCTTAAATCAGGAACACGACAGGGTTGTCCACTCTCTCCACTCTTATTTAACATGGTGCTAGAAGTTCTGGCCAGAGCAATCAGACAAGACAAAGAAATAAAAGGCATCCATATTGGAAAAGAAGAAGTAAAGCTATCACTTTTTGCAGATGATATGATCCTATACATCGAAAACCCAAAGGACTCCACAAAAAGATTACTAGAAACAATAAACCAATACAGTAAGGTTGCAGGATACAAAATTAACATACAAAAGTCCATAGCCTTTCTATATGCCAACAATGAAATATTAGAAAACGAACTAAAAAAAATAATCCTCTTCACGATTGCAACAAAAAAAAATAAAATACCTAGGAATAAACATAACAAAGAATGTAAAGGACCTATATAACGAAAACTATAAGGCATTGCTAAGAAAAATAGAAAACGACACAATGAGATGGAAAAATATTCCTTGTTCTTGGATAGGAAGAATCAATATAATTAAAATGGCCATATTACCCAAAGTAATATATAAATTTAATGCAATTCCCATCAAAATTCCTATGACATTTTTTAAAGAAATGGAACAAAAAAAATCATAAGATTTATATGGAACTATAAAAAACCCCGAATAGCCAAAGCAATCCTAAGGAAAAAGAATGAAGCTGGGGGCATTACAATACCTGACTTTAAACTATATTATAGGGCCACGATAATCAAAACTGTATGGTATTGGCAGAAAAATAGACAATCAGACCAATGGAACAGAATAGAAAGCCCAGAAATAAAACCACATATATATGGTCAAATAATCTTTGATAAAGGGGCCAACAACACACAATGGAGAAAAGAAAGCCTCTTCAACAAATGGTGTTGGGAAAACTGGAAAGCCACATGCAAAAGAATGAAACTCGACTACAGCCTGTCCCCGTGTCCTAAAATTAATTCAAAATGGATCAAAGACCTAAATATAAGATCTGAAACAATAAAGTACATAGAAGAAGACATAGGCACTAAACTCATGGACCTGGGTTTTAAAGAACATTTTATGAACTTGACTCCAATGGCAAGAGAAGTGAAGGCAAAGATAAATGAATGGGACTACAGCAGAATAAAAAGTTTTGCTCTGCAGGAGAAACTGATATCAAAATAAACCGACAGCCAACTAAATGGGAACTGATATTTTCAAACAACAGCTCAGATAAGGGCCTAATATCCAAAATTTACAAAGAACTCATAAAACTCAACAACAAACAAACAAACAATCCAATAAAAAAATGGGAAGAGGACATGAACAGACACTTCTCCCAGGAAGAAATACAAATGGCCAACAGATATATGAAAAGATGCTCAGCTTCATTAGTTATTAGAGAAATGCAAATCAAAACTACAATGAGATACCACCTCACCCCTGTTAGATTAGCTATTATCAACAAGACGGGTAATAGCAAATGTTGGAGAGGCTGTGGAGAAAAAGGAACCCTCATACACTGTTGGTGGGAATGTAAAGTAGTACAACCATTAGGAAGGAAAGTATGGTGGTTCCTCAAAAAACTGCAAATAGAACTACCTTATGATCCAGCAATCCCTCTACTGGGTATATACCCCAAAACCTCAGAATTATTGATACGTAAAGACACATGTAGCCCCATGTTCATTGCAGCACTGTTCACAGTGGCCAAGACATGGAAACAACCAAAAAGCCCTTCAATAGAAGACTGGATAAAGAAGATGTGGCACATATACACTATGGAATACTACTCAGGCATAAGAAATGATGACATCAGATCATTTACAGCAAAATGGTGGGATCTTGATAACATTATACGGAGTGAAATAAGTAAATCAGAAAAAAACAAGAACTACATGATTCCATACATTGGTGGAACATAAAAACGAGACTAAGAGACATGGACAAGAGTGTGGTGGTTACCAGGGGTGGGGGGGGAGGGAGGACATGGGAGGGAGGGAGGGAGAGAGTTAGGGGGAGGGGGAGGGGCACAGAGAAACTAGATAGAGGGTGATGGAGGACAATCTGACTTTGGGCGAGGGGTTTGCAACATAATTTAATGACAAAATAACCTAGACATGTTTTCTTTGAATATATGTACCCTGATTTATTAATGTCATCCCATTACCATTAATAAAAATTTATTAAAAAAAAAAGAAATAATGGAGCCAAGAACTGGTGGGCTGTTACCTTTAATCCTAGTTTGTACATGGTAGGCAAGAAATACACCCAGTGAGAAAACACTTCCCTTTCCATTCAGGGTTCCCAAAGCCACAGTCACCTTAGTATAAGGCTTATTTTACTCTTAATTTTTTGAACACTTTCTTCTCTGGACTTACTGCAGCCAAGAGGCATTTTATACCAGCTGAGCAATGGCCTGAGCCTCTCATGTTGTACTGGGATATTAGCTGGTCTTGAGTGGCAGATTTGAATCAAATTACTAACTTGGGGATGAAGGTATACTCCAATTTTGTCATCAATAGGTCCTCTTTCAATACCAGTGAGGAACAAGAAATATGAAGCCTCATCATGAATTGCATTAGCTTCTAGAAATCAACTCAATTCCAGAAACCCAGAAGCTAATAATAAATCATCTCTGGAAATGAAACGAGAAAAGAAGGACACCTAACTCACTCCCAAACACTCAGGGAGCAACCAACATCACCTGGGATACTTTGAAACATCTAACCAGGTGTGCTAAAGAACTTTTTCAAAATACTGAAACACCATAAATCCCTAAAAACCTCTTTTTCTCTATACTTGCTCTTTACCTTCCACTACAACTATCTAACCATCTTCTCTTTTAATCTTTACTGAAACAAAATAAGAGATGTATGGAATCATCCTTCTAACCTTGAACCCTCTATGACCTAGATTGGGGAACTTTATTTACAAACCCTGAGTGAATGTCTCTTGGATGCAAACATCGAGAAACAGTGTGAGTGACCTTTATGCAGATACAAAAAAAAAAAAAAATGAAAGGGCTTTAGAAAATTAGCCTAGAAGTTCTAGATTGCCCCTTCCTTTTGTTGTAAAGTACTGCACCCCAGATTCTGAAAGGCACTGTACCTCACTTCATCAAATCCAGGTAGAAACACCCAGTCCAGATGCATTTTGAAGAGTTTTATTGAAGGAGGAAATTTGGTAAATATGCTGGCTGCATATGACTGACATGGGGCATGTGCAGACCCAAACTGTGCACTGAGTATATTTCAGAGGCTGGTTATATACCCTTTGATCACATACAGGTTGGGGGGGGGCATAACAGCATGACACAATCATTAACAAGATTAACATTTGACAAGATTTATGTTACATTAACAAGATTAACATTTGGTCTAGGGCAGGGGTAGTCAACCTTTTTATACCTACTATCCACTTTTGTATCTCTGTTAGTAGTAAAATTTTCTAACCATTGACCGGTTTCACAGTAATGGTGATTTATAAAGTAGAGAAGTAACTTTAATTTATAAGATTTATAAAGCAGAGTGACAGCAAGTTAAAGCATCTAATAATAATTACTTACCAAGTACTTTATGTCAAATTTTCGCTAAGTTTGGCAGAATAAATCTTTATAAGACAACTTACTACAGTTAAATTAATTTTTTTATTTATACTTTGGTTGCTTTGCTACCACCCACCATGAAAGCTGGAACACCCACTAGTGGGCGATAGGGACCAGGTTGACTACCACTGGTCTAGGGAATTTACAAAAAATACTAAAACTTTCAAGGTAATACAATAAAAAATATTCACAAATTCTTTCAGTATCTATCTCTCCTCTTTTGCCTAGAGGTACACGTTAATCTCAGGATTTCAGAAAGGGAGACTTCTACTCCGAGAAGCCTACATCTACGAACTTTCTCAAAGGTCTAGGCACCTAGTCAGGTTGTTTCTACTACTGTTAAAATACCCTAAGAGATCTTGACAACTTTTGCCACTGGACAGGGAACGCATCAGAAATTCCTTACGTGCAGGCTTTTCTTCTCCTTTCTCTCCTGTCCTTAATTTCTGTGCCGCTTGTTCTACACACAGGCCATTTTTGGCCAGAGAAACCTCATCTAAAACCTCTGCTCCTAATCTTTCCTTCTCCATGGACTCCCAAATCTCTCCCCTTCTTGCCTGACCCCCAAGGGCACCCCTCTCTTGGGACCCTTCTTTGGTCCTTCTGCAAATCTTTCACTTGAGTCTCTTCCCTCCAGAAAGCCCCCTCCTTTCACAGGATTCTGTTTTCTCATTCACCTGGAAATACCAGTCTTCCTCCTCCCCAGCTGGCCAGGGGTCCCTTTCTTCTCCACAGTGTTTTTAAACAATTTCTCCCTCCTTATAGATAGGAAGCGCTGTCTCTTTTACTTCTTTGACCCATCCCCCCCACCGGCCTCAGCTGTCTCTTTTTCTTCTTTGACCCATCCTTCCCCTCCTCAGAGACTGACTGTGCCTTCCACTACCCCTCATCCTCTCCCCTTTCCTCAGAGCTCTAAATCTTTTTGATTCCTCTGACCATGTGGCACCACCACTAATACCCCAACCTCCTCCTCCTCCTGCAGATTCTGATCCTCCTTCTTTTCCATCCAGCTACTCTCACTGGCCATCCGTCTGCTTTCTCTCTTTCTCCCTCTATGCTGACAACTCCCTGCCATCTCAAAAAGCTTAAAAAAGCAGAACTGTCTATTGAGCTATATGAGTGAATAATCTGTTTTGTCTCTTTGTCAGAAAATATCTCTAGTATAATTTTAATTGAAGCAAGTAAAGCACGTTCATTTAAATTCCTTAATTCATAATGTGTATCTGAAATCTTTGTTTAATGTGTAACTGTGTCTGTTTCTAAGGCCTTAAACCAATAATGACCCACCTCTTAAACCAGTCTTACTCATCCCCATGGACTCTCCCTGCAATACCCCCAACCTTCCTATTCAAAAACCTTCAGGGGATTATTGCCTTGTACAAGACTAACACCTAATCAATGAGGTGGTAGTTCCCCTTCATCTAGTAGTCCCTAATCTACCATGGAAGAACTTTCACCCTCCCACTACATAGCCCTCCTTATCTCTGCATTCCTAATCTCCAAACTAAACCCACTTATAAATGTAAGTGCACTGATGGTCAGTTCTTTAAATATTGTCTCTTTCTTCAGTTGACCACCTCCTCTAATCCTTGGATCTTTGATATCTGGGACCCCTGGGATAATAAGTGGGTAAAACCATATTTAGTGTATCTCTATTCATCAAACTTTGGACAGAAAATTCAAAATATATAAAAAATGGGTAAGGATGCCTGACCAGGCAGTGGCACAGTGGATAGAGCATCGGACTGGGATGCAGAGGACCCAGGTTCGAGACCTCGAGGTCGTCAGCTTGAGTGCAGGCTCAGCTGATTTGAGCAAAGCTCACCAGCTTGGACCTAAGGTTGCTGGCTTGAGCAAGGGGTTACTCGGTCTGCTGAAGCCCACGGTCAAGGCATATATGAGAAAGCAATCAATGAACAACTAAGGTGTTGCAACGAAAAACAGATGATTGATGCTTCTCATCTGTCTACGTTCCTGTCTGTCTATCCCTCTGTATGACTCTGTCTCTGTAAAAAAAAAAAAAAAAAAATGGGTAAGGAAAACCCCCTCCAAGGTTCTTGAAGAATTAACCAATTCTATCCTTACCTATGAGGATGACCTTAAAACTCAAGCATCTAATCCCTACTCTCAACCTTTTTGGCTAGGACTCATCAAATAGGGCAGTCAAGTTCTCAACCTCACTTCTGTAAATAACATTTCTCACTGCTTTCTCTGCATCTTCCTTAATAAGCCTCCCATCACTGTGGTTCCTTTACCCTATCCACTCAACATCACCAAAAATCTAGACCCTTTTCCTCTTTCTGAAGTTCCTCTCTTCCAAAAAGACCCCACCTCAACCCTCTCAATTTGCTACACCTATCAGCCTATCCCGTTATGTAATAAGACTATCCCAATCAAAACTTCTCTAACCAGCCCTAATGGAACTCATTTCTGGTGAATGGAACCATTCTAAAAACCTTAAACACCTCTTCCCCCCTCTCTTGTGTCCCAGTAGTAGTTGCACTACAACTAACATATTATGGAGAGGAAGAATTTTCAAACCAGCTGAGAACAAGCAGGAATAAACGGGCTGCCTTCCTCCCAGTCCTCCTTGGCCTTACCCTTGCCACCTCTATAATGCCTGTAGGGATAGGTGGGGCTGGCTTAAGCCATAGTATATGGACTACTAACCAACTAAAGGCAGACCTGGAACAGGCCCTTGATAATTCAGTCATCTCTCTAGCCTCCAGCCAGAGGCAACTTACCTCTCTAGCTCAGGTCGCCCTACAAAACCAGAGGGCAAAGATCTACTAACAGCAGAGAATGGCGGTACTTGCCTCTTTTTATAGGAACAGTGTTACTACTATATTAACGAGTCTGGCCTGGTCGAGGAAAATATCAACTCTCTCTGAAAACTTCAAGAATGAATCTGCAGTGGCCAGGCCAGTACTGACCCCTACTCCGAACAATGGTGGAAAAACCCCTTATTCTGCATGCTAGCACCAATTATAGGACCAATCCTAATTCTGTGCCTAATTTTAATGCTTTCCCTTTTCTTTAGCAAGTTCCTACAGGCCCAGATGAGAGAAATCTCTAGGATGACCTACAATCAAATGCTCCTATACCTTTATTCCTCAGTACTCCAAGGAGAACTTCACGAGGGAAATATCAAATAGGTAGGAATGACAGCAGGAAGAAGCCACCCCTCAGCCCAAGAAGTTCCCTCCTGAATGTTCTCCAAATCCCCCTCCTTTTAAACCACACATATTCAGTCCTTCTAAAAACTTAGACCAACAGGTTCCCTGTCTCTAAAAATCTCCACATATCCTCCCATTCGAGAGGAACCAGACCAGCATGTCTCATAAGACTCATCCAGGAGACCGTGTATCACCATGTCACTCTGTCCACTTGGCACTCACAGCAAGGAATTCACAATTATTACCTTGCAAAATTTTTTTACTTCCTCACTCAGGTTTTCGAGGACATTGCCTGGTTCAGACCTCACAGCATGGAAATTGATGGCCTCCTTAACTGGATGAGGGACTTGTCTTGGCAAGGTTCCCTTCTTGAGTTCTCTCCAGAAGAAGCAATAATTTTCCAATTTTTTCTCCTCTTTCTCCTCATCAACCCTCACCATATATTATAAAATTAATAACTGCCTTTCTTTTATATGTAACCACAGAGTTGAGAAATAATAAATACATGAATTCCAAAGTGCCCTCTTGATGTTCCACTTATCTGTCAGACCTCACCCTTACTGGACTATATTGCCCCTGAGGCAGAGGAATTCCAAAAAGCTGGCAAGCCTTTCAAGGAGGACATACCAGAACTTTTGACTCAGTACCCCCTTCCCCAGGCTCTCCAAAACACTATAAAAATTGCCCCTAGTCTGTAACGGGTGCTCTCCCCAGAGAAGTGCCTGGCAGAGTTTCTTTCTTCCTTTCAATAAAGCCTGTTACTCTGGTCTTTTAGAACTCCCCATGGATTCCAACACTTCTTTCTGCACAAACTCTGCACAAACTGGTTTCTCCTTTAGCACTCCACCATATTGGCTGCTTTTCCTCTGCAATGCTAATTTCAGGAACCAAGAGAGAGTGAGCCACTGGTCTGCCCTGATTTAGAGTGTAAAAACAAAACCTTTAAACCAATATACAAACAAGGAAGTCTCTGATACAGAGTCACTGATCTGAGGCATAAATGGGATTCTTCATAAGAGTGCACCACCCCACATCATGCAACAGTCAAGGGTGTGGGGAAAAGCTTAGTGTTGAGAAGATCTTAGTATTAAAAGGGTGTAAAAGGCTTAGTCTTAAAACTAAACCTTAGACTACATGGACCTTGTCTGCTTACAGCCTGTCCCCTACACCCAATGCAAACTATAAGCAAGCAAACATATACATCATATTTGCAAACTTATTTGATGCACAGGAGAAAAATGTAAGGTTTACATGAAATCCATTAGTGGTAGAATAAGAAAGCAAAGTGGAGAAAAATCTGAAATTGGATAAAAAGTAAAATGGGGAAACAGTTCTTTTACATTGGTGGGACCAATAGGGTTAACATTCATAGGCACTGGCTGGTTGGATCAGTGATAGAGCTTTGGCCTGGAATGTAGATTTCACAGGTTCGATTCCCAGTTAGGGCACAGAGGAGAAGCCCCCACTTGCTTCTCTACCCCCTCCCATATTGCTTCTCTCTCTCTCTCTCTCTCTCTCCCTTCTCTCTTTCTCTCCCCCTCCTGCAGCCATGGCTCAACTGGTTTGAGCAAGTTCTCCCCAGGCACTAAGGATGGCTCCATGGTCTCTGCCTAAGGCACTAAGAAGAGCTCAGTTGCTGAGCAATGAAGCAATGCCCCAGATTGGCAGAGCATTGCCTTCAAGGTAGATTCTAGTCCAGGTGCATGTAGGAGTCTGTCTCTGCTTTCCCTGCTCTTGCTGAATAAAAATAAATAAAAAATATTTACAGTATACAGATATAGTATATGGTCAACAAATAACATTAAGGAGCTTCCATGTTGCCAGGCATGTTTTGGAGAGGATATGGTAAAGAAAATAACTGATATTTTAAAGGGATGCTATAAATAGGACTTATTTAAGGTAAAGTTTAACCTTTTACTAGGGAAACTACATGCCAGGATTATGACTACCTCCCATGACCTGCTGAGTTATGAGAAAAAAAAATCACATGATTTGTTATGACCAGGTCAGGCCTTCCATGTAACCACTGACCTTCTAAGGTCTCGTCCCACGTGGAGGTATAGGCAGATGAAGAATATGGAGGCACCATTGGCATGGAGGTAGTGGAGAAGTCAGCTGTAATTTTCGTCTCAGCAGATGTGTGTTACAGAGTTAAATGCTGCGGCAGTGTCAGAAGTGTAGTGTATGGCAAGGAATAGGCCTCTTAGAATTTGTACTGCTAGACAGATTCCTAAGATAGATCCAAAGTTTCATCAGGAGGAGACACTTGAGGGCGCGGGAGGTCGATGAATGAGTCGTTGATGATTTTAAAGAGTGGGTGGGATTTGTGGATGTTGGTCATTATTCTTATAGTTAAAGTACAATGGTGATTTTTCATGTCATAGGTCATGGATAGAGGCCATGTAGGAATTATGATGACATACATTGCATTTATTTTAAGTATCATTTTTGTAGTTGGGTTTGTGGGGTTTTCTTCCAAGTCCTCACCAATTTATGGTGGGTTGGGGTTGATTGTGAGTGGTGGGGTGAGTTTTGGTATTGTAATTAGTTTTGGTGGGCCTTTTCTAGGCCTTATAGTATTTTTTATTTATTTAGGGGGAATATTAGTAGTTTTTGGTTATACTACAGCTATGGCGACCAAGCAGTATCCAGAGGTGTATGTGTCTAATATGATGGTTCTAGGTTCTTTTATTGTGGGCCTGCTTATGGAGGTGGGGTTAGTTATTAGTGTGATTGAGAGTGAGGGCATTGAGTTGGAGGTAATTTTAAAGTTCAATGACATGGAGGATTGAGTAATTTATGATACAGGTGATACTGGATTTTTTAGTAAAGAGATTATGGGTGTTGCAGGGTTGTATAGTTATGGGACTTGGTTGGTGGTAGTTAAGGGTGGTCTTTGCTTATTGGGGTTGTGGTGATTATGGAGATTACTCATGGAAATTAAATATGAGCATGGTGAGAGGGTAATGAGGAATGAGAGGAAATATAGTTTGACGAGGCCTTTTTGATTAGATACTGTGGTGGAGAATTTTATATGTATGTTTGAGATTGATTTTGGTAATAGTATTTCTAGTCAGATTTGGTCCAATAGGAGGAAGACAGATTTCTGGCTCATTGTGAGGCCTATTAGTGGTTGGAGTCAGTGTATAATGGTGGGGAAATAACCTAATAGGTTGGAAAATTTGAATATGTTTGATGGTTTGTTGAATTTTAGGTTATAGGTGATTTGGTTTAGTTCTAGGGCTATTATAAATCCTATTAGGGTCATTCCTAGGGCTGTGAGCTTTAGGTAGGGGGGTATAGTTTATTTTTGGGATGGTGGTTGGGGAGATGTTGTTTGATAGTAGGAATCCTGCAAAAATGCTTCCAATTAGTAGGCGTTTAATAGAGTTAATCAGGAGTGGGTTGTTTTCATTAATTAAAATAAGAGGGGGGAATCGTGGCTGTCCCAAGAGTGCAAAGAAAATGATTCAGGTACTGTAGACAGCTGTGAGGGAGGTGGCTAGGAGGGTTATCAATAAGACTCAGACGTTGGTGTATGGGGTGTTGGCGGCCTCAATAATAAGGTCTTTGGAATAGAAGCCCATTAGGAAGGGGGTGCCTGTTAAGGCAAGGCTTCCTACAATTAAGGCAGTAGTGGTGAAGGGCAGGGTTTTGAATAGGCTCCCTATTTTTCAGATGTCTTGTTCATCACCTAAGCTATGGATGATCGATCTGGAGCATATGAATAGTATTGCTTTGAAGAATGCGTGTGTGCAGATATGAAGGAACACTAGGTGGGGTTGATAGATCCCAATGGTTACTATTATCAGGCCTAGTTGACTGGAGGTGGAAAAAGCAATGATTTTTTTTTTATATATCATTTTGGGTGAGGGCGCAGACTGCTGTAAATAGGGTTGTGATTGCTCCCAGGCATAAAATTATGGTTTGTACCAGTTTGTTGTTTTCTGTTATGGGGTAGAATCGGGTTAGTAGGAACACCCCTGCTACAACCATGTTGCTCGAGTATAATAGGGCAGAGACAGGTGTGGAGCCCTCTACAGCAGAGGGGAGTCACTGGTGGAGTCCGAATTGGGCAGATTTTCCAGTGGCAGTCAGGAGTAGGGCCATTAGTGGAAAGTTTGTGTTCTCTAGATTTAGTGCAAAGATCTGTTGAAGCTCTCATGTATTAGTATTAGCTATAAATCATGCTACAGAAGTGATGAATCTGGTATCCCCAATCCAATTATATAGGATTGCTTGGAGGGCAGCGGTATTGGTGTCTGTATGGCCATATCACCACCCGATAAGCAGGAAAGATATAATACCCACTCCCTCTCAGCTGATGAAAAGTTGAAACAGGTTGTTGGCGGTTACTAGGACTATTATTGTAATTAAAAATATTAGTAGATATTTAAAGAAGTGGTTAAGATTTGGGTCCGAGTGTATATATCATATTGAGAACTCTATAATAGACCAGGTGATGAATAATCCTATGGGCATAAATAGTATTGAGAAATAGTCGAACTTGAAGCTCAGCGTTAGTTTGATTGTTTGAATTATAATTCAATGTCAGTTTGAGATTACTATTTCTTGGTGAGAATTAATAAATAGTAAGGTCAGAATTAGGCTAGCTGCAAAGGAGTATGAGATTATGGTCTTGATGTAATTTGGGTAGTTTGGTTTTTTATCTAAATTGAGGGCTGTTGCTACAATTGGTATAGTTAATAGAAGCAGTGTGAGTACAATTGATATGTTAAATAGATTTATTGCTTTTATTTGGAGTTGCACCAATTTTTTGGCTCCTAAGACCAACTGATAACTACTGTTCTTTAAAAACTTGAAAAAGCCGTGGCTTTAGGCACGGTGGCATGAGTTAGCAATTCTTGCATACTTCTTCGGTAAATAAGGGGGTTTAGACCCTATTACTAGATTCACAATCTAGGGTTTTTATTAAACTATATTTACAGTACAGCGTACCCAGGATGATTTTTGGTATGATTGATAGGAGGATTAGGGGCATTAGGTGTATTACTATAAGTGTATTTTCTCGTTTGTAGTTGGGCTTGATGTTGGTGATGTGGTGCGCTTGCCCTGTGAGTTATGATTAGTATGTATAGGAAGTAGAGGGCGGTAATAATAATGTTTAGTCCTATAAGGATAATGGATATGTTCGATCAAGAGAATTTTGCTATAACTACGAATAGCTCTCTGATTAAGTTGATAGTAGGGGGGAGGGCTAGGTTAGTGAGGCTCGCTAGGTGTCATCAAGAGGCCATAAGGGATAAGATGGTCTGTAGGCCGCGTGCTAAAATTATAGTTTGGCTGAGAATTCGTTCGTAATTGGAATTGGCCAGGCAAAATAGTATAGAGGAAGTTAATCTGTGGGTGATTATTAGAGCGGTGGCCCCTATGTAGCTTTTTGGGGATTGGCTGAGAATTACTATGACTACTAGGGCCATATGACTTACTGGTGAGCAGGCAATTAGTGATTTCAGGTCTGTTTGACGTAAGCAGATTGAGCTTGTTATAATTATGCCTCATAGAGTATCATAAATGGGTATGCCATATTACTTGTAAGTGGGCTAAGGAGGGCTGTGATTCACAATATCCTGTAACCCCCTAGCTTTAATATGACTGTGGCAAGTACTATAGACCCTACAATAGGAGCCCCTACATGTGCTTTGGGGAGTCAGAGGTGGAGTTCATAGAGAGGTATTTTTACTATAAATGCCAGTATGCAGGCCAATCACAGGAGAGAATTGCCTTAGGAGTTTTGTAGGGGGTTGGTTCAGTATTGTAATAATAAGAAGTTTAATGATCCTGTAGTGTTTTGGATATATGTAAGTGCTACTAATAAGGGGAGAGACCCCACTAGGGTGTAAAATAGAAAATAAAGTCCGGTATTGAGACATTCTGCTTGTCCACCTCAGCGGGTGATGATAATGAGGGTTGGTACTAGGGTGGCCTTGAATAAAATATAAAATAGAATTAATTCTGTGGCTGTAAAAGTTATGATTAAGAATGTTTGTAATAGAATGAGTATAGTAACATAGAATTTTTTCAGTGTTGCAGATTCTTTTGTCAGGTGGAACTGGCTGGCAATAATTATCAGGGGTAGAAGCCATGTTGTTAGGAGAAGGAGTCAGAGAAAAATATTAGGGAGAGGTTTAGGGTGTTATTGCTGAATTGTTGATCAGGGGTAGGCACAGTAGGCTAATCAATAGGCCATGTATTGTTGTGTTAATTCACATTATGTTAGGTTTGGATAGTCATGTAAGGGGGATAAGTATAACTGTTGGTATAATAATTTTTAGCATTGCAGTAAGTTTAGGTTTTGGACATGGTCGACGCCGTAGGTTTTGGATACTATGACTAATAGAGACAATCCCAGGGCTGGGAGTTAGGTGGGAGTTTAGAATTGTCATAGCGATTATTACAAATAGTGATAAGATCATGCCTTCTAGGCATAGTAGTGAGGATATTATGTGGGAGCGGTATATTAATAGGCCAACTAGAGAAGTTGTGAAGGCTAATATTGTGTTTATATAGGTCAAGGACATTTAATAGTTATGGGTGGGGCCATAGTCTAGTGAGTTGAAATCACTTATTTTATTTTAAACTAACTATCATTACTCTGCTCATTCTAGTCCCTCCTGTGGTCATTCGTAAGACAGGCTAATGGCTAGTAGGGAGATGAGAAATAGGGATATGATGAGTATGGTGGGGAGGTTGTTGGTCTGGGTCGCTCAGGGGAGGGGTAAGAGAAGGACAATTTCTAGGTCAAACAATAAAAAGGTAATAGCCATTGGGAAAAATTTTATGGAGAAAGGAAGACGCACTGACCCCATAGGATCAAATCTGCATTCATAGGGGCTGGATTTTTCTGCATATGTGTTGGTCTGGAAGAGTCAGAATGCAATAATTACTAGTAGGGTTGCTAGTAGGGTGTTAATAGAGATGGAGATCAGTATGTTAATTAGTCTTTTTCAGACTTATCACTAAATTAACTGATTGGAAGTCAGTTGTACTGATTAATACTAAAAGAGTAAGAACCTCATCAGTAGATAGAGACATATAAGAATAATCATACAACGTCTACAAAATGTCAGTATCAAGCTGCAGCTTCAAATCCAAAATGGTGGGTCAATGTGAAGTGGAATTTTAACTGTTGTAGTAAGCACACAATTAAGAAGGTGGAGCCAATAATTACATGTAGTTTATGGAATCTAGTGGCCATAAAGAATGTGGAGCCGTAGACTCCATCAGAAATGGTAAAAGAGGTTTCATAATATTCAGAAGCTTGAAGCAGTGTAAAGTATAGGCCCAAGCAAATTGTAATAAATAGGCCTTGAATTATATGTATGTGATTACCTTCTATTAGGCTATGGTGGGCTCAGGTAATTGACATGCCGGAGGCTAGTAGGATGGATCTGTTTAGTAGGGGGACATTTAAGAGGTTTAGGGGGGTGATGCCTGTGGGAGGTTGGTACCCGCCTAATTCAGGAGTGGGGGCAAGACTTGAGTGGTAGAAGGCTCAGAAGAATCCTGTGAAAAAAAATACTTCTGAAATAATAAAGAAGATTATTCCATAACAAAGTCCCTTTTGAACCACTGGTGTGTGGTGACCTTGAAATGTACCCTCTCAGACAACATTGCGTTATCGATATATTGTTAGATTAGTAGTTAGGCCCCAGTAGTAAAAGGGATATTGAGTTAAAGTAGAATCATATAATTAGTCCTGAAGTTAGTAATAGTGCAGAAAGGGCTCCTGTGAGGGGTCAGGGGCTGGGATTTACTATGTGGTACACATGGGTTTGGTGGGTTATTAGGCATTATCGTGTAGGTAGAGGCTGACCAGGTGTGTGAAGACGTAGGCCTGGATAAGAGCTACAGCAAATTCTAAAATGGTTAGTAAAATAACGATAATGAATATAATTAATGCTATTGCAGTGCTGATGCTCATGAGTGCTAGAGTTGCCCCTCCAATAAGGTGGATTAAAAGGTGCCCGGCGGTAATATTTGCCGTCAGTCACTCCACTGTAAAAGACAGACATTTCCTTCCTTCCTTCCTTCCTTCCTTCCTTCCTTCCTTCCTTCCTTCCTTCCTTCCTTCCTTTTTTCTTTCTTTCTTTCTTTCTTTCTTTCTTTCTTTCTTTCTTTCTTTCTTTCTTTCTTTCTTTCTTTCTTTCTTTCTTTCTTTCTTTCAGCTTGCCTGTCTTCGCAGGCCTCCCATAAATTGGTATGGCCCACCATTATCCATAGCCACAGCTCCTTTACCATCTACTGGAATTCAATGCAAATCTGCATGGCCACAACCACCAGTCGCACAATAATTCTCCTCACTAAACTCTCAACACACCAAATAAAGCTTCCAGGTTACAACCATCCCCACCAAGAAAGGAAACAGTTTATCTCTCTCAGACCACAAACGGCATTCTGTCAGTTATATCATGCACCCAGGGAGAGGTCTTTCATGGGGTTGCCAGTATGTTACCTGCATGAAAAATCAGTAAGTCTGAGGATAGAGAAACTTTGTTTAAAAGTCAGTCAACCTGCTGACAGGTGTCAAGCAAACTCAAGCCTGAGAAAAAAATCGAACTGCCTTTGGACCCAGCTATCCCACTTTTAGGAATATACCCCAAGAACACCATAGCACTGTTTGAAAAGAAGAAATGCACCCCCATGTTTATGGCAGCATTGTTCACAATAGTGAAGATCTGGAAACAGCCCAAGTGTCCGTCAGAGGACAAGTGGATTAAAAATCTTTGGTACATATATACTATGGAATACTACTCAGCCATAAGAAATGATGACATCGGATCATTTACAACAACATGGATGGATCTTGATAACATTATACTGAGTGAAATAATTAAATCAGAAAAAACTAAGAACTATATGAATCCATACATAGAAGGGACATAAAAATGAGACTCAGAGACATGGACAAGAGTGTGGGGGTTACAGGGTGAGGGGAGGAGAGGGAGGGGGTTGGGGGAGGGGAGGGGAATAAAGAAAACCAGTTAGAAGGTGACGGAAGACAATTTGACTTTGGGTGATGGGAATGCAGCATAATCAAATGTCAAAATAACCTAGAGCTGGAAAAAAAAAATCAGTCAACCTACTGGCAGGTGTCAAGCAAACTCAAGCCTGAGAAGTTCATACAGTGAAGACTGCTACACTGATGATAGATAGTTCTTTCCACCTTTTCTCTCTCCCTTCACTCCTCACTCTGGGGGCCTGCGTCCAATCAGGCACCATTCAGGATGACTTCCTGCTTCTGTGGGCAAGATGGTGTGGGTTAAATCTATCTTGACTTTGGGGCAGCCACGTCTTCTCATCAGGATCTCACCAGCTTGGTAAGGTTTTAATATGTAAAAAGGCAGAGTAAACTCGGGTTTGCGGATAACAGTGCCTCCTGGGAGACATTTACCAAAAGTAGTGCAGTATTGTCGCGAGAAAGTGTTTGCTGGGAGCCGGCAAAAACCTGCACGTTGTCAAGTCTGTGACTTAGATTTGGGGGTGTGAGACCGTTGGACCTGGAGCTCCCAGAGGATTTGATTTTAAAGTTATAGTATTAAGTGTGCTTTAAAGTGTTTATTTGTCAAGTTCTAGAAGAAATATTTGTTAAAGATTCAGTAAGAGACTTTTACTTTCTCATCGGTGCTAATTCTAAAATTTTGCCCTAACTTTTCCAGATTTCTTACTGTGAATGGAAGGGATGGTACTCATCTCTTTTGCACGTACAATACAAAGGGTTTTTGGACTGATTAGTCTTATGATTGTTTCTGAAGTGAACTCTTCATACAGAAAACCTGTTTATTTTTCAGAACTAAACAACTGAATATATGGTGGCAAGGTGTAGGTACTAAACGTGATATCAGACTCCTCATTTCTTTTACTTGCTGTAGTTTAAAATAAAATACTTTATTGCAGGATGTTACCAAATTGACTCAACTCTCTCAGGAAGTTATCAGAAGACAGGTCACAATTAACATAGGTAAAAATAAATGATTGCATCGAATACTAGTATATTTCGGGAAGCCTGACTTGACTTCTCTTTGACAATGCATTTTAATCTCTTGTGCTATAAACAGAATAAGAGGACACAAATATATAAGGAATAGATTTGAGTACTGATGAGTACCTGCTAGACTTTTTGGGGATCCACAAAGAAGGTACTCCAGTCTTATCTTATGGAATATGTGTAATGCAAAGGCATGGATATATGAAAAGGCAGTATGCTGTGAGCACATATAGCAGAAGTTTAAGAAAGAGTTGAAAGAGCTTGTTGCACAGAATCATTTTATTTTGTTTTTCAGTTGCAGTGCATATTCAATATTGTAAGGTCGGTGGATAATGGGAAAGGTCAGACCCGGGAACTTTGGCTAGGACCGCCCACAACCAAGTGCGCCAAAAAAGGCTTCACAGGAGCCCTTTGGAAAACAGTGACCATCTGCCAGCCAGAGAAATTTCACGTCATATTAGCTCAACCACCCTAGGGACCCTTTAAATATCTCCCATGCGGGTCACCACTTGCAACTTCCCTGGCCTCCATCTTTCCTCAGGGCCAGGGAACCTCGCCCGGCGGGATGCGCGTTGTACTAAATAAAGCCTTTTACTATTCCACACTTTGTGGCTCTGACCCCTTCCTTCCTTCTTGGTGGGGAAAAATACCTTACATTTTGGTGCCAAAAATCTGGGAGGAGTTTTTTTTTTTGGTGTTGTTTTTTTGTTTTGTTTTGTTTTTGTATCTTTTCTGAAGCTGGAAACGGGGATAGACAGTCAGACAGACTCCCGCATGCGCCCGACCAGGATCCACCCAGCACGCCCACCAGGGGCGACGCTCTGCCCACCAGGGGGGATGCTCTGCCCCTCCGGGGCGTCGCTCTGCCGCGACCAGAGCCACTCTAGCGCCTGGGGCAGAGGCAAGGAGCCATCCCCAGCGCCCAGGCCATCTTTGCTCCAATGGAGCCTTGGCTGTGGAAGGGGAAGAGAGAGACAGAGAGGAAGGAGGGAGGGTGGAGAAGCAAATGGGTGCTTCCCCTATGTGCCCTGGCCGGGAATCGAACCTGGGTGCCCCACACGCCAGGCCGACGCTCTACCGATTAGCCAACCGGCCAGGGCTGGGAGGAGTTTGAAGTCCACAAAGACCGCTCCTCTTTCCTTCCCCTCTGAGAAAGAACCAGGACCTCTGACCTTCCACCCACTTCGGCGCATGGTGCGGTAAGTCCCCTGGCTCCCCCTTCCCCTCAGCTCTTTCCTCAGAGACTCCCTGTCCAAAACCTTAGTGCGTCAGGGAAGTCTTTCTGTTCCTCGTGTGTGTGCTTGTGGAGACATCCGGAGCACATCCACTTTACCTTATCTGTCCATGGCCAGACCTTGAGGTTTTAGGACGCTGATACTCAAATCTGACCACTTCAAGGACTGAGGGCGGCCGTGGGGGCACAGGAATCTCCCTCCCTAAAGAAGAAGAAACTGTTCTTCTCCGCTGTGGCCAGGCCACAGAACCCACTGAATTAGCCTCCTGAAGGGACTTTTGGTGTTAACACCCTCACCAATTTAACTATTGCCAAAAAAGCTGGGAACTGATTGGAGATCTCTTACATACACGGATTCTAATTATTTGCGCACCCGTCCTTAATCTCTGTGCCGCCTGTTCCACCGCGCAGGCCTTTTTCTGGCCAGAGAAACCTCACCTAAAACCTCCACTCCTGATCTTTCCTTCTCCATGGACTCCCAACTCTCTCTCCCTCCTGCCTGACCCCCAGGGGCGCCCCTCTCTTGGGACTTTTCTCTGGTTCCTCTGCAGACCCCTTTTGTGCTCGGGTCTCTTCCCTCTGAGAGCCCCCCCTTCGCAAAAACCTGTTTTTTATTCACCACTGCCATCTCTCTTTCTGCTCCCCTGCTGGTCAGGGGCCCCTCCCTTCTTCACTGTGTTCTTTAACCCCTCCTCTGTCAGGCCATTCTCAGCCTGGCATTGGTTCTTACACTGGTTTTCAGGATGTCCAACCCCAATTTTCTTGCAGGAAGTTCTGGCCCTGTCCTGCCTTTGGCTCCAGCATTTCCTGCGGGATCTGGGTGCCAGGGTCCACACGAGCCCCCCTCCTCTTATTCTCAACCCCCCCCCCCAAACCCCTATACAGAACCTGTGAACACGGCATTTAAAGTTTTTAACATCCCAACTAGTAGAAACAGGCCAAGGCTGTTCGCCAGGCCCGCATGCAGCTGAAGGTAATGCTCCAAACCCAGGCTCTTGTGGCAGCCCTGAGGCCAGTAGAACACCAGAGGCAAGGCACAGGAAGTGCCCGACCCAAGTCCAAGCCACAAAGAAAAACCCCACCAGCAGCTTGCTTTAAGTGTGGCAAGCAGGACCACTGGTCCCAGCAGGGCCCCTGCCCACAGCTGCCCACTGAGCCCTGCCCTGACTGCAAGCAGCCCAGTCACTGGCAGAGTGATTGCCCCTTTGGGCAACAGGTTTTTCCTCAGCGCCTCTACGTGGAGGACAAGCCGCCCGAATAGAAGGCCAATCCAGCCAGGTCGGTGCATCACTCAAACTCCTAGGACATGGCCTGGACTCGGAGATCCCAGGGTATGCTGCTACAAGTGGGTAAGTCCATCTCATTTCTTGTGGACATGGGGGCTACCTTCTCTGTTTTGCTATCACACTCTGGGCCTCTAGTTCCCTCACCGGTTTCGGTTATGGGAATGGATGGGACCTTCTTCCTTTCTCCTTCTTACGCCACTCCTGACATGCAGTTCTGCCTCAAGCTTGCCTCCTTACAGGACCACTGGCAGTCGGAACCACTGGACTCCATCCATCTCCAGCTCACCAAAAGGCTGGACCCTACAAATCCCCCTATTACTCCTCTTTTTTTTTAAATCCTTACAGGACTGCATTCGCGAAGTTTCTCAACTCACGCCACACAGATGTTCCTCCTGACACCCCTCAAAGTCACCACCTTCCAATCTCCCCCTCCTCACGACACCCCTAATCAGCAAGAAGTAGCCAGATGAATAAACGGCACCCCTTTTCTATTTAACACAAAAGGTCAGAATATAAGGTCAGTGGATAGTGGGAAAGGTCAAACCTGGGAACTTTGGCTAGGACCACCCACACCCAAGTGTGCCAAAAGAAACTTCCCAGGAACCCTTTGGAAAACAGGGACCGTCTGCCAGCCAGTGAGATTTCACCACGTCATATTAGCTCGACCACCCTAAGGACCCTTTAAATATCTCCCACGCGGGTCACCACTTGCAACTTCCCTGGCCTCCATCTTTCCTCGGAGACAGGGAACCTCACCAGGCGGGATGCGCTGTACTAAACAAAGCCTTTTATTATTCCACACTTTGTGGCTTCAGCCCCCTTCCTTCCTTCTTGGCGGGGAAAAATACCTTACAAATATTGTTTGCTTATTTTCAGGTGTTCATGCACAGAATGATTCTAAGAACAGTGTTTGTAAAATTTGATATGAAGCTTTTATTAAGAAAATATTTTTCTTAATTGGTAACTTTCTAATTTAGAAGAGAAGTTCATTCACAGTAAATTTTGGACATTATTTTAGGGTTTCTATAAACAATATAACAAGTTATGAAAAAATTATAAATCATACAATACTTTAAACTATATATATTTTCTGTGGTTCAACTGGATTTGTTTTGTTATTTTCATGGATTTCTCACCCTGTCCTTTAGAATTGGACAGAGACATCTATCTATTTCACTCAAAATACTGGGGGCCTGACCTGTGGTGGCACAGTGGATCAAGCATCAACCTGGAACACTGAGGTCGCTGGTTCAAAATCCTGGACTTTCCTGTTCAAGGCACATATGGGAGTTGATGCTTCCTGCTCCTCCCCCTTCTCTCTCTCTCTCTCTCTTTCTCTAAAATGAATAAATAAAAATAGTAAATAAAATTTAAATATATATTATAAAATACATATTTTATTAAAATATATTTTATTTAATATATTTATTATATATATTTATTAAATATATATATTTAATATATATTAAAAATACTGAGAACTTCTTTAGTATACAAAATTTTTCTGCATTTTCCATTTAGTGTTTATTTCAAGGGAAGGTAATCTTTTTGGAGATTAACAGCAGGTTGAGTAACATGTTACCTAACTGTACTTGGTTTAGCATGTTGGTGAACAAAGAACAGACCTTACACCAGAGTAGTTACCATACAAAGCAAAATTTATTTGCGGCACATAGGAATCCACAGGAAATAACTTTTAACAGTTATGACTCCCAGAAATTCTAGGTTGTGTGTTTTTTGTCTAGAATGCTTATGCATATTCTGGATGAAAGTTTTTGTCATGTTATTTGGGGGCTAGCATCAAGTAGGTATATATAAGGTCTACTGGAAAGTTCTGTCCATTTCTATCACAATAAGTTTCAACAAGTAAGCACATGTTTATTTGGCGCATGTGCCTCTCTATTTTTATCACTTAATGTATACATACTGACGTAGCAAATTAACTAAAACAAAGTTGATTCATGTTAGTCTTATGTGTGAAGCGATAGTGTACCCATGGCTACTGAAAAAGTTCATTTACGCCACTGTCATTTTTACAAATTTCAACAAGGAAGAAATGCTACAGAAGCATGTCTGTCGCATTCACCATATTCCCTGGACTTAGCACCCTCCGACTATCACTTGTTTTTGCCCTTACAAAATTTTTTGAAGGGCAAAAAATTCAAAAAGGAAGAAGATATCAAACAAGCACTGGTTCAATTTTTCATATCAAAAGATAAAACATTTTTCAAAAATGGGATATACAAATTGCCCTCACGCTAGAAAGAAATCATTAATAATAATGGCAATTATATTATTTAATAAAGTTTATTGATGGTAAAAAAAATTTTGTATTTTGTTTTATTCCAAAAACAGACAGAACTTTCCAGTAGACCTTATCTATAGTAACATGTTATGTTTTTTGCCTAACTCTTAACCTGTTTGAACCAGTTCTCTTTCACCTTTATTCAATGGGTTTGTAGGTGGCAGTTAAAGGCACAATCATTTCCTGGAACATAAGCTTCAGTGTATTTAATGAAAATCTAATTAACTTTTTGTTGTTGTTGTTAGAGACAGAGACAGGGACAGACAGACAGGAACAGAGAGAGATGAGAAGCATCAATCATTAGTTTTTCATTGCAACACCTTAGTTGTTCATTGATTGACTTCTCATATGTGCCTTGACCGCGGGGCTACAATAGAGGAAGTGATCCTGTGCTCAAGCCAGCCACCTTTGGGCTCAAGCCAGTGACCTAAGTGTTTCAAACCTCCGTGTACCTCCATGTACCACTCAGATGCTCTATCCACCGTGCCACCGCCTGGTCAGGCTTTTATTTTATTTTTTTATTTTAATGAGAGTAAGGAGGAGACAGAGATAAGAACATTGATCTGTTTCTCTTTGTGCCCTGACCAGGAATCAAACCTGTAATCTCTGCTTTGGATGATGCTCTAACTGTTCTAACCCACCAAGCTATCAGGCCAGGGCAAAATTTTATTAACTATTTAAGTTTATCTTGGGGGTTAACATGACTAATTTATAAACAGGATGGTCAGGTATGTGATAGCGTTCTCTGTTACACTGCAGGAAAACTTTTGCAAAGAAAGTATATGTAAAAGGTGGAAAATAACATTGTTATTGGTTATAGATTTTTACCAATTCTTTCATGTCAGGGATCCAAACCAAGGGTCTCAATGCTACTTGCATCAAGAGAATGAGTCTTAACCAGAGCAGAAACTTTGGTCAGTGACTAAAAGGGGAGCTCATGCTCTAAAGTATCTTTTCTCCTTGGGTCAGGCTTGAGGAGGTTTTAAAGCAGGGGTCTCCAAACTTTTTACACAGGGGGCCAGTTCACTGTCCTTCAGACCATTGGAGGACCAGACTATTAAAAAAAAACTATGAACAAATCCCTATGCACACTGCACATGTTTTAAAGTAAAAAAGCAAAAACGGGAACAAATACAATACTTAAAATAAAGAACAAGTAGATTTAAATCAACAAACTGACCAGTATTTCAATGGGAACTATGGGCCTGCTTTTGGCTTTGTGGCGCCGCCACATATAATACTCCTGGTGACCATCAATGAAAGAGGTGTCCCTTCTGGAAGTGTAGTGGGGGCCAGATGTGGCCTGCAGGCCGTAGTTTGGGGACCCCTGTTTTAAATCAACTAGCTGCGGGCTCTGGCTGGTTGGCTCAGCGGTAGAGCGTCGGCCTAGCGTGCGGAGGACCCGGGTTCGATTCCCGGCCAGGGCACACAGGAGAAGCGCCCATTTGCTTCTCCACCCCTCCGCCGCGCTTTCCTCTCTGTCTCTCTCTTCCCCTCCCGCAGCCAAGGCTCCATTGGAGCAGAGATGGCCTGGGCGCTGGGGATGGCTCTGTGGCCTCTGCCTCAGGCGCTAGAGTGGCTCTGGTCGCAATATGGCGATGCCCAGGATGGGCAGAGCATCGCCCCCTGGTGGGCAGAGCGTCGCCCCTGGTGGGTGTGCCGGGTGGATCCCGGTCGGGCGCATGCGGGAGTCTGTCTGACTGTCTCTCCCCGTTTCCAGCTTCAGAAAAATGAAAAAATGAAAAAACAACAACAACAACAAAAAAAAATCAACTAGCTGCGTAGATAGGATTGATAGGTAGGGAGTTCTGAGAAAGGGGCAGTGTCTTCAGGAAAAAAATTGGGAGTATGCACACTCTTGCAAGCTTCTTGGCACAAAACACAAATTGTGGATGTACATTATTTCACCTGGGTATGATTTTTAGTATGTAAATGAAGACAGGTTCTCAGGCATGGGGTGGGAACAGTCTGAAGCAACCTAGGTCTATGGTAGATATGTCTGCTTGAGCTATCTGTAGATGTGGTTAACCATTAGTGGTTTTAGTTAGTTCCTGTAATCAAGCATAGTTTGTGACACATATTAGATATTTGGGAACATTAGGGTCTCAAAAGATAGCCTGGTGTATTTATATGTATTATGGATTGGTGTGGGGTTTTTTGTTTGCTTTGTTTTTTTATTAGGTTGACATAGTTTATGAACTGAACAGGTTTCTGGAAGTTCAGGTGCTGTGCCAAGAGAAACCAGGCTGGAGAGGTTTTTTTTTTTTTTTTAATAATTTTATTTTTTTAATGGGGTGACATCAATAAATCAGGATACATATATTCAAAGATAACAAGTCCAGGTTATCTTGTCGTTCAATTATGTTGCATACCCACCACCCAAAGTCAGATTGTCCTCTGTCACCTTCTATCTTGTTTTCTTTGTGCCCCTCCCCACCCCCTTTCCCTCTCCCATTCCCCCCTCCCCCCCCCCGTAACCACCACACTCTTATCAATGTTGGAGAGGTTATTTTAAGCAAAGTTAACTAAAGCACCTGTCAGCAGATGCGCTGAGACCAGAAAGGCATAGCCATGAGCAATAAAAGGGAGTATTAGATACAGCAACTAGGAGTGGCTGCTATCTGAAACAGACATTGGTATATGTGGGTGTTGGTGCATCTCATAAGCTCAGATTAGCATATTCTGGTCCATGGTTGGACTTTTTTAAAAACAGCAACACAAAAGTTATCACAGAACACAGGACATAGCAGATTTTGTTTCAAAGGAACATAAAGGCATTTAGCAATACAAGGTCAGAAGTATATAATAGCAGGAATTATTGTAGAACAACAGGAGGTAGCAGATTTTTGCCCCATGGAAACATTAAGGTTTTTAGTACTAAAAGTCAGAAATGTCTTAATACTTTTAATGAAGTGGACAACTTCATATAACACTATCTACCCACCACATCATCCTCCTACCCCCAATTTTGATTTCTAACTATACTGAAATACTTGGTGCATATTGGATGCATATTAATTATTTTTCTGATCTTTGTAGGTACAATTGGTCATGTTGCTCATGGGAAATCTACAGTTGTAAAAGCTATTTCTGGAGTTCACACTGTCAGGTTCAAAAATGAATTGGAAATAAACATTACAATCAAACTTGGATACACTAATGCCAAAGTACATCATATAATATGAAAGTAGAAACTATTTTACTTTAATTTTCAAAAATACCAGTGATAAATTCATTCTTTTCATTGAAACTTTTAGATTTATGAACTTGATGATGCAAGTTGTCCTCGGCCAGAGTACTATAGATCCTGTGGAAGTAGTACACCTGATGAGTTTCCTACAGACATTCCAGGAACAAAAGGGAACTTCAGATTAGTCAGGTGATTATTTTTGTGTTAAACACACTTTTTTGTTTTGTGTTTGTTGAACTACATGTAATGGAGATATTGAATAGTAATTTAAACTTTAGCTTGATTCAGATGCATTTTCCCCAAATGTGAGTAAGAAACTTTAAAGAACATTTTCTAGCTTTGAAGAACATATTCTAGTTTACAATAGCTACTTAATAATTTTTGAGTTTATGTTGTTAAAACAATAGGTTTAAAGATCATTCATTTAAGCCTATGCTAAACTATAGATGTGAAGATTCTATAAAGAATCAGCATATATTCAGAGTGAAGTTATTGCATTAAGTGGTTTCTTTCTTTCTTGTTTTTGCAGCATTGTAGTGTCTTGTTTCTTAGGTAAGGAGAAAAGCCAAAAGCATTATGAATTCTTTTTAATATCTTGGATTTTAGAAGGTCGTCATTGACTGTCTTGGTTTTTCATAAGAGGACAGTGATAAACACCAAGTGATATATTTGGGTGTTAGAATTACCCAAGGAAAGTTTAGAGCATGAGAGCATGAACATACAATTTTCAAAATGGTAACCAAATAGTCTTTTTGTTAGTCTTTAAATGCTGCCTTCTGTCCATTAGGTTGGCAGTTGCACTAGTTTTTCAAGATGCTAGAATTCATCACCAGATTCCTTTTTTGCATGACAGTTCCCATTCTGATAATGCAGTCATGTGCTTTTTTTCCTTAAAGCAGTCTAATTTACTTCAGATAATCACATCTTTACTTCCATGAAAGCCTATTTAAAATCTCTTTGCTTCTCTCTCTTCTATAAATTGCAAATGCTTAATTAAAATTACTCAAAATTTGTACATTCTTATTGTGTTGTTTTATACTTTTTTACTCTGTATCTTACCTTTTTTTTTTTTTAATTAAGGGAGAGCTGGGGAGGCAGAAACAGACTCCCTCATGCACACATGTGCTCCTGACTGGGATCCACCCAGCAAACCCTTCCCTGTGGGGTGATACTTTGTTGCTCAGCAACCAAGCTATTTTTAGTTTATTTTAGCGGTAAGGACCAGGTTGACCAGCACTGCAAAAGTGGGTGGATTTTATAAAAAGGTTGACTACCCCTGCGAGTGGGATAATTAAGTTGCCACAACTAGCAGTTGATGCTTCTTATATCTCTCCCTTCCCATCTGTCTCTGCCTTTCCCTCTCACTCTCTTTCTCTGGAAGAAAAACACCCAACTATAATAACTAGGGATACAGGTGAGTTTTTCTCAACTTCATAACAAATCAGTACTACAAGTCTTCACAAAACATCAAATGGTGAAAGAATGAGTGTTTTATCCTACTTCAGGAAGAAGGCAGGAGTGTCTTTCCTCACCATTTATTATACATACTTCTACAGGTTCTGTCATAAGACATAAAAAGATAATCTTTCCAAATTTGAAAGGGAAATTTTGTTCATTTGCAGGTGTTACGATTATTAACATAGTAATTCCCAAGGCACCTACCAAAATCTTAATTAAGCAAGTTTGCCAGAGTTCTAGAATGCAAGATCAATGTACAGAAATTAATTGCATTTCTTGATACTAATAATGAATGTATACACACCAAAATTTTATATACTCTACTTAAATCTTATAAAAAGATGACATACAGTACTTAGATGTAAAACACATAGAGAACTTACTCTGTGAAAAGTACAGAGCTCTGAAAGAAGTAAAAAATCTAAATGGAGATACTGTGTACATGGATTAGAAAACTCAGCATACTAAAAATGCTAATTCTGCTCCAGTTGATGTCCAGGCTTAATGCAGTACTTATCCCAGCGAGGTTTTTTTGTTGGTATAGATAAACTTATTTTATAGTTTATTTGTAAAGAAACTAGAATGGCTACACAATTTTATGTAAAAATAAGTAGCAAATATTGCTCTAACTGATTTGAAAACTTACTTAGCTATGGCAATAATTGCTGGATCAATCAGTGGAACAGAATTAGAGAATTCAGAAATAGAATTATATGTCTAACTGATTACAGACCAGTAATAAATTAGGTCTGTGGACAATAGGCTTTTTAGCAGATAGTACTCAGCAACCAAATGTCCATAAGATTAAAAAAAAAAAAGTAGAACAGCCCTGGACAGTTGACTCAGTGGTAGAGCGCCAGCCTGACATGTGGATGTCCTGGATTTGATTCCCAACCAGAGCACACAGGAGAAGTGTCCATCTGCTTTTCTACCCCTCCTTCCCCTGTATCTCTCTGTCTTCTCTCCTCCTGCAGTAGCCATGGCTTGATTGGCGCAAGTTGGCCCTGGGCACTGAGGATGGCTCTATGGCCTCCACCTGAGGCACTAAAAGAATGGCTCCATTTGCAACGGAGCAAGGGTCTTCCATGGGCAGAGCGATGGACTTGCCGGTGGCTCCCAGTCACGGTGCTTCTGCCTCCCCTCCTCTCACTAAAATAGAAAAATTAAAGTAATAGCTATAAACCTAACATCTTGTTTATAAATTGTACACTTTGTGCTCAACATTTGCGTATTTTCATACACTTTGAGTGCATGTTCAAAATATATATAGTTATTAAATGGGTTAATTGAAACTAATTTCTAGAAGAAAATGCAAGCAAAAAATATTTTAGAATGTAAGACTTTTTGAGGTGATTTTACATGTTGAGCTGAAGAGGAACACGTTAAAAAGACTGGGAAAGTTGTAGGTCATCAAAAGTAAAAATAGTGTATAAAAATTCAATTAAGAGGTTCAAAATAAAAGTTACTAACCTACAGGTAATATTTTCAAATCACATCTCCAGTAATGGACTGAAATATATAGGGAATCCTAAAAGAATTCACAGTTAAAAATAAAAGATGTCCGCCTGACCAGGCGGTGGCGCAGTGGATAGAGCGTCGGACTGGGATGCAGAGGACCCAGGTTCGAGACCCCAAGGTCGCCAGCTTGAGCACGGGCTCATCTGGTTTGAGCAAAAGCCCACCAGCTTGAACCCAATGCTACTGGCTCCAGCAAGGGGCTACTTGGTCTGCTGAAGGCCCTCGGTCAAGGCACATATGAGAAAGCAATCAATGAACAACTAAGGTGTTGCAACGCACAATGAAAAACTAATGATTGATGCTTCTCATCTTTCTCCGTTCCTGTCTGTCTGTCCCTGTCTATCCCTCTCTGACTCACTCTCTGTCTCTGTAAAAAATAAATTAAAAAAAAAATAAAAATAAAAAAAAATAAAAGATGTCCTTGGTTTGATTCCCAGTCAGGGCACACAGGAGAAATACCTATTCTGCTTCTCCACCCCTCCCCCTCTCACTTCTCTCTCTCCTCCTGCATCCATGGCTCAATTGGAGCAATTTGATCCTAGGCACTAAGGATGGTACCATGGCCTCTGCTTCAGTTGCTAAGAAGAGCTTGTTGCTGAACAAGGGAGTGATACCCCAAATGGGCAGAGCATCACCCTGTAGTGGGCTTACTGGATGGATCCTGTTCCCTGGGACATGCAGGATTCTGTCTCTGCCACCCTTCCTCTCACTGAATAAAAATAAATAAATAATAAAAATACTGATTCAAGTAGAAAATTGGCAGAAGACATGAAGAGCATATTTAGTAGGCAAATAAATAGTTCTCCATTTCATTAGTATGCATTTTATTTGTATTGAACTTTAATTGGAGTTGGGTATTTTCCCAAGCTTAGTTGAGTCTTGTCTTTAGGAAAATTATATCTGCTCATAGTGAATTGTATCGGCTTTGTAATGATGTTTAATTATTTTAATTTCAGCTGATAATCCCTTCAAATTATCAAAGCATCAAGCTTTAGTAGCCACTTAAAAGCTACATTATTTTCAGGGTGGTTTCACTTGAAGGAGTTTGTAATTTGCATATTTATGTATTTAATTGATCTCAAATCTCATTGTTATATTTTGATTATTAGACATGTTTCCTTTGCTGACTGTCCTGGCCATGATATTTTGATGGCTACTATGCTGAATGGTACAGCAGTGATGGATGCAGCTCTTCTGTTAATAGGTAAATAATATCAGGATTGGAAAAATCAATGCAGAGTCTATTTAAGGTGAAATATTCAAAGGGAACTAGGCTTTTTACTGGCCATACATGGGAAATAATAGGTTATCCAAATTAACATTCATGTCTGCTTATACAATACTAAACAAGGTGAACCTGGGGATGATATCTTGAGAATTGTTATGGGAGTTGAAAAAAATTATTTTTATGTCAACAATACATTTTCCTACTATTTTTATTTAGAAGTTTTTATATAGAAGTATAGGACGGTGGTTCATTTTTTAAATCTCTGGAATGCTCACATGTATCAATGTAATGGTTTTCTTTAAATATAGATCTCCCATATTCATATGAAAAGCTGAAGTCAAAACCTGAATAAATATTTTCAAAGCTAAAATTATGTTTTCTTTCCTATGTTAGTTGAGACATTTTGTTATTGGTGGCCAAATGTAAAAGTTAGAAGGTAATATTTCCACACCATATTGCCTTTACTTCTGACACCAACTGCAAGTTCACTGAATTCTCTTAACCATCATTAGCTTTGATGATTTGTTTGAATCACAGATTTTACTGAAAACTGAATGCTCACATCTATGATTTATTGTACAAAAAGGATGCACATTAAAGTCAGATAAAGGAAAAGATGCATAGGACCCAGTCAAAGAATATTCTAAACATGTATCTATCAGTGTTTGTCTGGAGGCAGGAATTACTCTGGTTTCAGTGTGTATCATAAACATGACATACTGTAGTACCAGCCAGGAAATCTCATTTGAATTTCAGCATTCAGAGTTTTTATTGAGGTTGCATCATACAGGCATAAGTAACTTACTGGTAGATTTTAGTCTTCAGATGATTGAGACCTCATGTTCCCAATCCCCCACACTAAAATTACATGAGTATTAAATGAATCAAATTGGTCTTTCTGGTTTGGCAACCTTTATTTTTTAGTGAGACAGAGAGAGGGACAGAAAGGAAGAGAGAGAGATGAGAAACATCAATTTTTGTTGCGGCTCCTTAGTTGTTCATTGATTGCTTTCTCATATGTGCCTTGACCAGGGGCTACAGCAGACTGAGTGACCCCCTTGCTCAAGCCAATGACTTTGTGCTCAAGCTGATGAGTCTTGCTCAAACCAGATGAGCCTGCACTCAAGCTAGCAACCTCGGGGTTTCAAACCTCAGTCCTCTGTGTCCCAATCTGACGCTCTATCCACTGCGCCACCACCTAGTCAGGCTTGGCAACCTTTATTGAAAGACTGGTGGTGGCAGCCACACCTTACGTCTAGTATCTAATATAGTCAGTCATGCCCAGACTAAGGATACTCCTATCAAAGCTTTTGTTTAAGATGTGCTAGGCACTTGCTGGAGTCCTTTTGAGCAAGGCCAAATCCTTTACTACACAGGCTAAACTTTTCAAGAAGCATGCCACATGGTATATCACTACAAACATAACTTGGAAAGATCATCATTGGGGTACTAAATAAAACATACTTCTATGTAGTATATTTTTGGTACTTTAGATTGTTCTCTTTTGTTAATAAATAGCTGTAAAACCAAGTACTGTATATCACAATCTAGTAACTTAGAATAAGTAACATTAATCATTCTTTCTTTGACTAGAATTTTCTTGTCTATAGCTGAAGGTCTCAGTTTACAGTAATTGATAGCAATTACATCACGATTTGGGTTTGGAAAATCTGCTTTTAAGTTTTCTCAGACTTTGGTTCCTACACACATGGGCTTTCTCTATAAATTTCCCACTGTCCTTATAACATGGCAACTATTTTGAGAGACGAAGAGCTTTGAAGTTGGAACGTAGAGTCTCCGAAATTGAAGTTATGTCATCTCCTCACTTTGCAGTACTCTCTTTGGAATTAAATCATTAGTTCTGTTTCACACTAAAGGGAAGGATTTCACAAGGGTGTGAACACCTGTAAATGGGGATCACTGGGGGCCATCTTTGTTGTTATTCACATTCTTAGCCTTGAGGAATTATAGTTTATAGATTATATGAAGCAACTTTCTCTTTGAAGTATTCTGGAGCTAGATAGGGCCAGAAAGTCCTAAAGACTGAATAGAACCACTATCCCTGAGTTAAAGCTGTGAAAGAGCTTGGCTTGAAAGAGGCCAAATTTCTTGATTTTAAGCATTCTGTTCAGGGCTAGGAATAGGAGTTAAAAGGCTGGGAGACTGCAGGGAGCTCGATCATGAAGTTTAAATGGGCAAATAAATACACCTGTCAGTGGTGTCCAGGAAATTGCTTTGAATAGGACATCCAAAAGTCTGTGAGGTGCCAGCTAATTCATATTACTCTTCTTATTTGATTTCTTTCTTAATCTTTATCAATTTAGCTGGTAATGAATCTTGTCCTCAACCTTAGACTTCTGAACATTTGGCTGCAATAGATATTATGAAACTGAAACATGTTTTAATTCTACAACATAAAACTGATTTGGTAAAAGACAGGCCAAAGAACAGTATGAACAGATTTACATTTGTACAAGGTAAGAGGATGTAATATTTAATAAATGTATGAATTATTTTGAGAGGCATTTAACTCAGATAAATTATGAGTTGTAAAACCTATATATCTTCCTCCTACTTAATATCTTTATTGCTTTTAGCCAGTTGACAGAAGTGAAATGTTTCTGTATTTGATGTGCTGAAAGTACATTACCTGGAAAAGTTTTATTCTATGTTATCAACTGAGGTTATCTTTTCAAATGTAAACACATTGCTTTTAAATAAACAATTTAATAATTCTATTTTCAGATAAAAAATCAGAAAACTTCACAGATTTGCCTGTCATCCTTGCATAGAGGCATGCTAATCTTTTCTGTATTATTTCAGTTTTAGTATATGTACTGCCAAAGTGAGCAGCAATTAGATGTCCTTAAAATTCTTCCAGTAATAGTGAAGTGAATGAACCATGTTTCTTTTGTGTTTGCATTCTAATAATCCTGATTCTTTTTTCTCAATGACTACCTATGTCCAGAACAAAAGCTGACAATGAGTTTTTAATTTACTTAATATCTCTTTCTCTAAAATGTACTACTGTTTTCATTTTGGGTAAGACATTGTGTATTATTTTTTGACATTTCATGTCTTAGTTGTTAGAAATATTGGCTTTATTAGCCACATTATGTGGTATAGAAAACAAAAAGTACATGTATGTATAAAATCTTTCTGCTTGGTTTATTTTATTGACTAGCTTGTTTGCTCTTTAATTAATAAAGAACAAATTTACAGATGTGAGGGCAATCTGGCTGTGACATTGGCCACCCCATTCATCAGGATTTGGGTAATCTGGCTGGCTAGGTGGGTATCCCCTTCCTCCTTCACTGTTCCATGTGTCCCTCCTGAAGCTGTGCACTTTGTTGAGGAGAACAACATTCCCCAATAGAGGAGAGGATGGTTCTTTAGTAAAGGGTATATGAGTAGCTGTGCACCTCTGCTAGAATCTTCAAACAAACAAAAAAGTAACTTGTTTTTTATGTGAGAGGAGGGGAGAGGGACTGACATGTGCCCCAACCAGGATTCACATGGCAACTCCTGTGTAGGGCCTTGAATTAGCCAAGCTGTTCTTGGCATCTGAAGTTGATGCTGCCCGGGGCTGATAAACCAATTGAGCCACTGGCTGTGGGAAGGAGAGAAGGGTGAGACAGAGGGGAAGAGAAGCAGATGGTGGCTTCTCCTATGTGCCATTACCAGGGATTGAACCTGGGGTGCTACATGCTGGGCTGAGGTTCTATACACTGAGCAAACTGGCCAGGTCCCAGAAATTTTTAAAAAATATTTTATTGATTGATTTTACAGAGGGAGGAGAGTTGAATGAATGGACTCAAGAAATATAAACTCATAGATGCTTCTTTTTAGTTTTGCTTATTGTTTCCCATATGTGCCTTGACTGGGCCAACCCAGGGTTTTGAACCAGCAACCTCAGTATTCCAGGTCAATGCTATTATATATCCACTGCACCACAGGCCAGGCTGTACCAACAATTATTGATTAGCAAAGGGTCTGTACTTTACTCTTGACATGTGTTGGAGTATAAATTTTATTGTATTGAAAGTCTTCTCAGCTATCAAAATTTCCTTCCCCGTCGTGCAAGTACAGTATTTATTACTTTTAATAGTTTTATTTTTTGGGCCCTGGCCAGTTGGCTCAGCAGTAGAGCATTGGCCCGGCTTGTGGAAGTCCTGGGTTCGATTCCCGGCCAGGGTACATAGGAGAAGTGCCCATCTGCTTCTCCACCCCTCCCCCTCTCCTTCCTTTCTGTCTCTCTCTTCCCCTCCTGCAGTCAAGGCTCCATGGGAGCAAAGTTGGCCCCAGGCGCTGAGGATGGTTCCATGGCCTCAGCCTCAGATGCTAGAATGGCTCAGTTTGCAACAGAACAACACCCCTAATAGGCAGAACATCACCCCCTGGTGGGCACGCCAGGTGGATCCCAGTAGGGTACATGCCAGAATCTATCTCCCTCCCGCTTCCTCACTTCAGAAAAATACAAAAAAAAAAAAAAAAAAGATTCTTTTTATTTTTTTATAGATTTAATCTAACTTCAGAGTGTTCAGTTTTAGAAGGAAAAACAAAACTCTAATATTTATAAACAGAATGATTACTTATATGTTGCTGTTTAAATCAACTTAATGGTTATTTTATGTAAATGATCAGAACAATTTTTAGAATTCTGATCTTTAAATTTTGCCATATAGGTACAGTAGCAGAAGGTGCTCCTATTATTACAGTTTCTGCTCAGCTGAAATATAATATTGAAGTTGTCTGTGAGTATATATATAGTAAAGAAAATTCCAGTACCTCTAAGAGACTTGACCTCAGAACCCCGACTTATTGGTAAGTTCTTTTCATTATTGTCTTTTCATTATTGACTTGATCTTTCCATTCTGTTTATTTGCTTCTAAGGGTGTTTATTATTTTTCGTTGTTGTTGCACAGAGGTGACATTACAACTTTAAAAAAATTTTAAATAAGGAATGAGTTTATGAAAACCAAGAACAACATGTGGGATAAGTGAAAATATGTATATGTACTTTTTTGAGAGAGAGAGAGAGAGAGAGAGAGAGAAAGAGAGAGGCAGGAACATCCAGCTCTTCCTGTGCGTGCCCTAACTAGGGAATCAAACTGTCAACCTCTGTGCTCTGGGATTATGCTCTCATCAACCACACTGTCTGGCCAGGGCTTAATTTTTATTGATTTTTAGAGAGACAGAGAGATGAAGGGAGGGGGAAAGGACTTGTGTTTCACTGAGACATGCATTCCTTAATTGCTTCCTGTGTGTTCCCTGACCAGGGTTAAACCCATCACCTTGTCATTTCAGGTTGATTCTCTTAAATAACTGAACTGGCCAGGCCACATATGCAATATGGTATTAAGATAGATTAATTCAAAGATTTTGGCAATGCAAGATTGGATGCAAAACAGAACCCTGAATAAAATATTTACATTAATCTTTTTTGCTGTGTTTATGGTATACTGTGTAATCAAGGTTAGAGTAATAAAGTATTCTTTGTTGAGAGGTAATGTTCTAATCAGGAACAGGATATTAGAATTAATGTACAGGTGATTTTCATGTTTCTTTTACCTTAATTTTACAGTATCAAGATTGATACAGTTTGATTAACTTCAGAATTCTTGCCCACAAGTTTATAGTGGCCTTTCCAAAATAAACATTCAGTCTTTTAGACCTACATCTAGGACTCCTGTGTGTTTTATGGGAAATTTTCTTCTGTTGAGTGAATGCAATGCACACATTTTGTTAAGGACCACTGTTTTCCTCAAGGTTACATAGTCATAGAATTAATTTGTAATTCTTCATTTGTTTGTTTGTCTGTTTAGGTAAGATGAGGGGAGATAGTGAGACAGACTCCCACATGTACTCTGGCCAGGATCCACTTGGCAACCCCTGTTGTGGAGCCAGTACTCAAAACAGTCCAGCTATTTTTAGTGCCTGAAGCTGACTCTCAGATCAAGGAACTATCCTCAGCGCCTGGAGCTGACGCTTGAATCAGTCGAGCCCCTGGCTCTGGCAGGGAAAGAAAGAGTAGGGGAGAGAGAAGGGTAGAGAAAATAGATGGCTAATTCTCATATGTGCCCTGACCGAGAATTGAACCCAAGATGTCCATACACCAGGCTGATGCTCTACCACTGAGCCAACTGGCCAGGGCCTATTTTGTAGTTTTAAACTAAATTTTTATTACTGAAGTCAGAGGTATATAAAGAAAAAATCCAGTTCTGCAATACTAATGCAAACATGTTTTTCCATTGCTCTGTCTTTTTATGCAATTATATACATATAAACAGAAGTATACCTGTACAATTTCTTTTAAATGAGAGAGGTGTTGAAGCCAGAAAAATGAGCTGCAGGACTGGTACCATGAAAACAAACTACAGTACATGAAACAGTACTGATGAGAAAGAAAGGTCTTTTCAAGTGCCATTCACTTGAAAAGATGGTGGAACTCCTGTCCTCAAAACCCATATTTCGCTTGTTTTGTACAGGCAGGGGTTTTTATAAGGAGGGAGAAGGATGAGGAATGAGCAAAAATAAAACAAAGGAATCAAGGGGGGGGGTGTGTGAGAGACTTCTTTGCTGAAAGAAACTAGCGTAAACTAGCCCAGTGTGTTGAGATAACTGATTAAAGTCAGTAGAGCTGGAGCTGGTTTATCTAAAGACCAGAATTTGCTTCTTTGGTTGTTATAGGAACTGAAGCTAGCAAGAAATTTACAAACTATATTTATTGTTCTTTGTCACAGGATCCTATAGTGAGGTTGTCCTATTGACCTACAAGCCTCAGCATGGTAGGAGTGAGAAGGGGACCACTGAGGCCCTGGCCAGTTGGCTCGTGGTAGAGCGTCCGCCTGGCGTGCGGAAGTCCCGGGTTTGATTCCCGGCCAGGGCACACAGGAGAAGCGCCCATCTGCTTCTCCACCCATCCCCCTCACCTTCCTCTCTGTCTCTCTCTTCCCCTCCCGCAGCCAAGGCTCCATTGGAACAAAAAAAATGGCCCAGGCGCTGGGGATGACTCCTTGGCCTCTACCCCAGGCGCTAGAGTGGGTCTGGTCGGGACAGAGCGACGCCCCCTGGTGGGCGTGCGGGGTGGATCCCGGTCGGGCGCATGCGGGAGTCTGTCTGCCTCCCAGTTTCCAGCTTCAGAAAAATACAAAAAAAAAAAAAAAAAGAGAAGGGGGCCACTGAGATCCATGTAGCCCTAGCTAACATTTATTCTTCTTGCTCAGATGTTAATCTTTGATGTGTGTCAGCTGGAGGGGAACAGGCCTTTTAACTGTTAGAATTTGGCAAGAGGTGACAGCACAGAATTGACAGCATATTTTTTATTTGTTACAGAACACGTAATGTAATTACTAAACTGGTGATACTGAATTATGGTTACAAGAGCAACAAACTGGATTTAACATTTTACAGAAGTTTTATATAAGCTTACTTTGGCAGTACATTCTAATTTAGCTGTATATTAGGGCTTATCGGACTAACAATCAGAAATACAGCTTATTTTTCTCAGAGTATTAGACCCTGGAGAATAAATTTTAGCTACTTTTATTAATAGTATGTGAGAGTTATTGCATTAGTTTGCCATAAAATACCACATGATGGGTTGTTTAACAGAAATTTATTTTGTCATGGTCATGGAAACTTGAGATCAGAGTGTTGGAAGATTTGGTTTCTTCTAAACTCTCTCTTTGGCTGCAGGTAGCCTCATAATGCTTTGTCTTCACATGATATCGTGTGTGTGTGTGTGTGTGTGTGTGTGTGTGTGTGTGTTTTCAGACTTTCTCTTAGATAGATACTAGTCATAATGGAGTAAGTAAGGCATATCCAGTATCCTCAGTTGACCTTAATTATATCTCTTAAAGACTCTGTCTTCACTTTGTTACATTCTGAGGTATTTAATTCCACAGTTAGGACTCAACACGAATGGGGCAGGAATAGGTTGGCTTAGAATACTAATCTCTTCACATAACTACACAAGTATAGTAGTTATGTTCTTTTTTTTTTTTTTTTTTTTGTATTTTTCTGAAGCTGGAAACGGGGAGAGACAGTCAGACAGACTCCCACATGCACCCGACCGGGATCCACCCGGCACGCCCACCAGGGGGGACACTCTGCCCACCAGGGGACGATGCTCTGCCCCCCCCCCCCGGGGCGTCGCTCTGCCGCGACCAGAGTCACTCTAGCGCCTGGGGTAGAGGCCAAGGAGCCATCCCCAGCGCCTGGGCCATCTTTGCTCCAATGGAGCCTTGGCTGCAGGAGGGGAAGAGAGAGACAGAGAGGAAGGAGGTGGGGGGTGGAGAAGCAAATGGGTGCTTCTCCTATGTGCCCTGGCCAGGAATCGAACCCGGGTCCCCCGCACGCCAGGCCAACACTCTACCGCTGAGCCAACTAGTGGTTATGTTCTTAACATTGTATTCCATAGTATAGGTAAAGCATAATCATGTTATTTAACTGATCAGTATTTTTTTCCACTATAAGTAAGACTACAAGGAGCACTAGAATAATAGTTTCCCAAAAATTTACCTTTAAGGTATGGATATCAAGTGGTCACTCTCATAGAAAATGGAATTTGAATAAATATTTCTTCTAATTAAATTAACAGAAAGAGTTTTTCCCTGACTAGATTGTGGCGCAGTGGATAGAGGCTCAATCTGCAGTACTGGGGACCCAAGTTCGAAACCCCGAGGTCACCAGCTTGAGCGCGGGTTTATCCAGCTTGAGCACACGCTCACCAACGTGAATGCAGGGTCGCCGGCTTGAGTGTGGGATTATAGATGTGACCCCATGGTCTCTAGCTGGAGCCCCTCCTCATGTCACCCTCTCCCCCTGACAGGACACATAGGAGAAAGCAATCAATGAACAAGTAAAATGCTGCAACTATGAATTGATGCTTCTCACCTCCCTTCCTTCCTGTCTGTCTGTCTCTTGCTCACTAAAAAAAAAATTAATAACAATAAGTTTTATGATTTCTTCACATTCTCTATTCCTATAACAGTTATTAGGTCCTTTGATGTCAACAAATCTGGCTGTGAGTTGATGACATTAAAGGTGGAGTGACTGGTGGTAGCATTTTAAAGGGAGTACTAAAGGTAAGCTGAATTTTAAACTCTTTTAACCAGAACAAAATATGATAAAATGAGATTAAAAAGTAAACTTTATATACATATATAGCTTTGTTTACGATTTTGTATTTTAAATGTCTTATTTAAATTGTAGGTTTACTTATTTATTTATTTACTTATTTATTTATTTATTTTAAGTAAGAGGAGGGCAGATAGCGAGACAGTGGGACAGACTTCTGCATGCAACTTGACTGGGATACACCTGGTAATATCTGTCTGGGGCCGATGCTTAAATCAACTGAGCTATCCTTAGCACCTAAGGCTGATGCTCGGACCAACCCAGCTCTCTTCAGCACCCTGGGCCAACACTCTAAATTAATCAAGTCACTGGCCATGGGAGGAAAGAGAGAGAGAGGCAAGAGGGAAGGGGAAAGTAGCAGAGGGTTTTATGTGTCCTTACCAGGAACCAAACCTGGGACACATACACACTGGGCCAAGGCTCTAGCTGCTGAGCTGCCAGTATATTACTGTATTTCCCCATGTATAAGACTTTCCCATGTATAAGATGTACCTTAATTTTAGGGCTCAAAATTTTAAAAAATGTATTACGTAGCTATTGAACTCAAGTTTTTTTGGGTTTTTTAAGAGACAGAGCGAGTCAGAGAGGGATAGATAAGGACATACAGACAGGAACAAAGAGAGAAGCATCAATCATCAGTTTTTCATTGCGACACCTTAGTTGTTCATTGATTGCTTTCTCATATGTGCCTTGATGGGGGTGGGATGCTACAGCAGACCGAGTAACCCCTTGCTCAAGCCAGTGGCCTTGGGTCTGGGCTTGCTCAAACCAGACAAGCCCGTGTTCAAGCTGGTGACCTTGGGGTCTCGAACCTGGGTCCTCTGCATCCCAGTCCAACACTTTGTCCATTGCACCACCACCTGGTCAGGCTGAACTCAAGTTTTATTCATCATAAAATTCACACAAGTCCTCATCACTGTCAAAACTCCCAACCATTAGATGGTCCTCATCTGTGTCTGATGACAAATCACTGCCTTCACATTGCCTCATCCTCAGTTCCATCTATGGCATTTGAAATGCCACAACCACTGTATAAGATGCATCTAGTTTTAGACCCCAAATCTTTTGAAAAAAGGTTTTATTTATGGAGAAATATGATATTCTTAAAGTTGATTGCTTAATAATTAAATGGTAGTTACTTCATAACTGTCTCCTAACATTTTTTCTTTTATTCTTTTAAAGTAATGCTTGAAATTACTTTTAAAAATAGAAGGATCTTTTTACTTTAACAATTAGGACGCTTTACTGGTAAATGGTAATTGTCTTTTTCCAAGTATTTAATTACTTATATGTTTCAGGTGGGCCAGGAGATAGAAGTCACTGTCCTTCACTGTCTTTGGTATTGTTTCCAAAGACAGTGAAGGAAAACTTATGTGTAAATCAATCTTTTCCAAAATTGTATCACTTTTTGCAGAACACAATGATCTGCAATATGCTGTTCCAGGAGGTCTTATTGGTATGAAACTTACTTTCCTTTATAACCTTTTATTTAATGGTTAGTCCTGTTACTATTTGTATGAATAGATTGTCTAAGATTATATCTCTTTAATTAGATATTTTAGCTAATATGGAGGAGTGTACCTGGTGACTTTATATGTTTTTTTAAATTTATATGCAAAGAATATATTCTGGTTTCATGAATAGGGTAATTTCAGCAATAACACTGTTTTATGATATAGCATTTAATACATATCACTGTATTCTTATTTATACTGCCATTGTTTGCTTTTTATGTCATTTTTTACAAATGTTAGTTTACCCACAAATACCACTTGTATCATGAAATTGTACATACACTGAAGCTGACAATAAAAATAATTTTCAGTTTGAAGGACAGTGAAATTAATATATGGCTAGTTTCTTATTCAGTTTTTTATCAGTATTTGGGACAAGTTCATATTTTTGTGAGAAGATACATTGCATTTTTATTTGGATTAAAGAAGAAAATTTTGGATGATGAAAAGTTTTGTTGTTTTAGCCGTATATTAGAGTATGTTGAAATGTTACCTTATTTCATGGGGTCCCCAGTTTTTAATAGAAATCAATTGTAAACATATTTAAACTCCCTTATAAATTTGAATTACATCTCTCCTGTTTTTTGTTTGTTTGTTTTTGTATTTTTCTGAAGTAAGAAGCAGGGAAGCAAAGAGACAGTCTCCCACATGTGTCTGACCGGGATCCACCGGACATGCCCACTTGGGGCCATGGTCTGCCCATCTGGACCATTTCTCCGTTGCAACTGGAGCCATTCTAGCGCCTGAGGCAGAGGCCATGGAGCCATCCTCAGGGCTCAGGCCAACTTTGCTTCAATGGAGCCTTGGCTGTGAGAGGGGGAAGAGAGAGACAGAGAGGAAGGAGAGGGGAAGGGTGGAGAAGCAAATGGGTGCTTCTGTGTACCCTGGCCAGGAATCAAACCCAGGACTTTCACACACCAGGCTGATGCTCTACCGCTGAGTCAACTGGCCAGGGTCTCTCCTGTTCTTTTTAACCATTTGGTTGTGATGTTTTTTTAGCTGTAGATTGCTTTGAGTTTATCTGGTATAGAGTTTGTTGAGCTTTTTTGATGTGTAGATTAATGGGCTTTTTTTTCTGTTCTTGAATCAGTTCTGAGATTATTTCAGTCATTATGTCTTTATTATTTGTCATTTCTTCCTTCCTTATAGAATTTATTATGCATTTATTGTTACACTTAGCGGTGTCTCGGTTCCTGAGACAATTAATTTTTTATTTTTGCTCAAAATAGATAATCTCAAACGATCTGTATTTAGATTTGGTGATTCTTCTTGCTGCTTAAATCAACTTTTGAGCTTCTTCGGTTAATTGTTCATTTCAGTTATACTTTTTGACTATGGAATGTTTATTTGATTCTTTTGTTTTTTTATTGTTGATGCTGTGTACATGGTGAGCAGTGATTAGCATACTGTACTTTGGTTTTTAGACATAATTTTCTTAAGTCCTTAGAACACATTTAAAATATGCTGTCATAAACTGTTCATTTAAAAAGGCTAAGATATACCTAGTTCTTAAGTAATCCTTTGAATTACTTTTGTTCCTATATAAGGCCCATACTTATTTTTTGCATCTCATAACTTTTTGTTGAAAATGATATTTTACATGATACAATATCATAACTCAGGAAATTAGATTTTTCTCCTCTCCTTACAAGCTTGTTGCTGCTTGTTCTACTAGTTTTTGTTTTTGTATTCAGTGAATTTGTGAACTAGTTCAATATTTTGTTGTTTTTTTATGTGTGCCCAGTGAAGTGTACACTTGTCAGCTTAGGGTTCAGCTAGTGATTGAACAGAGAGATTTCTTTAATGCCTAGAAACAGTAAGTCTTCTTGTCATTACTCTTTATGTTGATGTATGCCTTCAACACTTATCCAGGCAGTTAACAATTCTGCCTTCTCATTCTCTTCCAGCTTAAGGCCAATAAGAAATGAGAGCTTATAGCTTTCTAAGGTCTTTCCTAACATGCGTATAGCTCTACACATAATATAGACATATTATAGATATTCTCTAGATTTCTAGGAATATATCAGATTTTTTAAAGCTCAATGTACATCCAAACTTTTGTCTTTCAAGTATTTTGGTTGGTGTGTTATTTGCCCCAGTTATTATCCTTTAGTTCTCTGGGGAAAACACTTTTCACACTGGGCATCCAGGCTGAATGAGAACTTCCAGGGAAACATCAGACAAATCAAATGGTAACCCTCGGGATGAGACTCAAGTTGCTCTGGCCCTGTTCTGCTGACTACACTGACTGCCTGCCAGCCTGTAGTTTTCATCACAGATTTGTGTTCTTTACAGAACTAGTGGACAGGGATGGGACCTAGGACAAGTTAAAATGTCATAAACCTTGCTGGTCTTACTGAGGACACCCCCCTTTTTAAAATAAATGTTCCACATGTTGCTGCAAGCCTTTAGATAGAGTTTTTAAACTAATTCTGACTTTTCTTTTTTGTATGATAGGAAGAAAATTTTGGAGGGCTTTTACTCTATTTTCCTGACATTGCTTTGCTTTATATTTACGTTCTCCATTCTCTATATGATTGTAATATGTTTATTTTCAATGAAGATATTCAGGAGACCTTTTTTTTATAACTTGTTATTACATCATTGTACAAATATTTAAATAGAAAGATGTAATAATAAGGCTGTGACATCTTATAGCTATTGGTACCCATTCCACACCAATAGGAATCCCAGTTTAGGATAAGGAAGAAGCCAGCTTTATTTAGTTCACATAGTTCAGTTGTGATACAGTACAGCTATGAAACTAGCTCATTTGTGCTATATGGCTGTTGTTAGATTCCCACAGGCAAGACAACCTTCACACAAGGCCCCTCTCTGTGTAGATAGCTCTGCCTTGCTCTGCTCTCTTCTGCTCTGGTGATGCATCTTTATTTTATTTTATTATTATTTTTGGATGTGAGAGGAGGGGATATAGACTCCCTCATGCATCTGACCAGGATCCACCCAGTAATGCCTCTGGGACTAGATCAAGGCTTAAATCAACCAAGCTATCCTCAGTGCCTGGGGCCAATGCTTGAATCAGTCGAGCCACTGGCTGAGAGAGGGAAAAAGAGCAAGAGAAAGAAGTAAAAAGAAGTATATGGTCACTTCTCTTGTTTGCCCTGACTCGGGGTCGAATATGGAACATCTGGATGCTGAGCCAATGTTCTATCCATTGAGCCAACCAGCCAGGACACATCTTTATTTTTTAAGTTATAACTTAGAAAACGCAGTCATTAGTCTTTTGTGGGAAAAAAAAGGTACATTTTCTAAGCTGACTTATATAGAGGAAAATTCCTGCCTGTGGTCCCTCACTGGTTTGTCCTCACTTTATTGGTCCAAAAGGCACTATCCTGATTGGTCAGAAATGGGCTGCTCTGTCTGATGGGTGAAAATGGTAATGAGGATATATCTGTGCAGCCCTAAGTGGATATGGAAATAAAATTCCAGGAACCCCTTTAAGAGTTGGCTCAGATGGCAGGACCACAGTAGAAGCAGGCAGTTCAGTGTGGAGGCAGGTAGCTTAGCTCAGGTTTCTCTCTTTAGAATGGCTACTAGGCATCATTTTTTAAATTGTGCCACATTTGCCCCCAAGACTCCTTCTTGGTAGGTATCTTTTTTCTCAAGTTCAACACTAGTGTACTACTTAAAAGCCTTAACAATTACCAGTTTTAGTTCTAGAAATTAATCATGAGATATATGTCTTCCTTTTCTTTTTTAAGTGAGAGGAGGGAAGATAGACTCCCTCATTCACCCTGACCGGGATCCACCAGCAACCCCCATCTGGGGCCCATGCTGTAGTCGGCCAAGCTATCAACAGCACTTGAGACTGATGTTTGGACCAGCTTAGCCATCTTCAGAGCTTGGGGCTCACACTCAAAACTGAAATGAAGACACTGACTGCAAAAGGAAAAGTAGGGGGAGAAGGAGGGAAAGAAATAGATGGTTGCTTCTTGTGTGTGGCCAGACTGGGGATCAAACCTGGGACATCAGCACTCCAGGCTGAGGCTCTATCACTGAACCAACCAGGATATCTTTTTTTATTATTATTCAGTGAGAGGAGGGGAGGTGGAGATAAACTCTCGCATAGGCCCGGACCAGGATCCACCTGGCAAGCCTACCAGGGGGTGAGGCTTTGCCCATCTGGAGAGTTGCTACATTGCTTGGCAACTGAGCTCTTTTTAGAGCCGGAGGTGAGGCCATGGAGCCATCCTCAGCACCCAGAGCCAACTCTCTTCAGTCGAGCCATGGCATCAGGAGGGGAAGAGAGAGAAAAAGAGCGAGAAGCAAGAGCGAGAAGGATGGAGAAACAAATGGGTGCTTCTATGTGCCCTGACTGGGATCAAACCCACAATATCCACACACCCTAGACATCCACGTTCCAGGTCAACACTTGACCACTTAGCCAACTGGCCATGGCTAGGATATCTTACTAAATGAGATTCATTTTGGCCTGGCCTGTGGTGGCACAGTGGATAAAGTGTTGACCAGTAATGTCAAGGTCACCAGTTTGAAACCCTGGGCTTGCCTGGTCAGGGCACATATAGAAAGCAACTACTATGAGTTGATTCTTCCTGCTCTCCTCCCTCTTTCTATATTTCCCTATCTCTCCTCTCTCTAAAAATCAAATAAATAAATAAACAAATAAATGAGATTCATTTTGAGTTTGGCAAGCATCTCATTTGCCCTTATAATTTAATCAGGTGAATATTTTAATTTTTAAATTTCCAATAATGCTTGTTTCCAGTGTTGTTATTTTTAAATCAGAGTTTTTGTATGTGATTAGTATATGATTTTTATTATATAATTCTTATGTGATATAAGCATAATGTAACTGGATTAAAATGTGTAGGTACATGTACTCTTTTTTGGACTAACTTTAACTACCTTTGCAAACATTTTAAGAAATTAAAAGTTGGAAATATATTTTATTTATAAACCAAGAGTTGGAACAAAAATTGACCCCACTTTGTGCTGTGCTGACAGAATGGTGGGACAGGTGGTTGGTGCAATTAAAGCTTTACCAATCATCTTCACAGAATTGGAAATCTCCTATTTCCTACTTAGACAGCTTCTTGGAGTGCACATAGAAGGAGACAAGAAAGTAGCAAAGGTAACTGCTTTTTGTAATTCAAAACAGACAAAGCATGATGTTTCAACCAGTTTTCTCTTTTTATTTTGTAATTGTTACAAAAGAACAAAGTGAATAATTTGGAATTTTTTATATGGCAACCAGTCATAAAGTCAAAATTTTCTTAATAATGTATCGGGATAACATTTAAAATTTATGTGTACAGCTTTATTATACAAAATCAGTGTGCTCACAACCCAAAGTATAATTTTTATCAGTCGTCATATATTTGACACCCTTTACCCTCTATCACTCCCCATCCCCTCTTTCCTGTCTGCCCTCTGGTAACCTCTATTTTGTTGTGTGTATATCACATTTGTTTGATTTGTTATTTTTGTTTGTTTCTTTTTGTTTTATATTCCACACTTTTTGTCTTTTTTCATCTGACTGACTTCACTTAGCATGATTATCTCAAGTACTTCAATATTATCACAAATGGCAATATTTCATCTTTTGTTATGGCTTAGTATATTCTATAATACATAGTTATCAAATGTTTATATAGTTACCTATTGAAGAACTCTTCAGTTGTCTCCATGTCTTGGCTACCTTATGGTAGGCATCATTTGCAATACCTTCTAATTTGGTTGGTTGCCACTTCGTTTGATGTATACTCATTTATTTATTTTTTCTTTTAATTCCCTTTCATTTGTGGTCAAATAATAAAATCCTAAGACATTTTAAGAAATTAAAAGTTTAGTACCTGTGTTTTACTAGACATCTGTAAGTTTAGTACCTGTGTTTTCTGCTATATAATTTATTGTTTCATATCTTATATTTAAGTCTTGCATTTTGAGTTAATTTTTTTGTACATGGGACAAACAGTGTAGTTTTCTCATTTTGTATGTGGCCTTTTAATACTCCCAATACTATTTATTAAAGAAACTTTTATCAGCATTGTATGTTTTGGGGTCCTTTGTCAAAAATTATTTGCTCATATATGTGGGCAAATAATTTATTTTCCTACAAATTTATTTCTGGGCTCTCAATTCTGTTCCATTGGTCAGTGTGTGGGTGTGGGTGGGTGTTTTTTTTATTATTACCATGCTATTTTGATTATTGTCACTTTTTTTTTTTATAGTATAATTTGAAGTCAGGGAAAGTGTTAGCTTGGACTTTATTTTGTTTTATCAGAATTGCTGTAGGTGTTTGGTGTCTTTATGGTTCCAAACAAAATTGTGAATTTATTTGAAAAATGAATTAATACGTTTTTGTGGCATATATTATAAACATTATTTCTAGCATGCATGTGGCTTTTTAAAAACACTTTAGATTTTGTTGGCAAAGACATAGAAATAATCAAGCTTTTGAGAAAATGAAGTTTCTATCATTTTCGTATATAAATTTATTGACAGTTAACCAAAATTTTAAATGTGCAAATACATCTTAGCAATTTTACTTTAGAGTAGTTTTTGTTTTAATTTCTTATTGATTAGAGAGAGAGAAAGAGGAGAAATGGAGGGAATGGGAGGGAGAGAGAAGCATCCAGTCATTGTTCCATTTAGTAGTGCACTCAATGGTTGCTTCTCATTTGTGCCCTTACTAGGGATCGAACCTGAAGGTGTGCCTGAAGAATGCTCAACCCACAGAGCCACCTGGCAAGCCAGTGCCCAGTGTGTTGTTCTTGTTAACAGCAGTAGAAAAATTCCATTTATGCCAGGGCCTGGTAGCTCAGTTAATTGCAGTGTTATATAGATGTGCCAGAGTTGTGGGTTTGATCCAGATGGGATACATGCAGGAGTCAGCCAATTAGTGCATAGATGGGTGGAATGGGAAGTCATTGTTTCTCTCTCTCTCTCTCTCCTCCATCCCTTTTTTAAAAATCAATCAAAAGAAAAATGTTTTTTAATTTTTGTTTTTGTTTTGAGAGGAGGGGAGATAGACTCTGGCATGTGCCCCAACCAGGATCCACCAGGCAAACACCATCAGGGACTGATGCTTAGATCAACTGAGCTATCCTCAGCCCTGAGACTAACATGCAGACCAACTGAGCTATCATCAGTACCCAACACTCAAACTAACTGAGCCACTGGTTGGAAATGGAAGGGATTGGGGGAGGGGAAAATAAGCTGATGATCACTTCTCCAGTATGCCCTGACTGGGGATTGAACGCAGGACATTTGCACACTGGGCTGATGCTTCTTCCACAAAGCAAACCAGCCAGGGCCAATAAAAATTTTTTTAAGAAATAAAATACCATAAAAGCAACTATGAGATACAGTCAGTGGTGGGATTCAAACAATTTAACAACTGATTCTCTGCCCTAATGACCATTTTAAGTATAAAAAAAAAAGATATACCAAAAAAGATATACCAAAAAAAGATATACCAAAAAGATATATTATTTCATGCATTTAATATTTAAATAAGGACAATCAAACAGGCACACAAAACTAGATTATAAGAGTTTTAAAATATTAAGGAAAAAATATTAAATAATACCTGACAAAAAATAATGAAACTTATTTAAGATATTGCTGCTTGATTTTTTGATTGGTATCCTCCCTTGCAATTTTTTTCACCTGTGGATAGAATGAACATTACTATGGGCATTTAGAATACACAGTTGCACAAATGAACATTAAAAAAGAGTAAGGAATGTAAACTTACTTGTGATTTCCACTATGGGCAGCTGCCTAAGTATTCACCTTAGAACTCTGATGACAAGTGCCATTTTAACAACCAGTTTACCAAACTCAACAAAAAATGGGGAATCGGTCCTGCTGAACCTGTGGGAACCAGCTGAATTCCATCACTGGATACAATAGTACCTATTGAGTTAAAAGAAATATGTATCATTTCTTATGGCTGAGTTGTATTCTGTTGTGTATATCTTCTTTATTCAATCCTCTATTGAAGGACACTTTGATTGTTTCCATGTCTTGGCTACTATGAATAATGCTGCAGTGAACATGGAGGTGCATTAGTCTTTGCATAATAATGACAGGAGAGGAGATAGGGAGGCAGATTCCCTCATGCATGCTGGGCCGACTCTATCCACTGAGTCAACTGACCAGGGTCAATAAATGCTTTTTGTTTTTTGTTTGTTTGTTTTAGTGAGAGGAAGGGATGCAGAGACAGATTCCTGCATGCATCCCGCCCAGACCCACCTGGCAAGTCCACTAGAGGGCAATGCTCTGCCCATCTGGGGCGAAGATGCTTCATTGTATCAGGAGCCATTTTTTAGTGGCAGAGGCCATGGGACCATCCTCAGTGCCTGGGGCCAACTCACTCTAATCAATCCATGGCTGCAGGGGGGAGAAGAAGAGAGATGAGGACAGTGGAGAAGCAGGTGGGTGCTTCTTCTGTGTGCCCTGACCAGGAATCGAACCCAGGACATCCATACACAGGACCAACGGTCTACCACCGAGCCAAGTAGCCAGAGCCAATTTTTTTTTTAAAGAAAAATTCTGTAAAAGAAGTAATGAGATACCATATATACATAATGAGTTAAAATATCTGAAGTTAACCCGGGCCAATTGGCTCAGTGTTACAGCATTAGCCCTTATGTGTATTTTGAGTTTGATTTCCCGTTGGGGTACACAGGGTAAGTGACCATCTGTTTTTCCACCCTGACCCCTACCCCTTCTCTTTTCTCTCTCTCCCTCTCATACGCATGGCTCAGTTGGTTCCAGCAAGTTAGCCCCTTATGCTAAGGATGGCTCCCTGGAACCTCTGCCTCAGGTGCTAAAAAATATATATATATATCTGGGTTTTGAAGCAACAGCCCATTTGGGCAGAGTATCACCACCCTGTATGGAGCTTGCCTGGTGGATGGCGGTTCTGGAACATATGGGAGTTATTTCTCTGTGTCCCTCCTCACACTTAAAAAAAAATCTGAAGTTACAAGTTTGGGGAGAGAAATCAGTGGCAATAGAGCAGTGTAAAATTTTACCTTTGTTTTTAACAGTGGGCTGTATATATATGGTCTACCAGAAAGTTCTGTTCATTTTTAGAATAAAACAAAATACAAATTTTTCTTACCGTCAATAAACTTTATTAAATAATATAATTGCCATTATTATTGATTTCTTGCCAGCATGAGGGCAGTTTGTATATCCCATTTTTGAAAAATGTTTTATCTTTTGATGCAAAAAATTGAACCAGTGCTTGTTTGATATCTTCTTCCTTTTTGAATTTTTTGCCCTTCAAAAAATTTTGTAAGGACAAAAACAAGTGATAGTCGGAGGGTGCTAAGTCTGGGGAATATGGTAGATGTGACAGAATTTCACAGCCTAGTTCTGCAATTTTTTGACAAGTCCCCAAAGCAGCAGGTGGCCTGGCATTATCATGATGTAGTATGATGTTCTTCCTATTGAACATCGCCAGCCTCTTTTCTTGGACTGCTGTCTTTAAATTATCCAGTTGCTGACAATACTTCTCTGAATTGAGCTTATCGTTTGGTTTTAAAAGCTCATAATGTATTGGTCCTCGAATGTCCCACCACATACACAACATTCTCTTATTCAGAGTCAAATTTGGTTTAGAGGTGGAAGGGCTAGGTTTTCCGGGTTCACAATATGCCCTTTTCCTTACGATGTTTTTATAGGTAATCCACTTTTCATCCCAGTTATCATCCGGTTCAAGAAGGGCTAAATTTTGTTCTGAGCAAGCAGAGATGTACATATGATGACTCGATCATCCAAATTCTTCTGACTTAATTCATGTGGCACCCATCTTGAATATTTCCACACCAATCCTATCTTCCGAATATGGTCCAAAATGGTTTGCGGGGCTGAATTAAGCCTTTCTGCAATCTCTGATGTTGTCAGAAAAGGATCTTGCTCCAACATGGTCTTAACAACATCGTCATTGATCAAAGATGGTTGCCCAGAACGTGGTTTATCAGAAAGGTCAAAATCACCTGTTTTGAATTTTTCAAATCATCTTCTGCATGTCCTATCAGAAACTGTACCTTCACCAAACACTTTCAATAAATTTCTAAATGCTTCTGTAGCATTTTTTCCTTGTTGAAATTCGTAAAAATTACAGTGGTATAAATGAACTTTATCAGTAGCCATTGGTACACTATCGCTTCACACATAAGACTAATGTGAATCAACTTTGTTTTAGTTAATTTGCTATGTCAGTATGTATACATTAAGTGATAAAAATAGAGAGGCACACATGCGCCAAATAAACATGTGCTTATGTGTTGAAACTTGTGATAGAAAGGACAGAACTTTCCGGTAGACCTGATATTAACAAAAAGTCTTTAACCACCATTTAATTTTATTCTCTAGTTTTCTACAGGTGTTTAGGTTTCACTAATGATTTATATGGTCTTTAAAACGTATCTTTTTTTAATGTATGCAACTTTAGATTGAATATGTATATATTTTTCACATTGCAGCACTCTGAATCCTATAAGTATATAGTCAAAAAGTCTTTTTCATGTTAGAAAGAAATTATAGTCTTGAACAAGCAATATGAAATTGTAATTCTTTTGAATGAGTCTTATGTTTATAAAACTTAGTATTTGTCATTTTGTTTGGAGTTCCTTTAAGAAATACTTATTTTTATTTTTCTAGAGAGGAAGGGAAAACAAGAGGCAGGAAGAGCGGGGCAGAAAGAGAAATATTAGCTCATTTATTTCTCCACTTAATTGTGCATTGCTTGCTTCTTGTACATGCCTTAACCTGGGAATGAACTGGTGGTGACCTGGAACTGAACCAAAGCCGGAGACTTTGGGGTCGAGGCGGTAACTCCATGCACAAGCCTGTGATCTGAGTGCAAGCCGGTGACCTCAGTATTGCTGGTCAACACTTGATCTACCAGTGGTCGGCAAACTCATTAGTCAACAGAGCCAAATATCAATGGTACAACGATTGAAATTTTTTTTGAGAGCCAAAGTTTTTAAACTTAAACTATATAGATAGGTACATTCCTTATTGAGGTAGCGCCCGCACGTGGTATTTTGTGGAAGAGCCACACTCAAGAAGCCAAAGAGCCACATTTTGCCGACCAGGGTTCTATACCCTCACCAGTGAGACAAAAGGTTTGTTGATTGATTGATTGATTGATTGATCGATCTTTTAGTGAAACACAGTACTTAAAAACACTGATCTGTATTTGGTCACTGTGCTATAAGTGGAGACAACAACAGTAAGCTGTATAGCAGTTAATAATTACTTAGTAGAAGGTGTTACCATAGTTTTACAGAGGCCAGAAAGTTTAAATACCTTGTTTATGCCACATGAATGGTATTAGATCTCCAGATCTCACTTAACTATTGAATTTTTGTCTGGTTGTACTTTTCAGAAAGTTTTGTATACCTTGTTTGCCAAAATTTTGTAAAACCTTTCTTCAAAATTTTAAGTTTTGTTCATTATGCTATACATAATAGTGTAATTTAGAGTAAGACCTAGTGGTCCCTTGTCTATCATGCAGGTTAGGTTCCAGAACCTTTGTCCTTCGTGATAGGTAAAAATCTACAAAGTAGCAACCTTATATTTATTTTATTATTTATATATTTTTAAGGCTTTATAAACCCCTCCCCACACTCTTATAAATCTTTGCCATACTGTTAACCTTTTGCATACTTATTTTGCTTATTTTACCACAAAAAATAATTAAAATAATAAATATACATGTATACTGCAAAATCTTGTGATTTGGCAAAAAATCTGCAATGAAAAATTAGATATATCAATTAAAAATACGCGATACAGTGAGACCACTAAAAGTGTACTGTGATATGGCAAGTGTGATGTATATTATTCAATGAGTACTCTAAATAAACATTTTGTTTTGATGCCTGTGGGGTATTTATACTTTAAATCTCATTATAATTAAATTTGTGCAAGATTTTATTATGTTCCTTTATAGTTTATTTGTTTTCAGGAGTATTTGTTAAATTTTCACTTTATATTGATTGGAATATATTCTCTTGATGTTGTGTTTTTTTTTCTAATTTATTTCTGTATTTGACAAAGCTAAGCATGAAGTGCTTATGGTGAACATAGAATCTTTATTGACAGGAAGAAGAGTTAGTGCAGTAAAAGCTGATTTGAGCAAAATAGTTCTTAATCTTGTGTGCACTGAAGTAGGAGAAAAAATTGCCCTTAGCCGAAGAGTTGAGAAGCACTGGTGATAAGTTTGTCAGCTTTGCCACTGTCTAATCCGTGTAGCATATGAGGGTTTCTTTGTTTTATTTTATTTTTTTTGAGCAAAGTAGGAAAAAAGAGACAGGAACATGGAACTGCTCCTGTATGTGCCCTCACCAGAGATTTAAGCTGGCAACCTCTGTGCTCCTGGACAGGCACCAACCAACCAAGCTATCCAGCCAGGGCTTAATTTTTATTGATTTTTAGAGTAACAAAAAGAGAAGAAAGAGGGAAGGGAAGCATTTGTTGTTTCACTCAGTCGTGCAATTTTGGTTACCTCCTGTGTGTGCCCTCACCAGGAATTGAACCCACAACCTTGTTTTGGGTTGATACTGTTAACCAACTGAACTAACTGGCCAGGGCCACCTATTAGTTCTTGATGCTGTATGTGCATATATGTGCTCCCTCACACACTTTTCCTTAAATTTAATAGTTGTCATAGTTTCACTCTCAGTTGTATATTTGGATGACGAAAATCTGTATTTTCAACCCTGATTAAGCTAATTTACCTTTTTGTTCCAGTTACTGCAGTTGCCCTTTCTTTAATCTTAAATAGTAAAATATATACTTTGTATTCCAGTCTTACCACTTAATCTCCATTTGCCTTTTATTGGTTTTTCTTACTCCAACCCAGGATCACACATTTCATTTCCTTATGTTTCTCTGATACCTTTTAATATGGCTTAGCCTTCCTTTGTCTTCATATGAATTGAGATTTAAATAATACAAGCCAGTTAATTTATGGAATGTGCTTTAATTTGAGTTTGTATGGTATTACCCTTTGAGGCTCTCTAGAATCTAGACCATATTGCTTTCTTGGTAATGGATGTGGGTTCTTATCTACAAACACATTCAGAGGCATACAGTACCAGGCTGCATCTAATTGGTTAGGTTAATGCTGTTCTAACAGTCAATCTGTCTGATTGCTTTGTTGTAAAGCTTCTCTTTTTATACTTTCTATAAAGAAACACTCTATGCAAATAACTTGATACTGTATAAATATACTGCTGCTCATAAAATTGCCTCTTTCTTTTCCACTTGATTTTGAATGAATTGATCTTGCCTCCAAATAGCAAAATATTTATTTCTAACTGTGCTGTTTTTCTACATTTATCATTCGATATTCCTCTTTGTCCCATTTACTTATTTGAAAAAATATAAATGCGGATTTAAAGGTATTTACTAAGTGTTTTATGGTTTGTTACTGTTTGTTTTTATTTCAATAGTCATGACTCTCAGTGGCCAGTAAGATTCTCTTCCAGCTTGTTTCTGTGTTCTTTAGAAATAGCCACATTATTTTTTGAGCACATCTTTACTTTTTGGTTCAAAATTTCAGTTCATTTTATTCTCAACTTGCCCTATGCGTAGTCTTGGACATTTATTTCTCTATATTTAGAAATCATTGGCCCTGGCCAGTTGGCTCAGTGGTAGCGCGCCGGCCTGGCGTGCAGAAATCCCGGGTTCGATTCCCGGCCGGGGCACGCAGGAGAGGCGCCCATCTGCTTCTCCACCCATACCCCTCTCCTTCCTCTCTGTCTCTCTCTTCCCCTCCCGCAGCCGAGGCTCCATTGGAGCAAAGATGGCCCGGGCACTGGGGATGGCTCCTTGGCCTCTGCCCCAGGCGCTAGAGTGGCTCTGGTGGTGACAGAGCATCGCCCCCTGGTGGGCGTGCCGGGTGGATCCCGGTCCAGCGTGTGAGGGTGTCTGTCTGTCTCCCAGTTTCCAGCTTCAGAAAAGTACAAAAAATAAAAATAAAAAAATTTAAAAAAAGAAATCATTGCCCCTGGGTTTCTAAGTTTTTCATTTTCTTATGCGTTTTGCTTCTTCCTAAATTAGTTTTTGAATCCCATCATTTTCATTCTGAATGACATCATTATAACCCGGAGTCATTAGTCTACTTTTAATAAGTTATTGACAAACCTCGGCTTGTGTTTTTCTTTTTCAGTGACATTAATGCCTGGTCCAGTATAATCTTCCTAAAACATTTTGTTATACAATCTACTCAATAATTTCTAGTAATTTCTCACATCACCCCAGTATTCAAAGCCTTTTGCAAGCTTGTTTCATCTGTTTAATTTTTTTCTCCTGCTTCTTGCATCTAAAGCCTCTAAATTAAAATCATCTGTATTGTCATTGCCTCCATAATATTCAAGTCATCGTTGGCTTTCTGAACCAAATTTCATTATTGAGTCTTCCTTAATACCATACCCATGATGATCTCTCAGGATTTATAATGTAGATTTATCTAACTTGTTACTGATATTTTTAAAAAATGGATGCTTATTTTCTCTTAAGTAATATCTGCTCTTTGGCAATTAACCCTCATTTGAATTTTTTTTTAAAAAGAGAAAGTTTTCTTGGCCCTGGACTGTTGGCTCAGTGGTAGAGCATGTGCCTGGCATGTAGATGTCCCAGGTTTGATACCTGGTCAGGGTACACAGGAGAAGCGACCATCTGCTTCTTCACCTTTACCCCTCCTCTCTTTCCCTTTCTTTTTCCTGCTCCCTTTCTCTCTGCAGCCATGACTGGATTGGCTCCAGCGAGTTGACCGTGACCACTGAGCATGACTCCCAGGCCTCCACATCAGGCGCTTAAAAAAGAATGGCTCAGTTGCTGAGCAAGGAGCAACAGCCCGAGATGGGCAGAGCACCCCCTAATGAGCTTCCCAGGTGGATTCCAGTCGTGGTTCATGTGCTCTGACTCCCCTCCTTTCACTAAAAAAGGAATAAAGTCTGTTTAGAAAGTCATAGAGGCAGAAGAAGTGAGCTATGGAAGAAATAGGTTCAGGAAATAAGTTACAGGAAGAGAAATCTACTGGAGCTTAGGAAGGAGAGGAAAGGAAAATACACCCGAGGGAAGGGAACTCTGATTGGTACAGGTATGCTCTAATCCAGTGGTCCCCAACCTTTTTTGGGCCATGAACCAGTTTAATGTCAGAAAATATTTTCACGGACCGGCCGTTAGGGTGGGACAGATAAATGTATTATGTGACAGAGACAAGCATCAAGAGTGAGTCTTAGACAGATGTAACAGAGGGAATCTGGTCATTTTTTAAAAATAAAACATCGTTCTGACTTAAATATAAATAAAACAGAAATAATGTAAGTTATTTATTCTTCCTCTGTGGACCAGTACCAAATGACCCACAGACCAGTACCGGTCTGCAGCCTGGGGGTTGGGAACCACTGCTCTATAGAGAGAGCAGCTTCACTTGATTTTTACTATTTTCTCTACTATGAACATGATTTTCATGGTAATAAAATAAATAGAATTAATAGAAGATTTTTAAGACCTGTACCAGAGAACATAACATGTAATATGAATGGCATGCTGCCTGAATTAGAATAGGTTTTAAAAACAAAAGATGATTTTGGGTGTGCCCACTATCCTACAACAGAATTCTGTCAAAATGAAATTTCATACTTTGCTTGAAAATTTTAAAAGATATTACTTAGAAGAAATAAAGAAGCATCTGGATTATTTCCTTACATTCCTTTTAAATATTTTAAAACACACATAACTTAAATATATCATTTATTCATACTAAGTCCATTTACGTTGTTTTGCAACCATTACTTCCATATGTCTTCAGAACTCAACCTTGCAAAACTGAAACTCTGTACCCATCAAACAAGAACTTTCATTTTTCCATCACTAAGTCCTGGCAACCACCATTTTCCTTTCTGTTTCTTTGAGTTTGAGAATTTTAGGTACCTCATAAATTTTTACAATATTTGTACTTTTTCTTACTGGCTTATTTCACTTAGCATAAAATTCATAAGTTTCATGCCTGTTGTAACATATGTCAGAATTGTTTTCATTTTTATTCATTATAGGTACAGGGTGGGGCAAAAGTAGTTTACCATTGTTTGTATAGAAAATAATAACACATGAGTTAACTATTTTGCATACTTAAAACTGTAAACCCGCCTGACCAGGTGGTGGTGCAGTGGATAAAGCGTCGGACTGGGATGTGGAGGACCCAGGTTGAAGACCTCGAGGTCGCCAACTTGAGCGCGGGCTCATCTGGTTTGAGCAAAGCCCGCCAGCTTGGACCCAAGGTCTCTGGCTTGAGCAAGGGGTTACTTGGTCTGCTGTAGCCCCCCGGTCAAGGCACATATGAGAAAGCAATCAATGAACAACTAAAGTGCCACAACAACAACAACAAAAAACCCTAATGATTGATGCTTCTCATCTCTCTCCATTCCTGTCTGTCTGTCCCTATCTATCTCTCTCTCTGACTCTCTCTGTCTCTGTAAAAAAAATAATAATAAAACTTTTGCCCTACCCTGTATATAAAACATTTTATTTGTTTATATTTGTATGGACACTTAATTACTTCCAATTTCTGCCTGTTGTGCTTGATGCTGCAAGTGAACATGGATGTAAAAATATATGCTATTTTCTTTTGGCCCATTGATTGTTAAAGATTATGTTGTTAAATTCCCAGATGCAGACATAATTGGGAGAAATAGAGGGTTCTGGTTCAGACCACCACAGTAAAGCAAATTATCAGAGTAAAAAGCAAGTTACATGAGTTTTTTAATTTCCCAATACATATGAAAGTTACATTTATATGATACCACAGTCTTCAAAAGCATTATGTCTTAAATAACAATGTGTGTACTTTGAGAGAGAGAGTTAAGCATCAACTCATAGTTGGGGCACTGCAGTTGTTCACTGAGTGCTTTTCATACGTGCCTTAACTGGGAAGCTTCAGGACAGTAATCTTGTGTACTTAAGCTGGTGATGCTGTGCCACATAAACCCAGGCTCAAGCCAGCAACATTGGGGTCATTTGTATGAGCCCACGCTCAAGCTGGTGACCCCAGATTCTTGAACCTGGGTCCTCTGGATCCCATGTTAATATTCCATCCACTATGCCACCTCGTAGTTAGACAAGTCTGGGGTTTCAAACCCACCTACCTGTACGGCCAGTAGCTGCAGCCGTCGCAGCCATGGCCATTCACATGCAGGTTTTCGTTGGGTTCAGCAGTAGACAGTAAAGAAACAGTGGAGCCAAAAAATGGTGGGCCATGCCTTTATTCAAGACTCACAAAGCCAACAAGCAAACACACAGGGTTCACAAAGCCGCTGACACATTATCTGTTTCCACAACCAGAAGGATCTTCTTCCATTTCTCCTAAAATCAAAGGTTTCACCAGTCCCAAAGACCCTCATCTCTGGTTCCCTATCTACTGACATGGCTCCTTAATCAGCAAAACTGGCTTCTTTCCCTGCCATCTTGGCTTCTCTCTCCTTCTTCTCCTTCTCTTCTTTTAAAACTTTTCTGGTTGAAACCTCTCCTCCAGCAACATTAGCATAACAGTGACCCTTCTCAAGCAGGAAAGTAATTAACAATTTCACAGATCATAATCCTGGTGCTGCCCAGTGCCATTTTTTAATACTAAAAATAAGTAAACTCAAACAATAGAAATTTTACAAACTCATTTGCCCAACACCACCACCTAAGCATTCCAGGTTGATGCTCTGATGCTCTCTTTATCCACTATGCCACCAGAGGTCAGGCATGGCTATTATCTGTTGTAGTGGTCTCTGTATGCTTGTTAGATACAATTAGTTTATACTGTTGTTTGATTCCTCTATTTACTTAACAGTCTTATTTCTCCTGTATTATATATATTGAAAGTGAATTGTTGAAGTCTCCTTTTAGTATATAGCTATACATTCCTTCAATTCTCTCACATTTTTGTGTGTGTGTGTGTGTGGCAGGTTCAAAGACAGAGCCAGAGAGAGGGACAGGCAGGCTGGAAAGGAGGGAGATGAGAAACATCAAATTTTCATTGTTGTTCCTTAGTTGTTCATTGATTGATTTCTCATATGTGCCTTGACTTCAGGGAGCTACCACAGACCGACTGACCCCTTGCTAAAGCCAGTGACCTTGGGCTCAAGCTGGTGAGCTTTGCTCAAACCAGATGAGCCTGCGCTCAAGCTGGCAACCTTGGGATCTCAAACCTGGGTCCTCCACGTCCCAGTCTGATGCTCTATCCACTGCGCCACTGCCTGATCAGGCTCTCTGAGCATTTTGATGCATGTGTTTTAATTGTTGTCTTTCTAGTGAATTGATTGTTTTATCACTGTCTTTGTCGAATAACCATTTCTTCATTGATGTTAATTTTGTCAGATATTAGCATAATAACCCTGCCCTGTTTGTTTATTATTTTCATGAATCATCTTTTTCTATTCTTTTCAATTCAACCTATGCTCACATGTGCCTTGACTGTGGGCCTTAAGCAGACCGAGTAACCCCTTGTTCGAGCCAGCGACCTTGGGTCCAAGCTAATGAGCTTTGCTCAAACCAGATGAGCCCACGCTCAAGCTGGCAACCTCGGGGTCTCGAACCTGCTTCCTCCACATCCCAGTCCGACGTTCTATCCACCGCGCCACCGCCTGGTCACACCCAACATATGAATTTTTTAAGATACTAGCTGCGACTCGGTCTGTATTTTTGTTCAAGATCCGAGTGAAATTCCGGGATATGAGTTGTGATTTGGGAAGCTACCGCTAGTTGGCACTTCAGCGCACAGGTCAGTATTGGCAGTTTATACGAGTTGACTGACTTAGGAGCTCGGTTACAGAACGAATTAAATTCGTATCTCAAGGTACCGCTATATTCCATATTTCTTTCTCCTGTTCCTTTTTTTTTTTTTAAAGTTGTGCATTCAGTAGTGGCTTTTTCATCAGTGTTTACCATTAGGTTTAAAAAAAAATTATATATATATATACAAAAGTCCTTTGTCTTATGAGTACTTCAGCACTCCATCCTCCTTTGCTACTGCTGGTCTTTATCGTCTCCCATTTATGTTATTGTTGTCACAGATTATCCTTGATTTTATTGTGACCTTGTTGGAGTTTTGTTTTGTTTTGTTTTGTTCTTTGCAGCTGGTGAATGCAAAGTTTTTCCTGTAGTGGGGGTTTTCTGGTGATAAATTCCCTCAACTTCTGTATGTCTGGATGTGTTTTTATTTCTCCTTCACGTTTAAAGGATAGATTTAATGAATATAGTATTCTTTGCTGGTAGTTCCTCTCTTTCAGTAGTTTGAAATTTTGGGTTGGCTCTCTTTTGGCTTATAGAGTTCCTGCTAAGAAGTTTGATGATAACCTAATGGACCTTCCTTTAAATGTTATGTTCTTCTTCTCTGTACAGCCTTGAGGATTCTTTATCATTGATTTTTGACAATTTTATTACAGTGTGCCTTGGAGTAGATCTGTTCTGGTTGTGGTAACTCTGTGTTCTGTTTCCTTCTTGGATTTGAGTCTCTAACTCTTTCCATAGCCTTGGGAAATTCTCATCAATTATTTGTTTCAATAGGCTTCCATTCCCATCTCCCTCTCTTCTTCTGATATGACCATTATTCTTATGTCAGTGTCCCTAATGGGGTCAGACAATTCTTGTCGAGCGCTCTCATTTTTTTTTAATGTGTGAGTCTCTTTCTTCTCTCTATAGCATTTCTCATTGCCTGTCTTCAATGTCACTGATTTTTTCCTCTATCAGTCTTGTTCTGTTAGAGGAAACTTGCTTCTTCAGTCTTCAGTTCATGTATTGAGTTGTTCATCTTTGTTTTTCAAGTTTCAGTCTCCTTGTTGAGGTATTCATTTTGTTCATTAAGTTGTTTTCTGAGCTCTTTATGTTGCCTATTGGTGTTTTCTCACATCTCATTCAGTAATTTTAAAACTTTAGTGTTGAATTCTCTATCATTTAACTCCAAGGCCTCCATGTGATTGAAATTTTTCTCTGGAGCTTTTTCATTTTCTTTTTGAAACATATCTCTGTCTTGTGTAGTTATAGTATTCAATTTCCTCTTGCTTGATGTCATGTGAAAGTGGTATTAATAATCCTAACAAAGAACAACTTAAAATTGAAAATTAAAAAAATAACCTTTTTTTTTCATTATGAGAAAAAAAAACCCAGGAAGATCTCAAGCAAACAAAAAATCAAACACAAAACACCCACAACAAAATAAGAATAAAAAAATACAAAAAAAATTAAAAAAGGAAAAAAGAATAAGAAGGAAAAAAGGGGGGGGAGGAAAAATTAAATTTCAGTTTTGAGAGTTTTTTTCTAGTAGATGTGGCTGAATTATAAGCGTTAGCTCTGTGAAGTTCCTGGGCTGCCTGCTGAGATGTTGCTGTCACTGTGATCAGGCAGGGCCAGGGTCAAGTTGCTTGGTGGGCTGTGTTGCAAGATCTTTATGGCTTTGGCATTATTGCTTCAGCTTTCTGGCTTTCTGGCTCTAGCAATGGCGATCTCAGGCTACCGGGCGCTTTTCCCCACATCTCAACAGACCTGGGAACCAGAAATGGAGCACCTCTGTTCTTCAGAGGAGAGAGTTACCCTGGAGAGCTAGCTGTGGGGTTTGTCTCTGCCATTTTCCATACTGTGAGGTAAGGGAGCTGGGATCTGGGTGGTTGGGGGTCACACTAGCCCTCTGTCTCTGCTAAGTGCAGGTTGCAGGCAGACTGTGGGAACAGTGGCTGTGACCCTGCACTCTATCTACTTTGATTTATCTGCCACTCTATCTCACTGCTCCTCCCGGCTAAAGGAAACCTAGTCACTACAATTTTCCCTCTCTGTACCCCTCACCCGGTCCAACCTTCAGGCCATTTGGTGTATGATTTCAGGTGTGGCTGTGAACCCAGTTGGAGTTCCTTCTCTGCATTATAGTTGTGCATTTTCTTGAAATTTCAAGGGAAGCGGTCAGGAGTATCCCTCACGCTATTATTCTGATTTCATCTTCCTGAAAAAAATTAAGTACCTTTTAATGATGAAAATATATTTATCTAAATTGTATGATTTGTTTTTTGATTTGGGTTATTTTAATAAAGAACATGTGACTTGGTGTGCTAATATATATTGATTCTCTTTTCTAGTTATTTTCAAAGTCTCTTTTTTTTTATTTTAAACAGATCACGATGTGTCTTGATGGAGTTCTCTTTAGGGTTTTTATCCTAGTGGGAGTTTTATAAGCTTCTGGAATTTATCCATCCATTTCTTTACTTTGGGGAAATGTTTCTTCAATTTCTTCAACCAAGATCTCTTTCCTTTTTCTTTCTTCTGGGATTCTTTCAATGCATGAATTATCCATATGTTTCTCAGTTGATTTTCATTTTTCTTCATTGTCTTTTCTTTTGATTATAAGATTCAAAGTGGTCTGTATTTATAGTCTTACTTATTTGCTAATTCTGTTTCAGTCCCTCCTTTTATTCATCTGTAAGTTTTCAAGTATTCTTGTATTTTTATCTCAAGAACTTCTGTTTAGATTTTTTTTTTTTTGTATTTTTCTGAAGCTGGAAATGGGGAGAGACAGTCAGACAGACTCCCGCATGCAACCGACCAGGATCCACCCGGCACGCCCACCAGGAGCGACACTCTGCCCACCAGGGGGCGATGCTCTGCCCCTCCGGGGCGTCGCTCTGCCACGACCAGAGCCACTCTAGCGCCTGGGGCAGAGGCCAAGGAGCCATCCCCAGCGCCCGGGCCATCTTTGCTCCAATGGAGCCTTGGCTGCGGAGGGGAAGAGAGAGACAGAGAGGAAAGAGGGGGCGGTGGAGAAGCAAATGGGCGCTTCTCCTGTGTGCCCTGACCGGAAATCGAACCCAGGTGCCCCGCATGCCAGGCTGATGCTCTACCGCTGAGCCAACTGGCCAGGGCCTCTGTTTAGATTTTTATAAATTCTGTGTTTAATTCTCAAATTGGTTCTTATTTTCTTCAAGTGTTTGTGTTCTCTGTTAGCTCTTTGAATATATTTAAAACAGTTGTTTTAAAGTCTTTCCCAAGTGAGTCCAAGGCTTGTGCTTCTTTATGGTTGGTTTCTACAGAGTTATTCTGTTATTTTGAATAGATTGTGTCTCAAGTTTTCCTGCATCTTGTGTGTGTTATGATATAAGGCATTTGTAAAAACAGCTACCTTTTACAGTATTTGTAGTCTAGCTTCATGCAGCAAAAGAACTTTCACTAATCAACACAGTATGAAGGTCTTCTCAGGCTACTTCTGCACGTGTATCTATCCTGAAGCTACATATTTTTTTCTCACAATTCTCTTAACTTATTTTTTAAAATATTTATTAATTTTAATTTATTTTTTTAGTATGGATCCAAGGGTCCCACTCAATATAACACCCTCAAGCCCCACTCCCGTGTCCCCTATTGCCTCCCCTTTAATGCCCCTCCCTCTAGATCCTACCCCTCTTACTTCTGGGATTTCCTGTCCTGTTATCTGTATCTGTGTGTTGTGTATATATAATTTCACTAATCCCTTCACCTTCTCTGATCCCATCCCCTCATTGCCCTTTCCTCTGACTGCTGTCCCTCTGCTCCCTGTGACCCTCCTCTGCCTCTATTCCGTTCCTCAGTTCACTTTGTTCATTAGATTCTTCATATAAGTGAGATCATATGATATTTGTCTTTCTTTTCCTGGCTGATTTCACTTAGCATAATAATCTCCAAGTCCATTGCAAAAGGTAAGATTTCCTTCTTTTTCACGGCCACTTAGTATTCCATTGTGTATATGAACCACAGCTTTTTAATCCACTTGTCCACTGATGAACACTTGGGTTGTTTCCAGATCTTGGCTATTGTAAACAATGCTGCAATAAACATGGGGTGCACATCTTCTTTTGAACCAGTGATTTCATATTCTTAGGATATATTCCTAAAAGTAGGACAGCTGGGTTAAAAGGCAGTTCCATTTTTAATATTTTGAGGAAACATCATTCTGTATTCCACAGTGTCAGCACCAGTCTACATTCCCACTAGCAGTGCAGGAGGGTTCTCTTTTCTCCAAACCTTGCTCAGCACTTATTGTGTGTTGATTTGTTCAATGAGCTCCATTCTGACAGGTTTGAGAGGGTATCGCATTGTGGTTTTAATTTGCATTTCTCTGATAGTGAGGTTGAATATTTTTTCATATGCCTATTAACATTCTGTATTTCCTCTTTGGAGAACTGTCTATTCAGTTCTTTTGCCTATTTTTAAATTAGATTGTTCCCCTTCCTGGTGTTGAGTTTTACAAATTCTTTAAAATGTTGGTTATTAACCCCGTATCAGATGTATTGGTGAATATGTTCTACCATTGTGTGAGTTGTCTTTTTATTTTGTTAATGGTGTCTTTTGCTGTACAAAAACTCTTTAGTTTGATATAGTCCTATTTGCTTATATTGTCCTTTATTTCACTTGCCTATGGAGATAAATCAGCAAAAATATTACTATGAAAGATATTGGAGAGTTCACTGCTTGTATTTTCTTCCAAAAGGTTTATTGTATTGAGACTTACATTTAAGTCTTTATCCACTTTGAGTTTATTTTTGTGAATGGTATAACTTGGTGGTCTAGTTTCATTTTTTGCATGTACCTGTCTAATTTTGCCAACACCATTTATTAAATAGACTCTTTACTCCATTGTATGCTCTTACCTCTTTTGTCAAGTGTCAATTGACCATAAAGGCATGGGCTTCTTTCTGGGTTGTGTATTGTTCCATTGATCTGTATGCCTGTTCTTATGCCAATACCAAGCTGTTTTGAGTACAATGGCCTTGTAGTATAACTTAATATCAGGAAGTGTGATATCTCCCACTTTATTCTTCATGTTCAAGATTGCTGAGGTTATTTGTGTTCTTTTCTTGGTTCCATATAAATTTTTGGAATATTTGTTCTATATCTTTGATGTATGCCATTGATATTTTAATAGAAATAGCACTGAATGAATAGATTTGGGTATTATAGACATTTTAATGATGTTTATTGTTCTTACCCATGAACCCATATATGCTTCCAGTTGTTTGTATCTTCCTTGATTTTTTTAATCATTTTATAATTTTCAGTGCAAGTCTTTTATCTCCTTGATTAAATTTACTCCTAGATACTTTTTTGTTTTTTGTTTTGTTTTTTGTAATAGTGAAGGGGATTATTTCCTTAGTTTCTCTTTCAGACAGTTTATTGTTGATATATAAAAGTGCCAGTGATTTCTGAATATTAATTTTACATTCTGCCACCCCCCCTGCTGAATTCATTTATTGGTCTAGTAGTTTTTTGACTGATTCTTTAGGGTTTTCTATTTACAGTATTATGTCATCAGCAAATATTGATAGTTTTACTTTTTCTTTTCCAATTTGGAGGCTTTTTATCTTCTTCTTGTCTGATAGCAGTGGCTAGGACTTCCAGCACTATGTGGAATAAGAGTGGTGAAAGGGGGCACCCCAGCCTTGTCCTGATCTTAAGGGGATTGCTTTTACTTTTTGTCCATTGAGTATGATGTTGGCTGTGGGTTTGTCATAGATGACCTTTATCATGTTGAAGTATGTTTCCTGTATTCCCACTTTGCTGAGAGTTTTTATCATAAATGGGTGCTGGATTTTATCAGATGCTTTTTTCTACATCTGTTGATATAATGATGTGATTTTTATTCTCCTTTTTGTTTACTGATGAATCACATTGATTAAGTTGAGAATGTTGTACCAGCCTCGGCTCCCAGGAATGAATCTCATTTGATCTTGATGTATAACTTTTTTAATGTATTGCTGGATTCAGTTTGCTAATATTTTGTTGAGAATTTTAGCATCTATGTTCATTAGGAATACTGGCCTAGAGTTTTCTTTCTTTGTACTGTCCTTACCTGGTTTTGGAATGAGGATGATGCTTGCCTCATAAAAGGAGGTTGGAAGTCATCCTATCTCTGGAATTTTTTGAAATAGCTTGAGAAAGAGCTGTTAGTTCTTCTTTGAGTGTTTGGTAAAATTCTCCTGTGAAGCCATCAGGTCCAGGACTTTTACTTGCTGGCAGTTTGACCGTCTTTCTCTCTTTCTTTCTTTCTTTCTTTTTTTTTTTTTTTTTTTGTATTTTTCTGAAGCTGGAAACGGGGAGGCAGTCAGACAAACTCCCACATGTGCCCGACCAGGATCCACCCAGCATGCCCACCAGGGGGCGATGCTCTACCCATCTGGGGCATTGCTCTGTTGCAACCAGAGCCATTCTAGTGCCTGAGGCAGAGGCCATGGAGCCGTCCTCAGTGCCCGGGCCAACTTTGCTCCAGTGGAGCCTTGGCTGTGGGAGGGGAAGAGAGAGACAGAGAGGAAGGAGAGGGGGAGGGGTGGAGAAGCAGATGGGCGCTTCTCCTGTGTGCCCTGGCCAGGAATCGAACTTGGGACTCCTGCACACCCAGTCAACGCTCTACCACTGAGCCAACTGGCCAGGGCTACCCTCTTTCAATTTCATTTGTTGCTATCAGTCTGTTAGATTTAACGATTCTTCTAGGTTGAGATTTGGAAGATTGTATGTTTCTAGAAATTTATCTATTTCACCTAAATTGTCCAGTTTTTTTTTTTGGCATATAGATCTTCATAGTATTTTCTTACAATCTTCTTTCTGCAGTGTTGGTTGTTACTTCTCCACTTTCATTTCTAATTTTATTTGAGTTGCCTTTTTTTCTTGATGAATCTGGTTAAAGGTTAGTCAATCTTGTTTACCTTTTTGAAGAACCCGCTGTTGGTTTCATTGATCTTTTATATTGTTTTTTTTTTTAGCTTCTGTGTCATTTATTTCTGCTCTGATGTTTATTATATCCTTCCTTTTACTTCCTCTGGGTTTTATTAGTTCTTTTTCTAGTTCTTTTAGATGCAGGGTTAAGTTGTTTATTTGAGCTTTTTCTAGCTTCTTAAGGTATGCCTGTAGTGCTATGAGCTTCCCTCTCATTACTGCTTTTGCTGTGTGCCATAAATTTTGAGTTGTTTTATGCTCACTATCATTCATTTCTAGGAATTTTTTATTTCTTCTTTGATCTCATTGTTAACACATTTGTTATTTAATAACATGCTCTTTAGCCTCCAATTGTTGGAATGTTTTTCAATTGTAGTTGATTTCTAGTTTCATGCAATTGTGATCAGAGAAGATGCTTGATATGATTTCAATCTTCTTAAATTTATTGAGACTTGTATTTTGTTCTAATATGTGGTTCGATCTAGAGAATGTACCATGAGCACTTGAAAGGAATATCTGTTCTTCTGCTTGGGGTGAAAGGTTCTGAAGATATCTATTAAATCCAGTTGATCTAGTGTGTCATTTAAGGACGCTGTTTTTTTGTTAATATTTTGTCTGGAGGATCTACCCATTGATGTTAGTGGGGTATTAAAGTCCTCTACTATTGTAGTATTGCTATTTATCTCACGGCTTATGGCCATCAAAATATGCTTTATATATTTAGGTGCTCCTATATTAGTTGCATAATATTTACAATGGTTATATCCTCTTGTTGGATTGCTCCCTTTATCATTATGTAGTGATCTTCTTTATCTCTTACTATAGACTTTGTTTTAAAGTCTACTTTGTCAAATTCAAGTATTGCTACCCCAGCTTTTTATTCATTTTTATTTGAATGAAATATTTTCTTCCATCCCTTCACTTTCATTCACTGTGTATCTTTTGCTCTGAGATGTGTTTCTTGTAGACAGCATATGTACAGTTCTGTTTTCTTATCCATGCAGCTACTTTATGTCTTTTGATTGGAGTATTTAATTCATTGTTTCCATTTAAGGTTATTATTGATATGTACTTATTTAATGCCACTTTATTTTTTAAATCAACAATTCTCTTTTTCTCGATTTCTATTGTTGTTGTTTATTTTTTTTCCTTTTCTCTGTTTACATCAGGCTCCTTAACATTTCTTGCAGTACTGGTTTGGTTGTAATGAATTCCTTGAGTTTTCTTTTTGTATGAAAAGCTTTTTATTTCTCCTTCAATTTTAAATGATAGCCTTGCTGGATAAAGTAGTCTTGGTTGTAGGTTCTTGTTCTGCATTACTTTGAATATTTCTTGCCAGTCACTTCTAGCCTCAAGTGTTTCTGTTGAGAAGTCAGAAGCCATCCTTTTGGGGCTTTTCTGTAGGTCTCTTGCAGCTTTAGTATTTTTTGTTTGTTTGTTTCTTAACTTTGGCATTTTAATTATAATGTGTCTTGGTGTAGGCCTCCTTGGGTTCCTCTATAATGGGACTCTCTGTGCTTCTTGATCTTGTGTGACTTCTTCCTTTCATTGATTTAGGAAAATTTTCAGATATGATTTAATCACACAGGTTTTCTATATCTTGTTTGTTTTCTACTCTTTCAGGAACCCCTATGATGCGGATGCTGTTTCTTTTCATGTTGTCTCAGAGCTCTCTTAGAGTTTTCTCAGTCTTTTTGTACCTCATTTTGTTTTGCTGCTCTGCTTCTGTGCTTTTGTTTATCTTTTTCTCTAAATCACTGATTCAATCTTCTGCTTCATTCAGCCTGCTGTTTATTCCTTCTAGTGTAGTAGTCATTTTATTATTGCTGTAAGATCCTTGGGCATTCTAAAAATCATTATTTTAAACTCTGCATCTGGTACTTCAGTTACTTCAATTTCATTTAGTTATTTTTCTGGGTATTTCTCTTGTGGATTCATTTGGGTCGCATTACTTTGCCTATTTTGTCTACGTGTTAGGTAGTGCTGTCTGACTGAAATTTTTGTGGTGTCTTTATGAAGATGGGCTCAGTGTTACTGACTTCCAGGCCACCTGTTTTCCTAGTTCTAGGAATGCTTCTTGAGTCTTGAGAGTACTATTTTCTTTCATGTGGTGTGTGAATATTGAATTCAATTGGTCATTTTATGCATACGGTTATTCCTTCAGGCAAGCTGGCTCTAAGGGTCATCCTTGACTATATGTATTACACACACTCTGCAATGTCTGTCCTGTTGGGTGTATTTATTCTCCACAGTGTTTAGTGCCTGCTAGACTCATCTTTTGGGCTTGCTGCTTGTGTAGGTAGCTGAGTTTAGGATTGGTGCTATCTGCCACCTACCAGTCAGTAGTTTTGTTGGTTCTGGATTTTCTTGGGATGGCATCAATTGTTGTTTGTAACCTGGTATGGGCTACCATTCTGCAGCTACTGCTCTTTTCTGTTTGTGTCTGCATTTTCTGTGCCTGGGTAGTGTGGGAGGGGCCGACCTGTGTATATGGATCAGCTTCTTCCTGCTTAGAGATGAAAGCAGCTTCCTAAAAGCCCCAAGCTCTGTAAAATTTGCTTCCATTTTTCAGCTGCTCTTTTTCCTCTTGCAGCTGCCTGGTCTTCCCACAGAGTCTTCTGTTGAAAAACTGTAGTGTGGGCTCAGATTGGCCTCATGCAACCAACCCCTCTATTTGTTGCATGATTGTTGGGATAGGGAAACTGAGGCTGGGAATATAACGTTAGTGGGACTCCCAGCTCAGGGGTGTCTTGGTCAGGAGTTCAGTATGGGTAATGTGTCCCCTATTCCAGAGCCTAATCACTTACCACTGCTGGATACTCAAATTTTATTTATCCCTATCAAGGGGAGCAGAAGGTTCAGACCAAGTGTGGCCGACAGTCCTCTCTGCAGAAGTTCAGACAGTTAGTGAGACCCTGGTCTCAGGGAGGAAGACTGAGAGAGTCCTCTCCTGGAGCTTACTGTGCCCCCTCTCTTGCAAATGGCTAAGCACCTCAGCTAGTCCCAACAATAGGTTCACAGGGGCCTACACTTTAAATGTCCATGCTCTGAGCTTCTCTCCCTTTCCCCTGTGGCATCTAGCTCAGCTGAGCAGAATATCCAGCAGCAGGGCCAGATGACTGTGAAGCTCCACCCTATCCAATGCACATGAACCACTGTGCCAGTGCTGATCACAGAGAGTGAAACTTGCCTCAGCTCAGTCAGGTGAGGAGCCCTTCCTCAGGATACCACTCTAGCAAGGGTTGTAATGTCCTGAACCTATGCTTTCTATAGCTGGCCACTGGATGTGCCGGCCATGGGCCTCCCTGGCAGGAACCTGATGCAGACCAGTGTGAGACACTGCCTGTGACTGTCCCTCAGCAACCTCTTGGAGCTATAAGCAATGCAGAATTTGTGGCTGCCTCTGCTGGGCCCAGGTGCATATGAAAATACTAGGCTGGCTTTTACCCACACTGGGCCTGGAGGAAGATCCACTTACAAAGGCCAAGTTTCCCTGAGTCTCATAGCCTTCAGCCTCGTTTGCTGGCTGCTTGTTGAGGTCAGCTGATGAAAAAAAGAATCTGCTAGATTCTAGCACCTGCAGCAATTCAGGGATTAGGAAAGGAGGAGGTGGGTTTGGCTTTGCACGTTGGCTCCAGGTGTCAAGTTTTTCCAGACTTTTATCACAGGTCTCAGTAGGGTGTGGTCCCAGGAGTCTGGTGAGTGTGGCCTCTGAGACTTAGAGGTGTGGTCTGCCCTCCCACAGTTTTTTTTTTTTTAATTTTTCTGAAGCTGGAAACGGGGAGAGACAGTCAGACAGACTCCCGCATACGCCCGACTGGGATCCACCAGGCACACCCACCAGGGGGCGATGCTCTGCCGCTCCAGGGCGTGGCTCTGTTGCGACCAGAGCCATTCTAGCGCCTGGGGCAGAGGCCAAGGAGCCATCCCCAGCGCCCGGGCCATCTTTGCTCCAATGGAGCCTTGGCTGTGGGAGGGGAAGAGAGAGACAGAGAGGAAGGAGGCGGGGTGGAGAAGCAAATGGGTGCTTCTCCTATGTGCCCTGGCCAGGAATTGAACCCAGGTCCCCCGCATGCCAGGCCAGCACTCTACTGCTGAGCCAACCGGCCAGGGCCCTCCCACAGTTTTAACTGAGTCTCCTGTGAGGTGGAAGCACCATTCCTAGGCTCAGGAGCATGGGTTAGGGGTAGCTCCAGCCTCAGCACCAGAAAACTGAGTCACTGATGTGCCCCCTGCTTCCTGGCCTCTCAGAACGACCCACAGCCATCCCTGGGGTAGGAGATTCCCGAGGGCAGAGCAGTGGAGTTTCCCCAGGCTGATGCCACTCAGAGGGGATTGCTCCATCCAAGAGAGATGGCAACTGCAGTACTGGAGAATGATTCAGCACAGGGGTGGCCATCCCTCACAGAGTCTCTCCCTGGGCCTCCAACTTCACATTCTCCTCATGCAACTCTAGTCCGGTCAGCCTTCCCCCCACTCGAACCTCAGGTAAGTGGTTGTGAACAAGATTTTCTGCTTGAAATTAAAAGTTTTTGCTCAGCAAGAGAAACTGATATCAAAATAAACAGACAGCCAACTATATGGGAACTGATATTTTCAAACGACAGCTCAGATAAGGGCCTAATATCCAAAATTTACAAAGAACTCATAAAACTCAACAACAAACAAACAAACAATCCAATAAAAAAATGGGAAGAGGACATGAACAGACACTTCTCCCAGGAAGAGATACAAATGGCCAACAGATATATGAAAAGATGCTCAGCTTCATTAGTTATTAGAGAAATGCAAATCAAAACTACAATGAGATACCACCTCACTCCTGTTAGATTAGCTATTATCAACAAGACGGGTAATAGCAAATGTTGGAGAGGCTGTGGAGAAAAAGGAACCCTCATTCACTGTTGGTGGGACTGTAAAGTAGTACAACCATTATGGAGGAAAGTATGGTGGTTCCTCAAAAAACTGCAAATAGAACTACCTTATGACCCAGCAATCCCTCTACTGGGTATATACCCCCAAAACTCAGAAACATTGATACGTGAAGACACATGTAGCCCCATGTTCATTGCAGCACTGTTCACAGTGGCCAAGACATGGAAACAGCCAAAAAGCCCTTCAATAGAAGACTGGATTAAGAAGATGTGGCACATATACACTATGGAATACTACTCAGCCATAAGAAATGATGACATCAGATCATTTACAGCAAAATGGTGGGATCTTGATAATATTATAAGGAGTGAAATAAGTAAATCAGAAAAAAACAAGAATTACATGATTCCATACATTGGTGGAACATAAAAATGAGACTAAGAGACATGGACAAGAGTGTGGTGGTTACCATGGGTGGGGGGGGAGGGAGGACATGGGAGGGAGGGAGGGAGAGAGTTAGGGGGAGGGGGAGGGGCACAGAGAACTAGATAGAGGGTGACGGAGGACAACCTGACTTTGGGCGAGGGGTTTGCAACATAATTTGATGACAAAATAACCTAGACATGTTTTCTTTGAATATATGTACTCTGATTTATTAATGTCATCCCATTACCATTAATAAAAATTTATTAAAAAAAAAAAAAAAAGAAAAAAAAAAAAAAAAGATTTTCTGCTTGAGCCCTTTAAGATGGATCCTGTGTCTCCAAGAGCTTTATCTATTTCTCGTATAAGAAACTGCTCTTTTCACCTACAAATGCTGTGTGGGTGCCTCTTCTAGGCTCTGGGGCTCTAGTCTGGGGCTCCAAGTCTGGCACTGAGAACCCACATCTCTCAGGGAGACCCTCCTCACCATGAGAGTCCCTCTGGATCCTCAGCCACAGCTTACTCCCATGGCAGTTTTTTTTCATGTCTCCAGCCTTCGTACCAGTCTCTGTGACTTCTGTGATCCTTGATTATAAACTTATCTTCGTTTAGTCTGAAGTTGGTTTTTCAAGATGATTGTTCTTTAATTAAGTTGTAATCCAATCTGGTCTGGGAGGTGGCAGTTGGAATGTCTGCCTACTCCATTGCCATCTTGGAATCTCTTCAATTCTCTTTAAATACATAGATCCCTTTTTTGTTTGTTTATTTTATTGATTTTAGAGAGAAAGGGAGAGAGCAGGAAAGAAACAGGAGCATCTGTTCCTGTATGTGCCCTTACTGGGAATCAAACCAGCAACCTCTTGTGTTTTGGCACAATGCTCTAACCAACTGAGCTATCTGGCCAGGGCTATAGATGCTTTAAATGCTAATTTCCCCAATTCTCACTTTTCTTTTTTGAACCTATTTTATTCCTCTCTTCATAATCTATTTGTTCTTCAGGAACCTGTGGTCTTCAATCCCTCTGAAGCACTGTTCACAGTGGCCAAGCAGTGGTACATATACACAATGGAATACTGTGTATATTCCATTCCTTACCATTATACCACACCACTGCTTTCAGAAGTCTGCATCCTAATTTGCTATTATGTCATGACTCTCTCAGCACTGTGAGTCAGGCAGGACAGAAACTAGTCTCTTCAGCAGCTCCAGACAAGCCAGAATTTTGAAAATGAGTTGTACTTTCCTTCCTGCCCTACGGGAAGAGTAAGAAATAGATTGCCTTTCTCTGGATATGACACATTAAATATTCAAAGTCTACAAACTTCTTTTTTTGGGTGACTTTTTCTTTAATTTTTTAAAGGTTTTATTTATTCATTTTAGAGAGAGAGAATGAGAGATAAAGATAGAGAAGGGCTTGAGCAGGAAGCATGAACTCTCATATGTGCCTTAACCAAGTAAGCCTAGGGTTTCAAACTGGCAAACTCAGCATTCCAGGTCAACACTTTATCCACTGTGCCACCACAAGCCAGGCAAATGTGGGGTTTTTATTGGTTAGCATTTGTTTAGTTGCTACAGATCAACATGCTACTTTTGTCAGTAGGTTACTTAGTACTTCTGTGGGAGAACAGGACCCTGTAATCTGCCAGTACCTCATTTTTATATTTTTTAGAATTGGAGGGAGTGTTTTCCATATTTAGGTGGGTTTTCTTATAGAAGCTAAAGTTGAGGTATGCTAACAGACTAGTCTGCTCATTGACTGGAGTCAACATTATTACCTCTGCTATTGAGAGTTATCTGTTTCTAGGCTATATGTTTAAGTTATTCACTTGTTTTACTTGAAAGCTGTTAGAATCTGTTGAGAATTCTGTGAAGTATTTATCAAGAAAAATGATTTTTTAACGGAAAATGATATTTCATTAAAATGAAAAAAAATCAAATCTGGTATAGCAACATTTATCTCCAACAAAACAGACAGAAATACAAAGTCTTTAATAAGAGACAAAGAAGGACACCACACAATGATAAAGGGACCAATCCAACAAGAGGATATATATTTTTTATTAATTTATTGTGTTTATATAGATTTTAGTGTCCCCCAAATTCATCCTATCCTTCCTCGTGTTCCCCAGTACATAGCCCCTCCCCCCCTCCCCATAACACCCTCACCTCATCCCTCCAGGATTTGCATTTCTTCTCTCATCCCATCCTATCAGCCTATCATCCCCTTTCCTCTGTCCACTTTCCCTCTGGATCCTTTGATCCCACCTCTGTCTCTATTCCGCTCCTCAGTTCATATTGTTCATCAGATTCCTCAGATGAGTGAGGTCATATGATATTTTTCTTTCTCTGCCTGGCTTATTTCACTTATCATAATAGTTTCCAGGTCCATCCCTGTTGTCACAAAAAAATAATATTTCCTTCTTTTTCATGACTCCATAGTATTCCATTGTGTATATGTACCACTGCTTTTTAATCCTGATGGGCACTTGGGCTGTTTCCAGGTCTTCACTATTGTGAACAATGCTGCCATAAACATGGGGGTGCATTTCTCCTTTTGACTTGTTGATACGGTGTTCTTGGGACATATTCCTAAAACTAGGATGGCTGGGTCAAAAGGCAGTTACATTTTTAATTTTTTTGAGGAATCTCCATACTGTTTTCCACAGTGGCTGCACCAGTCTGCATTCCCACCAGCAGTGCAGGAGGGTTCCCTTTTCTCCACATCCTCGCCAGCACTTATTCTGTGTTGTTTTGTTAATGAGCACCATTCTGACTGGTGTGAGGTGATATCTCATTGTGGTTTTAATTTGCATTTCTCTAATGATTAGTGATGTTAAACATTTTTTCATATGCCTATTGGCCATCTATATGTCCTCTTTGGAGGAATGTCTATTAAATGTCTTTTCTTCTGCCCATGTTTTGATTGGACTTTTTATCTTCCTGGTGTTGAGATTTACAAGTTCTTTATAAATTTTTGTTATTAACCCCTTATCAGACATATTGTTGAATATGTTCTCCCATTGTGTGACTTGCCTTTTTATTTTGTTCATATTGTCTTTAGCTGTGCAAAAGCTTTTTAGTTTGATATATTCCCATTTGTTTATCCTGTCCTTTATTTTCCTTGTATGTAGAGATACATCAGCAAATACATTGCTGTGAGAGATGTCAAAGAGCTTACTGCCTATGTTTTCTTCTAGGATGCTTATGGTTTCATGACTCACATTTAAGTCTTTTATCCATTTTGAGTTTATTCTTGTGTATGGTGTAAGTTGGTGGTCTAGTTTCATTTTTTTTGCATGTAGCTGTTCAGTTTTCCCAACTCCATTTGTTTTCCCAACACCACTGTCTTTACTCCACTGTATGCTCTTACCTCCTTTGTCAAATATCAGTTGTCCATAAAGCTGTGGGTTTATTTCTGGGTTCTCTGTTCTGTCCCATTGATCTGTATGCCCGTTCTTATGCCAGTACTAGGCTGTTTGAGTACAATGGCCTTGTAGTATAACTTGATATCGGGAAGTGTGATACCTCCCACTTTATTCTTCTTTTTCAAGATTGCTGAGGCTATTCGTGTCCTTTTTTGGTTCCATATAGGTTTTTGGAGTATTTGTTCTATATCTTTGAAGTATGTTCTTGGTATTTTAATAGGAATTGCATTGAATTTATAATTGCTTTGGGTAATACAGACATTTTAATGATGTTTATTCTTTGTAGCCATGAACATGGTATATGCTTCCACTGGTTTGTATCTTCCTTGATTTCTTTTATCAATGTTTTATAATTTTCTGAGTACAAGTCTTTAACCTCCATGGTTAAATTTACTTCTAGGTATTTTATTTTTTTGTTGCAATAGTGAAGGGGATTGTTTTTTTAATTTCTCTTTCAGACAGATTATTGTTGGTGTATAAAAATGCTTCTGATTTCTGAGTATTAATTTTATATCCTGGCACCTTGCTGAATTCCTTTATCAGGTCCAATGGTTTTTTTACTTACACCTTAGGGTTTTCTATGTACAGTATCATATCATCAGCAAATAATGATAGTTTTATTTCTTTTCCAATTTGGATGCCTTTTATTTCTTCTTGTTGTCTGATTGCTGTGGCTAGGACTTCCAGAACTATATTAAGAGTGGGGATTGCTTTTAACTTTTGCGCATTGATTATGATGTTGACTGTGGGTTTGTCATAGATGCCCTTGATCATGTTGAGGTATGTTCCCTGTATTCTCACTTTGCTGAGAGTTTTGATCATAAATGAGTGCTGGATTTTATCAAATGCTTTTTCTGCATCTATTGAAATTATCATGTGGTTTTTCTCCTTCTTTTTTGTTTATGTGATGAATCACATTGATTGATTTGTGAGTATTGTAACAGCCTTGCCTCCCAAGAATAAATCCCACTTGATCATGGTGTATGATTTTTTTCATGTATTGCTGGATCCAGTTTGCTAATATTTTCTTGAGAATTTTATCATCTAAATTCATGAGTAATATACCAATAATTAGAAGAGGACCAGCCCAGGTGAAGATGGGTGGCTGCCATCAGTAGTTAAGTGGGTTGTAGAAGGAGAGGTCCTTGTGCAGTTTCTCTTGCAGATGGTAGAGGACCCCGATGCTTTCTTCCATTGGGCCAGTCTCCTTGAACAGCATTGCTCCCTGCTTTAGCTCACTCTGGTGGCAAGTTCCTGGTGGGAGGGACAGGAGCAGCAGGTTGGGTCTGCAGGGCCCAACCTTTTAGCGAGCCAGAGATGGGTGGAGCCCAGTGGTTCCGACTGCCAGCAGTCCTGCAAGGGGTAAGCTTGAGGAGAGAGACATGGTTAGAAATGAGGGTAGGCAGACGCTCTACCGCTGAGCCAACCGGCCAGGGCCGCCAGTCTTTAATAACAAGTATTAAAAGTAATTGTCATTTTGTGATACTAAAGACTGATTCAAAAAACTCTTGTAGTATGATTATAGTATTTTAAAAAGCATCAAGACTATTTATTTTTTAAGTGAGAGGAGGGAAGGTGCACCCCTACTGAGATCTACTCAACAAGCCCCCCTACAGGACAATGCTCTGCCCATCTGGATGTTGCTGTGTTGTTCAGCAACCAAGCTATAATTAGCTCCTGAGGTGGAGGCTAAGGAGTCATCCTCGGCACCAGGGGTCAACTCACTCCAATTAAGCCATAGCTTTAGGAGGGAAAGAAAGAAGCAAGAGGGGAAGAGTATAGAAGCAGATGATCCATTCTGCATACCCTGACTGGAAATTGAACCTGGTACATTCACACACCAGGCCAACACTATCACCAAGCCAACCAGCCAGGACCAAGACAATGTTAACATTTAGGCTGTTGGGAGTTTCTGGGTCATAAATTTATTTTAGGGATGAAAACATGGTTTTGTTTTCCAAGAAAAATGCTTTTAAATGAACAGTTTTGCATATGATTCAGAGTTACTAGAGTACTTTCATTAATTTCATTATGAAGAATCCCTATAATCTTTTGCCCTGTCCAGGTAGTTCAATTGGATAGATCATTGTTCTGATAGGCCAACATTACAGGTTGAGGCCTGGTTAGTATTTCACTAACAAATGCAAGCTTGGATGCCTGTCACAACAAAAGCCAAATTTCTGAGACATACTGGTACAAAGGGAAATGGAAAGGTTTAGCCAGCTGCTATAACCTGGGAGAATGTTGGTCTTCCATCTCAAAGACTATCCCCCTTCCTGCTCAAGCCCAGCATTTTTAAAAGGAGAACAGGGCTTGGCCCTGGCTGGTTGGCTCAGTGGTAGAGCATCGGCCTGACGTGAAGGAGTCCTGGGTTCGATTCCCAGCCAGGGCACACAGGGGAAGCACCCATCTGCTTCTCCACCCCTCCCCCACTCCTTCCTCTCTGTCTCTCTCTTCCCCTCCCACAGCCAAGGCTCCATTGGAGCAAAGTTGGCCCAGGCGCTGAGGATGACTCCATGGCCTCTGCCCCGGGTGCTGGTCTGGTCACAACAGAGCAATGTCCCAGATGAGCAGAGCATCGCCCCCCGGTGGGTATGCCGGGTGGATCCCATTCGGGCGCATGCGGGAGTCTGTCTGCCTCCCCGTTTCCAACTTCAGAAAAATGCAAAAAGGAAAAAAAAAAGGAGAAGAGGGCTTTTGCCATGCTAAGATCCTTCTAGCTTTTAGTGTATTGCGTCCCTGTTCATGTATTCTAGCTTTTGTCACATTCAGGCCCTGTCCATCATTCTAGCCTTTGGTATGCAGAGGCCCTATTCCTCATTTGTAGCTTTTGGTGTGCTTTGTGTAAGATCTATTCCTTTGTGCATCTTGGCTAATGGGTACACTCCTCTGCACTCCCTCTCTATGGAGTTATCATCAAAACTATGTAATCTTACAAAGGTAAATGGATGGAGATACCATCTTTTGTAGGTTTTCTGTTGTTGAGGGAGGTAAATTTCCTATTCTAGGGCCAAAAATTCTTGCTATCTACTAATGAGGAAGAGGATCAGAATGGAGGGCAGCCTTTACATGACGGAGGGTTACTGTCTTTAGAAGGTGGCATACATGGTGTCTAGAGCAGTGATTTTCAACCTTTTTTGAGCCACAGCACATTTTTTACATTTACAAAATCCTGGGGCACACCACCTACCAAAATGACACTATAACACAGTACATATTATACATATAGTTAATAATATAGTTTCTAAATGTATTTGTACTCACTTAGTGTGAAACCTGGGCCTGTTTCGATGAACACAAAAGGGATATCCTGGCAGGAATGATAGGAAGACACACACGAAGCTCTTCCTCAACAGTTCTCAGTCTCTCTTTGTTTTTAGTTTTTATCGCAGTCAAGCTTGAGAAGCTCAGCTCACATAGATATGTAGTTGAAAACGGGAGTAATGTCAACATAGCTTTGTTGGCCAGAATGGGGAACTCCTTGGCAACAGATAACCAAAAACTGTCCAAAGGAAGATCAGCAAACTTTAGCTTTAAACCATGATCTTGTTTCAGTTCAGTGAGTTCCTCTTGCTCCTTTAAAGTCATGTCCTGACCAGCAACAGATACTGAGTTGTATGGGTCCCTAACCCAGTCAAGGCATTCTGTGAAGGCTGAAGAGAAATAAAATGACAATGTCTTCTTTAGAGTTTTCAAATGTCTGCCAATCGCCTCGCACATTGCAGCAGTGTTGCCATCATGCTGTTTCTCAGTGAGTGGGAACATATCAAGGCTGCCACGCTGCACATGTTGTTGCCAGAGCTGCACCTTTAAACGGAATCTGTTCATTTTATCAGTGCCTGTAAGCAGGTTTTCATTTCGGCCTTGCATCCGTGTGTTCAGTTCATTCAGATAATGAAATATATCAGCCATGTATGCCATCTTTGCACACCACTCATCACTTGCAAGCAGCTTTGAGTAATCACACTTCTCGTTTGTCAGAAATACTTTAAGTTCCTCTCACAACTCATACACACGGGCCAGCACTTTGCCATGTGACAGCCACCAGACCTCCATATGGAGCAATAAGATTTTATATTCCGTTCCCACTTCTTTACACAAAGACGCAAATAAGCGACATCTCAAAGGTCGCATCTTCACAAAGTTCACTATGCTCACAACATCATCCAACACAGGAGCTAGATCTGCTGGTAAGGTCTTTGCAATGAGGGCCTCACGGTGCAAAAAACAATGTGTAACAATAACATCTGGGTTTCTTTCTTTGACCCTACTTACGAAGCCTTTGATGTGCCCGACCATGGCTGTGGCTCCATCAGTGCAGACACCTGTGCAGTTTTCCCATGTAAGCCCGCTTTTATCAAGATATTTCAACGTGACCCGAAATATTTCCTCTCTTGTTGATTTTTCTGGCAATGCCTTGCAAAATAGGAAGTTTTCTCTAATGGCTTCTCCATCCACAAAACGCACATTGGCCAAGAGCTGACAATGTCCACTAATATCCGTCGACTCATCAAGTTGCAAGGCAAATTTCTTACTGATGCGCACCTTTTCCAAAACAACAGTTTCAATGTCCGCAGACATGTCATCAATACGTCTGGCAATTGTGTTATCTGAGAGTGGCACTTTAGCTATCTCTTTGGCCGTGGTAGGGCCAAGCATCTCATTTACAATGGCTTTACAAGCTGGCAGTATTAATGTTTCTGCCACAGTGTGAGACTTTTTAAATTTAGCTACGAGTTCAGCAACAAGGTAGCTAGCTTTGAGGGCTCTCTCATTTACCTTTGTGGTTTTTCTCAAAAAAGTTGCCCATTTCTCATTGTTTGTATGTAAACATACAAAATAGTCCATCGGCTTGTTTTGATCGGAAGGGTGTTTTGTTTGGAGATGGCGTTTAACCTTGCTTGGCACCATGGTGCTATTAAGCTTCTCACCACACACCAAGCACAGCGGAGTCAGTGCTGTCTCATCCCCATTGAAAGTAAATCCAAATGAAAGATAGCTTTTGCTGTATTGCCTTGAGCTCACTGTCTTGTCTTTTTTCTTTTGTTGACCACTCATACTAGGGCCTTCATCTGGGTCAGAATTTTGTCCAGGCCCTGTTCGGCATTTACATTTTTCCCTCTCAAAAACTTCTCTATCACTGTCACTTGCACATGTTGCTGAGACCCCAAACTGTCACAAGAGTGAAATATGCCTGGCAGAGGTCCTTTAAATAAATTAGATTTATTAAAAAAAAGTTAAATAAAAAAGGATAACCCCCTCATATAGACAGTCCCATGTAACATCCTTCATATATACAGTCCCATGTAACATCCCTCATATATACAGTCCCACATATCATCCCCTCATATACAGTCCCACATAACATCCCCTCATATATACAGTCCCACTAATAGATACTGGAGCTTTCATCAAGGTTGTGGGCTCAAATCAATTTGGCAAATACTCTCTCTATATAGAGACTGGACAAAATCAATTTTAGAAAATGTTCCGTACTTGTGTAACATCATAAGTCCTCAGAGCATCTCTACTGTTAGATTAAGAAGTTTGCTCTCTAGGTAAGGATTCTGATAAATACTAGAGTTCTCCCTGAGGTTGTGGGTTCAAATCCCATGGTCAGCTGGGTGCAGGGGCCTTGGTTCTGTCTGTTTTGATGGTGTATATAGAGATTTGAGCTCTTTAAGAAGTTGACCCTTCAGGAGGCCATATACAATATAGATAACATTATGATGCATTGTATATCACCCTCTGCGGGGACCTCTTTTAAAAAGAAGAAGGTCAAATATCTATATACACCATCAGGATAAACATAACCAGCTGAGGCTGAGGCTTCATCTAGTGGTGGCAACATTTACCTCCAGCCCTGACCAGGATTAGAAATCGGGACCATGGGGAGGAGAAGCAGCTTCAACTACTCGCCACGGCCACACAATGACAAGTGTGTGGCAGCCCGAGTGGGGACCTTCCTGGGTGTGGATGAGAGGCAGCCTACTATTGGTTCATTACTAGTGGTCTAGTGGTCGGGATGAATCCTAGAAGGTGATTGGTCAGTGAGCGTTCCCTGTGCCTCCACTCTTCCTGTCACTGATTGCTGGAGGGATTGTGAGGGGAATGTTTATGTTCGGATGGAGGTGGCTGGCGGCGGGCCAGATAAATAGCCTCTGTGGGCCATATCCAGCACGCGGGCCGTAGTTTGAGGACCCATGTTTAATTTCCCCATGGCACACCTGACCATGTCTCATGGCATACTGGTCTGAGGATGACACTACTGAACAAGCAAAGCTGGTGAACTGCTTCAGATTTCAAGGGGTGAGTGTTATAAATAGGTTTCCAAAGTGAGACCTATGGTGCAAAAAAATATTTAGTGAGAGGTACACCTAGTACTGCAGGGGGAATTGTAGTGAAACTGGAAAGACTAAAGGATCCCCTTGACTAACCCTTTTGGTGCCACACTCAGCAGTGGGATGTTTGTCAAAGAAGCCACTATCTGGAAAATGTGAATAAAGACATTTTCAGTCCAAGCAGACATAAAGCATAGTAACTGACAAAAAAAAATAACATTCTCACTTAGCTTTGGGAGGCACTGCTTTTTTCCAAATGAGAAATTTCAAATCTAGGAGTGCCAGTGCAGATATCCTGTTGCAGTATCAACAACAGCAGCAAGGCCTGGCAGGTTGCCTCAGTAGAGGATCGGCCTGGCATATGGATGTCCCAGGTTTGATTCCTGGTCAGGGCACACAGGAGAAACAACCATCTGCTTCTTCACCTCTCCCACTCCTTCCCTCTTCCCCTCCTGCAGACATAGCTTGATTGGTTCTAGAACATCAGCCTCAGATACTGAGGATGGCTCCATGGAGCCTCTCCTTATGGTGTTAAAAATAGTTCAGTTGCCACCATGGCCTCAGATGAGGCAGAGTATCAATGCCAGATGGGAGTTGCTGAGTGGATCCCAGTTGGGATGCATGCAAAAGTGTATCTATCTCCCCTCTTCTCACTTGGAAAATAAGAAGAAATAAGAACAACAGCAAGAACCAAGTCTTCCTCAGGTGATGCCCTTTTTGTGTGTGGTGATGGCTTGATGATTCCCATGAGCTTTAGGGAAGTCTTTTGCCAGCAGGATGTCATGTCCATTGTTTTTCTAACTGATATTCAGGACCATGGATCTTCTAGATGTTTAAAAACTCAGTTTTCCAGATGGAATGCTTGGAAGGGCTCCTCAGACCAATAAACAAATAATGGTTGAGGCTGTTCATCTACTGGGATGAAGAAAAAAATCTAAGTCTAGGACTGAAAACCATTTGCTATTCCTGGGACCATGGCCAACAAAATACAGGGGATGCTTGGGTTATGACACAGTTCCATTCCCATGACTGACATAACTCAAATTTGATGTAAGTCAAAACACATCCAGGCCTAAGTCACTTACCTATCCTAACAATTCTAAAATCATAATCTACAACATAAAAACACAACTAAGTCACAAAGAGAGGAAAAGGACTTGACACTGTACTGTATGTACTGCAGTAACAGAAAAATGACAAAAGATGAATGTAAAAAATTCCTCACCTTTATTCCTGTGGTTGGCTTGCACACTGGAAGGGGCATTGCAAGATGGGAGAGAGGAATCTGTTGGGAGGAGGAAGCTGGAGAGGCAGGAGAACCTGCAGAAGGTGCTGGAGACACTGGGTCAGGGGAATCAGGATTGCCTAAGGAGCATGCAGGAGACGCTGGAGATGATCCTACCTGCACTACAGGTGTTTCATCTTGAGAAGCAGCTGATGGAGAGGGGACAGGATCTGTTGCAGGCCCCTCTACCTTCTTAAATAAGTAATTGTTCCAGGCTCTCCTAGAAGGTCAGTGACTTCCAAAATCTGCCTACAGCTCTGTAGACCTTACTGAATTTGTCATCACTGGGATTCTCAGCCTGAAATTTTGCCAGCTCATCCTCTACCACAGAAAAACCTGCCTAACCCTTGGTAGTAAATCTCTTGGGATCTGGGGTTTCTATCTTTTCCTCTTCAATCAGTTGCTTCTCCAGCTGAATGAGGTCCTCAGCCTCCATCTCCAAATTAAGCTGTTTACCCATGGTAACAACCTTCTCTGTTATAGCCTTCACTGACTTCTCAGAGCCATGGAAGTCATACACAAACTGAAGATACAGTTTTTTCCACACACCATGTAAGGTTACTTGCTTCACATCATTCTAGGCAAAAGCAATGTTTTGTACATTTTAAATGTTATAAGACTTCCAAAAGTCTTTGAGTGCCGGGTTCTTGTCCTTCTCAGTTGTGTTAAAAGCCATAAGCGGAGATGACGTCAGAGTAATGGCGGGGTAGGAAGCGATACCGATAAATCTCCCCCAAAACTCAACAAGATCTTCAACCAGAAACAGAAAAACCTATACTTGGAGCTTCCAGATGCTTCGCAATACACCCAAAGGTATGATTGAGTGAAAAATTGGCTAAATATATAACCAAACCCCAAAGGAAATAGGGAGTAAGAAATGCTCCGCCTTCCTCACTAACCTAAACAGGGCGGCTTTCTCTGGTAACTGTGAATATAGAAACTGAGGCGGGCAAAGGGGGTGAATAGATCCAGGCCGCCGCGGCACAAACGGCCGAACCAGGCTGTGGCACACAGATCCAAGCCGAGGAAAATCTGATCCTGTGGCAACCCGGGCAATACAAGCTAACACTCGCGCCAAACCCAAACAAAGAAAGACAAGCGGAGCGGCCATTTTACCCGGTCTCCTGGTCGGTGCGCAGTTAGTGGGCGAGAATTTCTTCCTAGGCCCCAAGAGTGGGTGCCCGTGTTGCCCCACGGAGAGGCAGGGTCAGAGGCCTTTCTGTGGGCCGAGGACAGAGTCTCTGGGCAGCCCCAGCGCCCTGGGAAAGCCACGCACGGGAGGGAGTGAGAACTAATTCCAACGGTGGAGATTTTCCGTGCTGGTGGAAACCGCGGAAGGAACCGCGGCCGGCCTCATATCCTGGTTTGCGCGCGCAGATAAGGAGTGAGTGATTCCTCCGAGTGCCTCGGCAGTGCGCGCCCGTGTTATCGCAGAGAGGGGCAGAGTCAGGGACCTTTGTGTGGGCCAAAGCGGAATCTCGAGCCGCCCCAGCGCCTTGCAAAAGCCGCGCACGGGGACGGAGCGAGACTCAATTCCAACGCTGCAACTTTTCCCTGCGGTTGGGGGTTTCACTCAGAGCATGAGACAGCTGGCTGGATATCCTGGTCGCAGACAGTGAGTGAGAGTTTCCTCCAAGCGCCCCCCAGAAGTGGGCGCCCGCTTGTGTTACCAGACAGAGTGGCAGAGCCAGTGGTCTTTGAGTGGGCGGAAAGCCCGCCTGATTATGCTAGCAGCTCTGACTGACTGAGCCTTACCCAGAGCCCTGTGCTGAGTGGAAATAGAGTGGGGAGTTGCCAGCTCTTTGAGCCTCTTACTATCCAGGCAGAGGCAGCAGCAACCACATAGCTGGATTATCAGGCTACTAATTGAGGAAGGAAAGACTAGGAGAAAGGCTCCAGGAACACGGACTCTCTCACTGTCGGAGCCTATAAATGCTAATGAGCCTCGACTCCCACGAGACTAAAGCACAATACATGACATTGCCATAGAGACTTATTAACTGCAAGCCTCTACCTGAGCGTGCCAAAGGGGCAGAACCCGGGGTACAGAGTCACCGACCAGGAAGAGGGAGAGAAAAGAAAAAGCAAGAAGATAACCTCTCAAAATCAAGAATAATCTGCAGACTTTATAACCTATCACATTTTATTATATTTGTTCGTTTGTTTCTCTTATCTTCATTCTTGATACTTTTTTTTCCTCCTCCAATTTGGCCGATTAACTCTCTACCGGTCTTACTCTCTCCTCTCCTTGAACTACACTAACCATAAGTGTTACATCTCCCATTATCTTTTCTCTTCTCTTCCTTTCTCTCTATGAGGGTTGCACTCCAAAACCCTTAACTCTCTCTCTCTCTCCTTTCTTTTTTCTTCTTTTAGTGGTTCCCTCTTTTTTCTCTCTCTCTCTCTCTTTCTTTTCTCCCTCTATATTAGTTTCTTCCTTTCTCCTTTACATCTCCTCTCATTCAAACCTCAATAACAAACAAATTATCTTATCTGGGACTCAAACCTATGTTTGTGGCATTTTGGGGGGTATTTACTTCACCTTTTTAACTCACTAGCAGTGATCCCATCCCTGGCTCTCCATATTATCTAGTTCTTGTTCCACTAAATACAATAGTAATTTTTTAATTTGTCCCCCCATTTTTCCGTTTTCCTCTTATTCCTCTCATCATAACTCTTAGACAACCAACACCTAAAAGCAAATCATTTTATTCTTGACCCAAATTTTTAACTTATTTGCTTTTTGTGGGACCATACGCTCTTTTTTTTTTTTCTTTTTTTCTTTTTTTTTGTTTTTTTATTTTTTTTCTTTTTTGCCCCTTTATTACTTTTCCCCAGTTTAGGCCCTCCATCACAGGCATTGTTTGTTATAACTCACAGTCCACCACAAGATTTTCTCAAGAAAGAGGGGAGAGGAGAGGAGAGGAAAAAAGGAGGGGGGGAATAATTTCCTTTTTTAAAAAATTTTTATTTTATTTTTCTTTATTTCATTATTAATTTTTTTAAAAAAAAACAACTCTTTTCGATTTTTTATTTATTTTTTATTTTTTTTTAACTTTTTATTCTTTATTAAATCTCATTAATACTATCAACAAAACCACCCTCTGATGCCATTAAGGAAGAGAAAATCGAATATCATGGATACAAAAGAAAGAGAGGTAACACAGCTAGATGAGGAAAAATCTATGGAGAAAAAATTTAATATATTGGAAACCTTGGAGCTAAATGACAGAGAATTCAAGATAGAAATACTAAAAATCCTCCGAGATATAAAAGAAAACACAGAAAGGCAATATAGGGAGCTTAGAAAACAACTCAATGAACACAAAGAATATATGTCCAAGGAAATTGAAACTATAAAAACAAATCAAACAGAGATGAAAAACTCAATTCACGAGCTGAAAAACGAAGTAACAAGCTTAGCTAATAGAACAGGTCAGATAGAAGAGAGGATTAGTGAAATAGAAGACAAGCAACTTGAGGCACAACAGAGAGAAGAAGAAAGAGACTCAAAAATTAAAAAAAATGAGATAGCCCTACAAGAATTATCTGACTCCATCAAAAAGAATAACATAAGAATAATAGGTATATCAGAGGGAGAAGAGAGAGAAAATGGAATGGAGAACATACTCAAACAAATAATAGATGAGAACTTCCCAAGCCTGTGGAAAGAACTAAAGCCTCAAGTTCAAGAAGCAAACAGAACACCGAGTTTTCTTAACCCCAACAAACCTACTCCAAGGCATATCATAATGAAATTGACACAAACCAACAGCAAAGAAAAAATTCTCAAGGCAGCCAGGGAAAAGAAGAATACAACATATAAAGGAAGGCCCATTAGATTATCATCAGATTTCTCAGCAGAAACTCTACAAGCTAGAAGAGAGTGGACCCCAATATTTAAAGTCCTGAAAGAGAGGAACTTTCAGCCACGAATACTATACCCATCAAAGCTATCCTTCAAATACGAAGGAGAAATAAAAACATTCACAGATACAGAAAAGATGAGGGAATTTATCATCAGAAAACCCCCACTCCAGGAATTACTAAAGGGGGTTCTCCAATCAGATACAAAGAACAAAAAAAAAACAGAGCCACAAGTAAAAGCTCCAAGAAGAACACAATAAAACCAAATTTAAACTGTGACAACAACAAAAAGAAAGAGGGGGAGAAGATGGAGATTAACAGTAGCAAAGGACGATGGAGTGCAAAAGTACTCACAAAATAGTTCGCTACAATGAACAGGGTAGGGACCCTTTTCATTACTCAAAGGTAACCACCATTGAAAAAACCACCACAGAAGCACATGAGATAAAAAAGATAGCAACAGAGGAAAGATGTATGGAATACAACCAAATAAAAACAAAAGATAGAAAAATGAAAGAGAAGGATCAAACAAGACACAAAACTAACAGAAAGCAAGATATAAAATGGCAATAGGGAACTCACAAGTATCAATAATTACACTAAATGTAAATGGATTAAACTCACCAATAAAAAGGCACAGAGTAGCAGAATGGATTAAAAAAGAAAATCCAACTGTATGCTGCCTACAGGAAACTCATCTAAGTAACAAGGATAAAAACAAATTCAAAGTGAAAGGCTGGAAAACAATACTCCAAGCAAATAACATCCAAAAAAAAGCAGGTGTAGCAATACTCATATCGGATAATGCTGACTACAAGACAGGAAAAGTACTCAGAGACAAAAATGGACATTTCATAATGGCTAAGGGGACACTGAATCAAGAAGACATAACAATTCTTAATATATATGCACCAAACCAAGAAGCACCAAAATATATAAGACAGCTACTTATTGACATTAAAACAAAAACTGACAAAAATACAATCATACTTGGAGACCTCAATACACCGCTGACGGCTCTAGATCAGTCATCCAAACAGAGAATCAACAAAGACATAGTGGCCTTAAACAAAACACTAGAGCACCTGAATATGATAGACATCTACAGGACATTTCATCTCAAAGTGACTGAGTATACATTTTTCTCCAGTGTACATGGATCATTCCCAAGAATTGACCATATGTTGGACCACAAAAACAACATCAGCAAATTCAGAAAAATTGAAGTTGTACCAAGCATATTTTCTGATCATAAAGCCTTGAAACTAGAATTCAACTGCAAAAAAGAGGAAAAAAATCCCACAAAAATGTGGAAACTAAACAACATACTTTTAAAAAATGAATGGGTCAAAGAAGAAATAAGTGCAGAGATCAAAAGATATATACAGACTAATGAAAATGACAATACGACATATCAGAATCTATGGGATGCAGCAAAAGCAGTGATAAGAGGGAAGTTCATATTGCTTCAGGCATATATGAACAAACAAGAGAGAGCCCAAGTGAACCACTTAACTTCCCACCTTAAGGAACTAGAAAAAGAAGAACAAAGACAACCCAAAACCAGCCGAAGAAAGGAAATAATAAAAATCAGAGCAGAAATAAATGAATTAGAGAACAGAAAAACTATAGAAAAAATTAATAGAACAAGGAGCTGGTTCTTTGAAAAGATCAACAAAATTGACAAACCCTTGGCAAGACTTACCAAGGAAAAAAGAGAAAGAACTCATATAAACAAAATCCAAAATGAAAGAGGAGAAATCACCACGAACACTGTAGATATACAAAGAATTATTGTAGAATACTATGAAAAACTTTATGCCACTAAATTCAACAACCTAGAAGAAATGGATAAATTCCTAGAAAAATACAACCTTCCTAGACTGAGTCAAGAAGAAGCAGAAAGCCTAAACAGACCTATCAGTAGAGAAGAAATAGAAAAAACCATTAAAAACCTCCCCAAAAATAAAAGTCCAGGCCCTGACGGCTATACCAGCGAATTTTATCAAACATTCAAAGAAGACTTGGTTCCTATTCTACTCAAAGTCTTCCAAAAAATTGAAGAAGAAGCAATACTTCCAAACACATTTTATGAGGCCAACATAACCCTCATACCAAAACCAGGCAAGGATGGCACAAAAAAAGAAAACTACAGACCAATATCTCTAATGAATACAGATGCTAAAATACTAAACAAAATACTAGCAAATCGAATACAACAACATATTAAAAAAATAATACATCATGATCAAGTGGGATTCATCCCAGAATCTCAAGGATGGTTCAACATACGTAAAACGGTTAATGTAATACACCATATCAACAAAACAAAGAACAAAAACCACATGATCTTATCAATAGATGCAGAAAAGGCTTTCGATAAAATACAACACAATTTTATGTTTAAGACTCTCAACAAAATGGGTATAGAAGGAAAATATCTCAACATGATAAAGGCCATATATGATAAACCATCAGCTAACATCATATTAAATGGCACTAAACTGAAGGCTTTCCCCCTTAAATCAGGAACAAGACAGGGTTGTCCACTCTCTCCACTCTTATTTAATGTGGTACTAGAGGTTCTAGCCAGAGCAATCAGACAAGACAAAGAAATAAAAGGCATCCATATCGGAAAAGAAGAAGTAAAGGTATCACTTTTTGCAGATGATATGATCCTATACATCGAAAACCCCAAAGAATCCACAAAAAGACTACTAGAAACAATAAGCCAATACAGTAAGGTCGCAGGATACAAAATTAACATACAGAAGTCAATAGCCTTTCTATATGCCAACAATGAAACAACTGAGAAGGAACTCAAAAGAATAATCCCCTTCACGATTGCAACAAAAAAAATAAAATACTTAGGAATAAACATAACAAAGAATGTAAAGGACTTATATAATGAAAACTATAAACCATTGTTAAGGGAAATCGAAAAAGATATAATGAGATGGAAGAATATACCTTGTTCTTGGCTAGGAAGAATAAATATAATCAAGATGGCTATATTACCCAAAGCAATATACAAATTTAATGCAATTCCCATCAAACTTCCAATGACGTTTTTTAAAGAAATAGAGCAAAAAATCATCAGATTTATATGGAACTATAAAAAACCCCAAATAGCCAAAGCAATCCTAAAGAAAAAGAATGAAGCTGGGGGCATAACAATACCTGACTTCAAACTCTATTATAGGGCCACGACAATCAAAACACCATGGTATTGGCAGAAAAATAGACACTCAGACCAATGGAACAGAATAGAAAGTCCAGAAATAAAACCACATATATATAGTCAAATAATTTTTGATAAAGGGGCCAACAACACACAATGGAGAAAAGAAAGCCTCTTCAATAAATGGTGCTGGGAAAACTGGAAAGCCACATGCAAAAGATTGAAACTGGACTACAGTTTGTCCCCCTGTACTAAAATTAACTCAAAATGGATCAAAGATCTAAACATAAGACCTGAAACAATTAAGTACATAGAAGAAGACATAGGTACTCAACTCATGGACCTGGGTTTTAAAGAGCATTTTATGAATTTGACTCCAATGGCAAGAGAAGTGAAGGCAAAAATTAATGAATGGGACTACATCAGACTAAGAAGTTTTTGCTCAGCAAGAGAAACTGATAACAAAATAAACAGAAAGCCAACTAAATGGGAAATGATCTTTTCAAACAACAGCTCAGATAAGGGCCTAATATCCAAAATATACAAAGAACTCATAAAACTCAACAACAAACAAACAAACAATCCAATAAAAAAATGGGAAGAGGATATGAATAGACACTTCTCCCAGGAAGAAATACAAATGGCCAACAGATATATGAAAAGATGCTCATCTTCTTTAGCTATTAGAGAAATGCAAATCAAAACGGCAATGAGATACCACCTCACACCTGTTCGATTAGCTGTTATTAGCAAGTCAGGTAATAGCAAATGTTGGAGAGGCTGTGGAGAAAAAGGAACCCTCATACACTGTTGGTGGGAATGTAAAGTAGTACAACCATTATGGAAGAAAGTATGGTGGTTCCTCAAAAAACTGCAAATAGAACTACCTTATGACCCAGCAATCCCTCTACTGGGTATATATCCCCAAAACTCAGAAACATTGATACGTAAAGACACATGCAGCCCCATGTTTATTGCAGCATTGTTCACAGTGGCCAGGACATGGAAACAACCAAAAAGCCCATCAATAGATGACTGGATAAAGAAGATGTGGCACATATACACTATGGAATACTACTCAGCCATAAGAAATGATGACATCGGAACATTTACAGCAAAATGGTGGGATCTTGATAACATGATACGAAGCGAAATAAGTAAATCAGAAAAAAACAGGAACTGTATTATTCCATACGTAGGTGGGACATAATACTGAAACTAAGAGACATTGACAAGAGTGTGGTGGTTACGGGGGGGAGGGGGGAATGGGAGAGGGATAGGGGGTGGGGAGGGGCACAAAGAAAACAAGATAGAAGGTGACAGAGGACAATCTGACTTTGGGTGGTGGGTATGCAACATAATTGAATGACAAGATAACCTGGACTTGTTATCTTTGAATATATGTATCCTGATTTATTGATGTCACCCCATTAAAAAAATAAAATTATAAAAAAAAAAAAAAAAAGCCATAAGCAAGTCTAGAGGTAGTAGGCCTTGAAAGAGGCAGTGACACATTGGTCTATGGCAGGGGTCGGGAAGGTATGGCTCATGAGCCTGATGTGGCTCTTTTGATGGCTGCATCAGGCTCACAGATAAATCTTTAATTAAAAAAATAACATTAAAAATATAAAACATTCTCATGTATTACAATCCATTCATTTCCTGCCACTCATGTTCATGGTTGCAGGTGGCTGGAGCGGATCACAGCTGTCCTCCGGGACAACACCAAATTTTTATTGGATAATGTGTAATGTACAGGGGTCATTGTAGGGCTCTCATGGAATTACATTTTAAAATATGTGGTATGCATTTGCCTGGCGACCAGGGAATGAGGTGTGTTGAAAGGGCCTGTTTGTCTTCCAAAAAGAAAGGAGAAAGAGAGAGACGGATGGTGAGGGGGAGAGGAATAAAGGTGATGACATAAAAAGCTGATTCATTCAGTGCTGGAGGCGGCCATAAGTGTGGGAGGGGCTGATCTTTCCACAAAGCAAAATACAAAAGTACTTCCAGGTCACAGAGATACAGACATCTCTCCAGCTCCAATCAGCACAACAAGAAACAGCTGAAGCCCTGGCCGGTTGGCTCAGTGGTAGAGCGTCGGCCTGGCGTGCAGAAATCCTGGGTTCGATTCCCGGCCAGGGCACACAGGAGAAGCGCCCATCTGCTTCTCCACCCCTACCCCTCTCCTTCCTCTCTGTCTCTCTCTTCCCCTCCCGCAGCCGAGGCTCCATGGGAGCAAAGATGGCCCGGGTGCTGGGGATGGCTCCTTGGCCTCTGCCCCAGGCACTAGAGTGGCTCTGGTCGTGACAGAGCGATGCCCCAGATGGGCAGAGCATCGCCCCCTGGTGGGCGTGCCGGGTGGATCCTGGTCAGGCACATGTGGGAGTCTGTCTGACTGTCTCTCCTCGTTTCCAGCTTCAGAAAAATATAAAAAAAATAAAAATTAAAAATAAATAAATCAGAAAAAACTTACGGTCATGGACAACAATATGGTGATTGTGGAGAGGTGGAAGGGGGATATAGGTGGGATAAACGGTGATGGACAAAAGCTTGACTTGTGGTCCTGGCTGGTTGGCTCAGTGGATAGGGCACTGGCTAGGTGTATGGACATCCCAGGTTTGATTCCTGGTCAGGGCACTCAAGTGAAGAGACCATCTGTTTCTCCCTCCCTTTCCCACTTTTTTTCCTCTTCCCCTTCCATAGTCAATGGCTTGACTAGTTCAAGTATCTGTCTGTCATGGAACTGAGAATAGCTCAGCTGGTTTGAGTGCTTCAGCCTCAGGCACTATTTTATTTATTTAAAAATAGCTCTGTTGATTTGAGATTGGCCCCAGATGGGGGTTGCTGGGTGGATCCCAGTCAGGCCTATGTGGGAGTCTGTGTTGCTCTCTTCTTCTCACTTAAAACAAAACAAAACCATGACTTCTGAGGGTGAATACACAACATGGGACAGAGAAGTCTTATAGAAGTGGACACCTGAAACCTGTATAAGTGTCACTCTAATAAATTTCATTAAAGAAAATAAAAATAAAATCTATTCCTTCTTACTCAATGGATCATAGCTTCTCATAAACTAATCTTCTAAAATTCAGCCCAGTGGGCTACTTTCAGGAGTTGAAATAGAACAATTCCTGATGGCACACAAGTTCAAAGTCAAAACCATAATCATAGAAAGACTCTAGAGGAAGTGGGAACATATGAACAAAACTTGGATGCATAATTTCATTAGTCCAAATAAGCACTCCCAAGCAAGTCCTACCATCTTATTTCCTGCCAACCATACTTGGCAGAGGTGGTGCTCACAGGACCCAAATGACACAAAGCCAAGTGACAGAAAGCCCAAGCAGCAGAGAGAGATTGCCAACTGGTAGTTCTAACCAAACACAAGCAGCACAAAGCCATGTTGGGTTAAGTCCAAGAAGCATGAATATCTATTGGGAAAGATAGAGGACCCCTGGTATGCACACAGATTTGACTTACTAGTCTTGAATTTGTCTACTCCTCAGAAACCATTTTCCTTTCACCAGATAATCATTTTATGCAGCTGACAGAAAGCAGCTAAATTCCCCAGGATACAGCTGCTGGGAAATTCCCATAGTTCTGCTCCCAGGTTGGCCTGCCACTGGTAGCTGAAATCCCAGCCTTGACCCTCCAGGACTTACTAATGTCTGGTCACTCATCAAAACTCTGCTGGTGGAGGTGCCAAAACCATAACTAATAATGTATATTCAACTTGTTGATTACAACAAAGCCCAAGCTTGAGACAAGTTCTGGTGCAAAATGAAAGAGACTTATTTATCTGCTTCTGACTGGGAGACTGGGAGACTGGAAGACTCAGGTCTCAAAAATCATCTCCCCTTCCAGTTCAACCCTGTGGTTCTTATAGGGACAAGAAGAAAGAGCATTTTTAATCTAATTATCTTGCTAGCTTTTGGCTTGCTGTGCCCTGTGCATTCATCTTGCTAACTTCTGCTCAGGCTCTGAACATTCATCTTTTTAGCTTTGACCACAGTTCTGGGCCCCATCCATTTACCCTTCTGGCTTTTGGTGGGCTTCATGTAGACACTTCCCCTGCACAATCTTGGCCAATGGAGAAAACTACCAAGCACACCCTGACTGTGCAGTATGAGAACACATACAAAAAGGAATCAATAAATGCATAAATAAGAGGAATAACAAATTATGTTTCTGCTTCTCTATTATTTTTTTTCTAAAATCAATCAATAAATAAAAATATAAAGAGAGAGAGAAGTAGTGAGGAGCAGGAAGCATTAACTTCCACATGTGCCCTGACCAGGCAAGCCCAGGGTTTTGAACTGGCAACCTCAGCATTCCAGGTTGATGCTTTATCCACTGTGCCACCACAGGTCAGGCTACATGTTATTTATTTGTAGTAATCTATCACAAAGGCACTGAGCTAGATACTGTTATCACCGTTTTACCTTTGGAAAACTTGAGGTACAAAGAAATATTTGCCCAAGTCTTACAGCTATTTATTAAGTAACAAACTGAATTCAAACCTAGGTAATCTGGCTCCATAGTTTGTACCTTGAACCATGAAGTCACAATATGGACAGTGAATCTTCCAATTTTGTTAGTGCAATGGTTTATATTTGCCAATGAGATAAAACTTCATAAATGTGTCATTCAAAAGCTTTCAATCTTCCTGGCATTTTCTACTTATTTTGTTACCTGTCCTCTTATTATTTTTCCAGCTTGTTGTATTAGTGTTTGTTCTATCACTGTTAAATTCTTGCTCCATGATGAAGTACTCATCAATTTCCCTTTGTAGTATATTAGTCTTTGCAACAAATATATTTAGAGGAAGTACAGGGTGGATTGGACAAACTGCATCTTATATCATCACAAAAAAATGTCTAGCACTGTTTTGGGCTAGTAAAACTTATCTGCTATTACTATAACTACATCAGCATAACTGGTTAGTAACCTAGCATAAAGTTTAACCTTTGGTTTTTGGTTACAACTGTTATCTTAGCCACAATTAACATTTTGTATTTGTGTGGAAGGTTGTTTGCTTTCTACAGCCTAACTGGAACAAATCCTATGATGTGTAATTTTTTTTAAAATGTGGAGGCAGAGAGGCAGGAACAGACTCCTGCATGTGCCCAATGGAGATCATGAGGTGAGGCCTTGGAGCCATCCTCAATGTCTGGGACCAACTTTGCTCTAACCATTCCAGCCATGGCTGCAGGAGGGAGAGAGAGAGAGAGAGAGAGAGAGAGAGAGAGAGAGAGAGAGGATGGGAGGGTTGGATGAGCAGAAGATCACTTCTCCTGTGTGCCCTGACCAGGAGTGAAACCCAGGACTTCCACATGCTAAGCTGATGCTCTAACACTGATCCAACCTGTCAGGGCCTCATTAGTTCTTAAATAAAAAATTATGTATGATGCTACATAAAGTGTGTAAAAGAAAGGCTCTTAACATGAATAATTTTTGGCAAAACTTACTTTCTCTAAAACAGACTTTTAGCAGAACTTACTTTTTCTGAAAAGACTCCCTATTCTTATCCTTGAGGCTGGATTGCCAGAAGGTGGCCTTGGGCTAGCTTTGCCAAGTTGCAGGTGCTCTCAGAATGTTTCTCTCTGAATTAACCCTATAGATAAACATTGTAAGAAAGCTTGTTTCACTGCTTTGTCCTACTGCTATTTCCTCTCCTCCCCCTTCCTCAATCAGAATGTAATTTTTCCTTTAAAAACCAGTCCCAAACTGTGTTCCTCACAGCATTGATTTGAAAGACTTAGATCTCCAAGCCTATGGGCAGCCAGTTAATTAAAGCTCCCTAATTTGGCTGATAATTGTGTGGCAAGATGTCTGTTTCTCGCCATTACATCACAAAAAATTGAAGTCCCAGCAAGATAACAGTTCTTTGGACTCATTTGTCTTTTTGTCTTTGTAACACAAGAGGGGCAGCTGGCCTCCTCCATCTAACTTCTGGGTGTGGAAACCCAGCAGGGGAGGCTATATCTGAGATGTTCCAGGGCCCTACTGGTCTTTTCTGTCTGACGACAGTCAGCTGTGGTCAGACAGAAAAGCATGTCCATCCACCCATTTGGAGTCATCAGGAAAGCCTCCGGAGGTAAGCAGAGCAGATTTGCAGTCTGCTGAATCTGTGGTTTGTTTGTGGCTAGCCGTCTGTGCTGTTGTGATTGAGGGTTGGACATGACCGAACTCACACAATAGGCTCTCCAGGGCCAAGACGCTGGCAGAGAGTTCTCTGGAAGAGGGATTTGTGTGCTCCTGGGAGGACAGTTGCTGTGACTGAGTCCCACCTCAAGCTTCCCAGGACACGTTTGGATTTGCTCTCATATGTCTGCCCTCGGCTTGTTTTGCCACTTCTGTTTATTTTTACAGGATATCCTAAGAGACATCTCCTGGTTTGGTCCCTCTTTGGAATCTCCTTACTGCATTCTTCACTGGATAGAGGACCTTCATTTTCAAGGGTCCCTCTCTGATTTTACTCCTGCTGAGCTCTCGTTCTTCACTTTTGTTTTGTTCTGTCTGTGTTGAAAACCCCTGAGTGAATGTGTGACAAAAGAGCTCAGGTATCTGAGCCTGAGTTTCCAGTTTGTGGCTCTTCATGGGCACCCCCTTCCCTTTTGTCTGAAAGTTCTTTGTTCTTTGGTTCTCTAGGATATGATCCAATGGGGGACATTTTAGAAAACTGGCACAAACCTCAGTTCTTGATCCCTTTTGTGATCTTGGGAAGTTCATTTGTTCTCATATTGTTTTTAACAATGGGGGAAGGGCAAAGTAAGATTCAAACTCCACTTGAGTGTATGCTTAAGAATTTCAAAATTGGATTTTATGATGATTATGGCATAAAAGCAAGCAAAGGATAACTTTGAACTCTTTGTGAACTAGAATGGCCATCCTTTGGGGTAAAATGGCTAAAACAGGGCTCATCAGATCCTAGAGGTGTCAGAGCTGTATGGAATGTAATAGCTAAGCCTCCGGGCAACCCAGACCAGTTCCATATATAGATCAGTGTAGGGCTCTAGTGGAAAATCCCCCTCCTTGGCTGAAAGGCTGTGCTGGCAGAGACGGTCATCATGTTTTGCGAGTGACAGCCCAAAAATCAGACAAGAAGGTCCTTGTTTTATTAGCTGTTCCGGAAGACTCAGTATTTCCCCCTCCATATCTTCCTCTTTCGTGAGCTCCATCTGCCTTGGAGAAGCCTCAGGCTCTAACAGGACTGTGGACTTTTGGAATCTGTGCTGTACACACATCACCCACCTGGGACGGTTGCCAGCAGCTTTTAGTTACTTTGTTTACTACTGAAGAGAGAGAAGGAATCAAATCAGAGAAAAGAAAAGCTGTCTTGCTGGGGAGAAATGGCTCTGAGGAGGACAGCTGGGACCACCTTGAGAGGGTGTTCCCCATTGTCCGGCCTAAATGGGACCCTAACCCTACTGCAGGATGGGAAGCTTTGAACACTTTCACCAGTTTCTGTTAGCCAGGATCAGGGGAGCTGCTAAGAAACCCATGAATTTTTCTAAGGTGTTGGAGGTTATCAGGGCCCCCAGGAAACTCCCTCAGCTTTCTTAAAGAGACTGCAGGAAGATTACAGGGTCTGCATACCTCTAGACCCTGAAGCACCAGAGATTGCTAGGGCAGTTAACTTAGCTTTCGTGTTCCAGTCGCTCCAGATATCAGGAGAAAGCTACAGAAATTAGAAGGCTTCCCGGGGATAGTAATTTCCCAGTTGTTAGAAGTAGCTCAGAAAGTTTATAATAACAGAGACACCCTCAAGGAGAAACAGACTAAGAAAATAACAAAGGTAGTTGTAGCTGTTTTGGAACACCAGAATAAAAGTAAAAGGAAGCCTAAGTTAAGCCGAAATCAGTGCACTTATTGTAAAGAAGAAGGACATTGGAAGAAAGACTGTCCAAAGCTGAAAGGAAAGTCACAGCAGACCCCAAGAACCCTTAATTTAAAGGAGCACTGATGGGGTCAGGGCTCCATGCTGGTTAGCCTTTACAAGTAGGAGGATACCTGGTAGACTTCCTCACTAGCTCTAGAGCTTCTCACTCTGTTCCCAGTGCCCTACTTGGACTTTTCTCAGGGGAGCAAGTACTCATATTAAAAGACTATTAGAAACTGGTATTCTTGTTCCTTGCCAATTCCAAAAGAATACTCTTTTACTGCCTGTCCTGAAGCCAGGCACCAAAGACTGTCGTCCAGTCCAGGACTTACGGGAGGTAAATAAATGGGTTGAGACTATACACCCAGCTGTGCCTAACACCTACACTCTCTTGAGCCTCTTGTCACCAGACTTGAAACTTTACTTGGTCTTAGATTTGAAAGATGATTTCTTCAGTATTCCCCTGGCCCCTGTACATCAGCCCATCTTTGCCTTCAAGTGGAATGACCCAGAGGCAGGCACTTCAGAACAACTAACCTGGACCAGATTCCCACAGGGCTTCAAGAATTCACCAACCCTCTTTTGAGGCATTATGTCAGGACTTCCCCTTCTGGCAGGAACACCCAGAATGCACATTGCTACAGTATGTAGATGATTTGCTTCCATCTGCAGAAACGGAGGTAAGCTGCTGTGCAGCCACTGAGGGACTTTTACAAACACGGCAGATTCTGGGACACCAGGTGTCAGCTAAGAAGACACAACTCTGTGCCTCTATGGTGACCTATCTAGGCTACCACACTGAAGCAGGGAAGTGTGCTCTCTCCTCCAGTCATTTGGAGGCAATCCTTTGAATTCCAACCCCCACTAGAAAGAGACAAGTTGGAGAATTTCTTGGTGCAGTTGCATACTGCAGGTTGTGGATCCCTAGGTTTGCAGAGATAGCCAAGCCTTTATACTCCTGTACAGCAGGAACCCAAGAGTTAATTTGGACAGATAAGGAACAAAAAGCTTTTGAAACCCTCAAGAAGGCCCTCACTGAGGTTCCTTCCCCAGCTTCACCACATATTACCAAGCCTTTTCAGCTCTTTGTTCACAAAAGCAAGGGAATAATAGCAAAAGGGGTTTTGACCCAAACTTTAGGGCCATGGTGCAAGCCTATTGCTTATCCTCTCTAAGCGGCTGGACCCTATTGCATCTAGATGGCCAAACTGTCTCAGAGCCATAGCAGCCTCTGCCATACTAGTGAAGAAGGCACATAAACTAACCATAGGGCAAGAACTGTTCCTAACAGCCCAACATGCAGTAGAGACTTTGCTTAGAGGAACTCCAGAAAGGTAGATATCTAATGCTAGAATCACGCCCTGCTCATAGATAAGCCTTGCATTAAGTTTATCCAGACTTTTTATCAACCCAGCAAGCCTGATACCTGACAAAGAAGCAAGCATCCCCTTGCATGACTGCTCTGAAGCGTTAGACTCTGTTTCAGTGGCAAGACAGACCTTACTGACATACCTCTATTTAATGCACAACTACAGCTATTCACTGATAGCAGCAGGTTGGTCCTAGATGGTGTTCGGTGTGCTGAAGTGGCTGTAGTAACTCCTGAGGAGACCATATGAGACCAAGCCTTGCTCCACAGGACTTCAGGTCAGTGGGCAGAACTCGTCGCTCTCAGCCAGGTATTAAGGGGGGCCATAAGAGAGAAAGTCACCACTTACACTGACAGTAGGTATGCTTTTGCAACTGCTCGTGTTCATGCAGCAATCTATAAGGAGAGAGGATTCCTGAAATCTACACGTCTGCTAGTAAGAACATTAAAAAGAAATAAGAGATTTTAGCTTTACTAGAAGCCATTTGGTTGCTGTAAACTGTGGTCCTTATTCATTGCCCAGGACATCAGAAAGGGGACTCAACAGAGGCAAAAGGAAATCAGGCAGCAGATAAGGCAGCCAAAGAAGATGCTTTAAAACCAGTAGGGCCTAGGCTATGGCCGGTTGGCTCAGTGGCAGAGTGTCAGCCTGGCATGCAGGAGTCCTGGGTTCAATTCCCAGCCAGGGCACACAGGAGAAGCGCCCATCTGCTTTTCCACCCCTCCCCCTCTCCTTCCTCTCTGTCTCTCTCTTCCCCTCCTGCAGCCAAGGCTCCACTGGAGCAAAGTTGGCCCGGGTGCTGAGGATGGCTCCATGGCCTCTGCCTCAGATGCTAGAATGGCCCTGGTCACAACAGAGCGACGCCCCAGATGGGCAGAGCATCACCCCCTGGTGGGCATACCCAGTGGATCCCGGTTGGGTTTATGCGGGAGTCTGTCTGACTGCCTCCCCATTTCCAAGTTCAGAAAAAAAAAAAAAAAAAACCCAGTAGGGCCTAGCCTGACCAGGCGGTGGTACAATGGATAGAGCATCAACTGGGATGCAGAGGACCCAGGTTCGAGACCCCGAGGTTGCCAGCTTGAGCGTGGGCTCATCTGGTTTGAGCAAAAGCTCACAAGCTTGGACCCAAGGTCGCTGGCTTGAGCAAGGGATCACTCTGTCTGCTGTAGCCCACGGTCAAGGCACATATGAAAAAGCAATCAATGAATAACTAAGGTGTCACAACAAAAAACTAATGATTGATGTTTCTCATCTCTCTCTGCCCCCACCCCGTAAACAACAAGAAAAAAACCCAGTAGGGCCTCTAGAAATCTTAGTAACTTTACCAGAACACTTGTTGCCAGAGATGCTTTCTTATAACCAACTAGAGGAGTATTTTGCTTTAAGAAAAAAATATGGAAAGGTAGTTAGAGTTGTTACCAGATAAGAGACCATTTTTACCTGAAGCCCTGAGCAGAAAATTTACCAGTCAGCTACATCAAGGTACTCATTTAGGCCAAACTAAGCTAATAGAATTATTTAAGAAAAATTACTACTTGCCAGGCTTAGAAGCTACTACAGAAAGCATAGGGTCCAAGTGTCTAGTTTGTGCCCAAGTAAATGCTAAACAAAATAGAGAAGTCATGAAGAGAAATAGGGATAGACAAGCTTTTCCAGAAAAACATTAGGAGATAGATAAAACTGCCAGCACAGGGATATAAGTAACTATTAGTTTTTACTGACACCTTTTCAGGATAGGTAGCGGCTTTCCCTACTAGAAATGAGACCACAATAACAGTTGTTAAGAAATTGCTGTATAAAATTATACCCAGATTTACCTTGCCCATTAATATTGGGTCTGATAATGGGCCTGCATTTGTATCTAAGGTCTCACAGCTAGTAGAAAAGGCAGTCAACATTAATTAGAAGTTACATTGTGCTTACAGGCTTCAGAGTTCGGTTCATTCTTTCAATTTGTCCTGAGCTCTGAAGTCCTAACTAAATTCATTTTAGAAATTGGTGAAAACTGGACTAACTTACTCCCCATAGTTTTGCTAGAAGCTAAATACACTTCATACTGGGAAAAATTCACCTCACATATAATTGTTTTATGCAGGGCAATGCCCCTTTCTCTCTAGGCTCCCTTGAATACCCTGTCAGAGAGAGAGATGGTGCAAACAAATCCCACCAACCCCTGTAAGTTGACCCTGAGAAGGACGACATACCCTGCTCCAGCCACTGGTCTGGTCTGTGCACAGCAGGGGCTTGAGGACCCTCGCCATGTGGGACTCCCTTACAATTGAACTTTGGGAAGAGGGGGGTAACTCAGGTCAGGGGAAGGCCAGAGAGTGTCATCTTAAGATTTAATACATGTGCAGCTATGAGTCATAAAGAAGGGGGGTATAAGTCTCTTTACTAAGAAAAAAAAAAGCTACAAGGTAAACGAAAAATATATATGTACCCTTGTACTCATAGCTACCCTTGTAAAGTAATCTATAAATATTAATCATGTGTCTGACAAACTACTTAGAGGGAGGATACCTCCAAAAAACAGCATATTTTAAAAGAAAATTGCTTATTACTAACTTAAGTTGTCACTGAAGGTTAAGATCTTTAAAAATTAAGAGTTCTGATTAAAAGGGATTGCGTAGTTTTGATAATAAAAGGTATAAAGTATAAATGCACTTTTAAGAAAAGAAAAGAGAAAAAGTTATGAAATCTAGTTATTTCTGAATAGATAAGAAAGTTCATGAAAGCTAAGGGTTTATATAAGTTGCAGAAAGTTTGTGCAGGTTGTAAGTGGTTTGTACAATAGAAACAGGAATAAAAATAGGTTTAGGGAAAAGAATAAGCTTCTATTGTACATTCTAGCAAATGTTATGCCTCAAGTTTATCTGTATAAAGGAAATAGTTCTACAAAATAGAAGCTTAGATTTACTTTTTCTTTAACAAGGTAACATGTGCAGCATTAAAGGAAACTTTTTGTTTCTATAATAATAATTCTAGTATAATTAAGGAAAGCCTATCTTTATTTAGTTAGAGCAAACATAGAAAAAAGAAGAAAAGAATTTGAACAGTCAGCAATTAGTCCTCTTACTTTGATTTTAGCTTGTTTGATAATAGGACCATGTTTAATTAATTTTATAACATGGTTTGTTCAAGAAAGGATAAACTCTATTAAATTAATAGTAATCAGAAATCAGTACACACCAATACAAGAGGATAGCAATGAAAATGAAAATAAATCAATGATTTGACTAAAATTTAATTAAAACAAGTAGGGAATGAAGAGTGGGGAAAAGGGCTCTTAACATGAATAATTTTTGACAGAACTTACTGTCTCTAAAACAAAGACTTTCAGTAGAACTTACTTCTTTTGAAAAGACTCCCTATTCTTGTCCTTGAGGCTGGTTTCCCAGACTGTGGCCTTGGGCTAGCTTTGCCAAGTTGCAGGTGCTCTCAGAATGTTTCTCCCTAAATTAACCCTATAGATAAACAATGTAAGAAAGCTTGTTTCACTGCTTTGTTTTACTGCTATGCTTTCTCTCCTCCCCCTTCCTCAGTCAGTATGTATGTAATTTTCCCTTTAAAAGCCAGCCCCAAACTGTGTTCCCCATTGCATTGATTTGAATGACTTAGGTCTCCATGCAGTCCACGCAGCCAGTTAATTAAAGACTCCCTAATTTGGCAAATTGTGCAGCAAGACATCTTATCTCGCTGTTCCAATACAGATAATAAACTTTATTTTTGAAGTGAAACTTAGATCACAATAAAGTCATTGGGAGAACATTTACAGGTTCTTTTATATTAATCCAAAAAATGTTATAATACTTTAAATTTAGATTTATTAATCTCTGTATGGAACATGTAACCAGTTTTCTGTATACCCTGTAATTTTAAAAAATAGCAATGTAAGTGTCTAAATATTTAAAAATGGGAGGGGTTGGAGGGAAGGAGAATTTCAAATAATAAGCAGATGGGGAAAAACTACTAGCTAGTTTTTCCTCCTTTAATATTTCCTCATTGAAAAGTCATGAATGACTAAAATAGTACCATAAATGATGTTTTCTTTTCTATTTGTCATTGGTATCCTGTTTCTGATATAAATGCAATCACTTTTTAGGGCTTAAATGAGTAATGAAGTGAAATAAAAGATATCAAAACAAAAAGTTAATAGATATTATTACTGGTAGGGAGAAGAGTGCTGACAAATATTCAAATTCTAAGCATGAAAGATGGAAAAATTTCACTACTTGGGAACTTGTTATTTTATTATTTTTTAAATATGCAAACAAGCCCTGGCAAGATAGCTGGGTTGGTTGGAGCATCATCCTGAACCACAGAGGTTGCTGGTTCAATCGCTGGTCAGGGCACATACAGGAACAGATCTGTGCTTCTGTCTCTCTCTCTCTCCCTTTCTCTCTCATTAAAATCCATTTCCAGTGGCATATTCATAAACTTGTCATGATTTTTGCTGCCGAATTTTCTAAATTCTCTCAAAAGTTTAAAAACCACAAACAAACAGCATCTCGCCTCAGTGTTCCCTGTACCTCTTGGTAACTGGCTCTAGGCCTGGCACTAGCAGTGTTCAGCCATGTTGGCTCTCCTGGGCACCTCCAAGCTTAGTATAACTAAGCCATCTGCAGATCACTTTGAGCTCATGCTGGAGATCTCTGGACACCTGTCCTGGGTGATCTTTTACCTCCTGGGCAGCCTCAAACCCAGTGCTACTGATGGAAACCTTCAGACCACACCAAAGCACCACCCAACCATATTTACAAGTGGCATACTCAAGGAGAAGAATCAGCAGGCTGCCAAAACCTGCGGAAGTGAGTCCTTTATAAGACTCAATCTGTTTTTGGTCCTTATATAACAGACCTGCCATAGTGTTTTCAGCCAGTTCTAACAGTCAATGTACTGAATATAAATTCCTCTCATTGAGATCTCCGGAGTAGTAAAGCCTCAACTACAACAAGACAGCACATACAATTTACATGGGGGGGCAGGGGGCACTCCTTGAATACCCAGCTGAGGTAACATTGGAGGTTGTACCACTGGGCCCCACAGGACACATACAACATAAGTCTACTCTAAAAATATCAGGAGAGGCCAGATAGCTCAAGTGGCTGGAGATTGTCCCAATAGGCAGAGGTTGCCAATATGATCCCCAGTCAGGGTACCTACAGAGACAGATCTCTCTCTCTCTTTCTCTCCCTAAAATCAATAAATACATTTTGAAAAGATCAGGAGACATAGCATCTCTACCTACTACATAGAAACAAACACAGGAAGGCAGGCAAAATGAAAAGAAAATAAAACAGAACCCAGATGAAAAAACATAATGAAACTTCAGAAAATAATTAAATATAATGAAGATGAGTAATCTACCAGGTGCAGAATTTAAAGCACTGATTGTAATGATGCTCAATGAACTTAGCAGAAAATTAGAAGAACTTAGTGAGAGATTCAGCAAACAAATAGAAAACAAAGAAAATAGAGGTAGGAAACATAAAAATGAACCAGTCACAAACAAAGAATACAATATCTGAAATGAAGAATACAGTAGAAGAAATCAGCAGAAGCATAGATGAAGCAGAGGATCAAATCAGCTGTTTGGAAGATAAGAAAACAGAAATGACCCTAAGTAGTAAAATGACAAAAATTTTAGAGATGGGAATAATTTAAGGAACTTCTGGGACAATGCCAAGCCTAACCCAGTGTTTCAATGCTTGAAAAATAACTCCCCATAACATCTGACTGAGTTCCACAAGGAGAAGAGAGAATGAAAGGGATTGAAAATCTATTTGAAAAAATAATGACTGAAAATTTTTCTCCTAACGTGGTAAAGAAAAAAGACACACAAGCACAGGAAACACAGACAGTCCTTAACAAGATGAACCCAAAGAAACCTATACCAAGACATATTATAATTAAAGAAGAGGCCCTGGCCGGTTGGCTCAGTGGTAGAGCATCGGCCTGGCGAGCAGAAGTCCCGGGTTCGATTCCCGGCCAGGGCACACAGGAGAAGCGCCCATCTGCTTTTCCACCCCTCCCCCTCTCCTTCCTCTTGTCTCTCTCTTCCCCTCCCGCAGCCAAGGCTCCATTGGAGCAAAGATGGCCCAGGTGCTGAGGATGCTCCATGGCCTCTGCCTCAGATGCTAGAATGGCTCTGGTCACAACAGAGCAATGCCCCAGATGGGCAGAGCATCGCCCCCTGATGTGCATGCGCGATTGATCCCGGTCGGGCACAGGGAGTCTGTCTGACTGCCTCCCTGTTTCCAACTTCAGAAAAATACATACACACACACACAAAAAAAAAATACAGTAGAACTGATATATAAAAACAAGAGCTGGTTCTTTGAAAAATAAATAAAATTCATAAATATACAGTAACTTATAAAACACAGAGTGCCCAAATAAATAAAATCAGAAATGGAGGAGAAGTGACAACTGACACTATAAAAATATAAAGTACTAAAAAGAAATACTATAATTATATACTAATAAACAGGACATTTGCTAAAAGTAGATAATTTTCTTGACACATACAAAATTTGAAGTCTAAATTAGATGGAAATAAAATTCAGTAACTGTAACTACTAATGAAATCAAATCAGTAATAAAGAGCTGTCTTGCTCCAAAAAGAAAATCCTAGATAAGATGGGTTCACAGATGAATTTATCAAACAAATAAATAAAACCTATCCTTTTCAAATTATTTCAAAGAGTTGAAGAGGAGAGAAGACTGCCCAGATGTTTTTAGGAGGTCACCATTATTCTGATTAAAAATCCAGACAAAGATATTACAGGAAAAGAAAATCATAGGCCTTGAGGAACATAAACACACAAATTCTCAACAAAATAATTAGCAATCCAAATTCGGCAAAATATTAAACATCTCATACACCTTAATGAAGTGGGATTTCTCCCCTGCATGCAAGGTTGATTTAAAGTCCACAAATCAATACAATATATCCGAAGGTCAAAATGAAAGACAAAAATCACATTATCATATCAATAGATGTATTAAAAGAATTTGACAAAATACAGAATCTTTTTCTGGTAAAAATTCTTAGCAAAATGAAAAGAGGCAGATCATATAAATTTAATGTAGGGGAACAATACAGTATTTATAGACTACAACTGGTGTTTTGACTCTCAAATTTTCTTATTTTTAGCTAGTATAAGTCTCTTCAAATTAAGTTATGACATCTTTTGACATACACTACTAATCTTTAATATTTAAAAAAGAAAACTTTGTGGTACAAGATGTTATAATCCAAGAATCAATATTTTTCAAAGAAAATCTAGTTGCTTTTAGTAGGAAATGGTATATAAAAGCCCAATCTGAGTAACAGGATGCTTATTGTTCCTGGCCATTTTTCTAGCTTTACATATTGATTTTTATTTAGTATTACTAATGTCCAGTGTCTTGTGATTTATAATCCATGAGATAGAATTCAACTGATAGTGATTTTCAGAAATTAATTAAACAACAATAATATATTATTATTAATAATAATCAAATTATAATCTATTTTAGTAGTATCTTGTGAAAAATCATTTTGGAAAATCATCTAATGGGCAGCCAGTCATCATTTTCAATTAATTTTATTTTGGGAATATGTGTGCCTTGAATCATCAGATTAAACATTTATACTTCATATTAGTTACAGATGTAGTAAATTATAGCACAATATGCAACTTGCTCATAGTGTAATATAAATGGTTTATTTTTATAAGAAATATTAGTATGATGGTTAATTTTATATCTTAACTTACATTGACTACAGTACCCAGACATTTATTATAATATTATTAGAGATGTTTTTGTGAAGGAATTCTTAAAATGATATTACTATCTAATTTAAATCTGTAGATTTTGAGTAAAGCAAATTTCTCTACATAATGTGAATGGGCCTCCTTCAGGCACCTGAAGTCCTTAAGAGAAAAAGACTCCCTCCAGACTATTAACACCAATTTTTTTCCTGGGTTTCCACTGTCCAGACAGTTTATACTACAGCTTTTGCACTTGCCAAGTCTCCATAATATGGTGAGGCATTATTTATATACCACTACATCACCTCTATTTTTACAACTCTGTCTCTACCTCTTGCTTTATTTTTTTAATATCCTGACTAATACAGATTCTTTAGTATTTTTAAAATTTTTATTTATTTGTACTAATACAGACTTTGAAAACAAGAAGTGGGGTGCTGCTATAACAAATATCAAATATAAATTTATATATATAAAGGCTCTGGCTGTAGGCCACTGTTTTATACGTTCATTGTTGCTTCTAATATGCACTGCAACCTTGGGGCATTAGAACAATGTTTCAACCAACTGAGCTACTTTACCAGGGCCTTTAACTTATTACTATTTTTGATAATCATGGAAGTTCTAACAATAAAACCAATGTTATGCTTTTTGTGTTGACAAAAATCCCTTATGTGTAGGTATTTATGTCTTTACATAATAAGGATTTGGTAAAGAAAGGCAACAAATTCATGATGTAGAGAAAGAAATTGGCTATAAATCTCCTTCCTGATAATCAGACCCAGAAAGAGAAGAATAAGGAAATAAATCTGTTTAATGTCTTAAATTTGGGGGACCATGGATTAGCAGCAGGAAGATTTCCCGATACCACCTTCGCTGCTCTGAAATAGGGCCAGAATGGTGACAGTCCCCACCCTGTATAATTAAGGAATAGTCTCCCCCTAAAAGACCCAGAAGGGTACCAAATTTGATCAGGAAGATTTCCTACCCAGAGTGAAACTTCCTACAGTTTCTTTTGAAGCAATACTTTAAGGGTGGAATAAACCAGGAATGCCAGCCCACTGGCTACTACTGGGTCTTGACTCCACTTTCCACTTTGGATTTACAAAATTGAAAGAATTCCAGATCACATGTAGGGAGGATCCTCAGAAAATGACAGATCTTATGACCTGTATTTTGTTACTCATAATTCAAACAGGGCAGATGTACAGGCTTGCTTTAACATCTGCTAACAGCAGGTGAAAAGTGGCTAGTTATAGATAAAGCTTATAAAGAGGCTCATTGCCTCTATCATAAAATCCCAACTGGACCTCCAACCTAGCTGGGGCAATACCTTTGACAGCCCAACTGGGATCCAAATCTGGAAATTTCAGGGATTAAGCCTGCCTAAGAACATTAAGGAAAGTGCATTTTGGAAGGGCTTAAGAAAGGAATACCTAAACAACAAAGCCTGAATATGATATAGGCCATTTAACAAAAAACAAAGAACCTTCTGAATTTTTAGAAAGAATCTATCAGGCCTATTGAAAGCACCCTGATGCTAACACACACAGGCACCAGAAAAATGTCCAGATCGTAAACATGACTTTAATTGGGCAAAGTGCCTGGATATCAGAATAAAGCTCCAGTGTTTAGATGGAGTGTTGAGCATGAATCCTTCTTAGCTAGTGGACATTGCCCTTAAAGTTTACCAGGGTAGGAAAATGAGGAAATTAAAGCAGGTCTCCATCTTTTTAGAAATAGTGCTGAGAAACCAGAAGGAGAGGTGAAACCAAATCTTCTGGAAGGAAAGAGCAAGTAGGCACCAAGCAATAAGTGTATTGTAAAAAGGAAGGCCATTAGAGAAAACACTCACTGCCTAGAACTCAAAAAGAAAAAAAAATCATAGAAATCTTTACCAGGGAATGTTAGAAAGGAAAGACGAATCTGATGACAAATGAGGAGATCCTGGGGCTCCCTTAGACACCTGTCTGTCCGTACTTCCCCAGAGGAGCACTGGGTACAATTAACAGTGGGGAACAATCTAATGGATTTACTCATAAATATAGGAACTATATATTTAGTGCTAAATACAAAAGTAAACAAGAAAAGTTCAGTTGCAGTGTCATTTACTAGAGTGACCAGACAATTACTAAACAGGGTTCCTTCAGTCTCTGGAATGCCAGCTTTGGGATTGAAAACTTCATCAGCCCAGAGTGCAGATGTCAGGGTTTGATCCCCACTCAGGGAACACATGAAAAGCCACCATCTGCTTCTCTTCCCTTCCCTCTACTCCTTCTCTCTCTCTTTCCTTCCCGCAGTCAGTGGCTTGACTGGTCTTAGCCTCAGTCTTAGGCATTGAGTGTAACCTCGGTTAATATGAGTATTGGCCCCAAACAGGGGTTGCTGAGTTGACCCCGGTTTGGGTGCATGGGGGAGTCTGTTTCACTATTACCCCTCCTCTCACTTTAAAAAGAAAGAAAGAAAACTTATGCATTGTTTTCTCTACGTGTCATTGTTGGGCTGAGATTTCTTTAAAAATATATTTTTACATTATTAGTACTGTAGACATCCTTTCTGGATGGGAAGCCATTCCCCCTAGAATGGAGAAAGCAAGTGAGGTAGAAAACCTCTACTCAAAGAAAAATCTCTGGATTTAAACTTTCTTACAGCATTCAAAGTAACAATGAACTGTCATTCACTTCAGAAATGTCCTGGAAGATAGGACAGGTGAAGGAGGAGAAACCAGAAGAATGCATAGGAGAAGGGGCCTGTAATGTTTGGGGTCTTATGCTCCAGCTTGTGACCTCAGTGTTTAGGACTGAGGGAACAAGGGCAGACAGAAAAGTTTAAAAAAATAACAAACCACAGGTGTAGACCTTGCTTCTTATTGGTTCCTTGAAATGAATTTGCAGCTCCAGCAAGAATAATAAGTAATAGGATTATCAAGGACAGATCCTCTGGCTACCTCTCCCCTTCCTCTTCCTAAGATATGAAAGTTGGAAAAGACAAGATGGCGCTGGAGTAGGCGGATGTACCAACATCTACCTCCCAGAACCAAAGTGGAATACAAACAAATTTTTAGAACTATCATCTGGAAAAACCAACTTTGGACTAAACTAAGAGGTCTCTTCAATCAAGGAACACTGAAGAAGCCACACCGAGGCTGGTAGGAAAAACGGAAACGCGGAGAGGGCTGCCCAGCTCCCCGGAGTGAACGGCAGCAGGGAGAGACTCGTGTGGCGGAAAGTGAGTTTAGCAGAGGGGGAAGGGTCCTGAGCCCCAGGAACAAAGCCCCAGCCTGCAGCCCCAGAGCCCAGAAGAGGCGTAAGGACAGTATTTAGCTGAAAACAAGTCAGGATACTGTTTGTGAGAAAGAGTCTGATTTCTCAGACCCAGGATCCTTCTTAAAGGAACCGCGCAGAACATCTCTCTCACAAACACTCACCCGGGGCTCCTGGGGACGGAGGGAGAGAGGAGAGGACCAGAGTAACAGGAAGAGAGTGTAATCTAGGAGGCACAGGGAGAAACATTTTGGGAGATAGCCACCCTAACCCCTGAGATGAGTCACTACCCAAAGCTGAAATGAATATTTCCCCCGGAAACAGCAATACCAGCAAAGGGAAGCAGGACAGCAGCCAAACAAGCTCCCCCGCAGCACTCAGAGCAGAGTTGTATAGAAGGAGGGAGCTTTTGGGTCTACAGCAGTGAGTCTTAGGGTCCGAGCTGCAACGCCCCACCCACGCGGCTGAGGGCTCGCCGGAGGGCCGGCGGCAGCGGGAGACAAAAGCGCGGTTCTGCTGGCAGGGGCGGAAGCCAGCTGGCCACCACTGGGCTCAGGTGTGAGTTCAATCTTGCCTGGCTGGGGGAAGGGGGCATGCAAAAGCAGTCAAACTCAGCTGCCGGCAGCCTGTAATCTAGCCTGCGGGAGAAGGGCGGGAACCCCAGAAAGGGTGGAGAAAAGCCCCAGGGCAACGGCAGAGGAGCACAGCTTTGCCCCGCCCGTGCAACCCAGGCTTGCAGTCTGACTTGGTAGCAGACTCCTCCCGCAGTGGTGGAGCCAAAAGCCCAGAAGAGGTGGAGTTCCGCTACTGAGCTGAGCTTGGGCACGCATTCCTGCCCAGTGGTAGAGCCAAGGCTAGCAGCCATTCCTCGAGTGGGCTCCTCCTGCAAGGGCAGGGCGAAAGCCCAGAAACAGACAGAGACCCGCAGCTGAGCAAAGGTGCTCGCCAGTGCCCTCAGGACCGAGCATAACGTCACACATGGGGGCGGGGCAAAGGCCAAGGCCACCAACGCTGTACACCCGAGCGCATGATCACAGCCACTCCCGTGAAGAGAAAATGTGGAGGCAGAAAAATACAACACAAATAAACCAAGAGAAATCCCCAGAAAAGGACCTAAGTGAATCAGATATAACCAAATTACCAGATGCAGAGTTTAAAATAACGATTGTTAGGATGCTCAAAGATATTAGAACAACCATAGATGGCCATTATGAAAACCTAAATAAAGAGATAACAAATATAAAAAAGGACATTGAAATAATAAAAAACAATCAGTCAGAAATGACAAATACAATATCTGAAATAAAGAATACAATGGAAGGAATTAAAAGCAGGATGGATGAAGCAGAGAATCGAATCAGCGAGTTAGAGGACACGATAAATAAAGGCACGGAAGCAGAGCAGAAAAAAGAAAAAAGACTCAAAAAGTATGAGGAAACTCTAAGAGAGCTCTGTGACAACATAAAGAGAAACAACATCCGCATCATAGGGGTTCCTGAAGAAGAAGAGAAAGAACAAGGGATAGAGACTTTGTTCAATCAAATCATAGCAGAAAACTTCCCCCAATTAAGGCAGGAAAACATTTCACATGTTCAGGAAGCACAGAGAACTCCATTAAGAAGAAACCCAAAGAAACCAACACCAAGACACATCATAATTAAAATACCAAAGCTAAGTGATAAAGAAAAAATATTAAAAGCTGCTAGAGAAAAAAAGACTATCACCTACAAAGGAGCCCCCATAAGGATGACTTCTGACTTCTCAACAGAAACACTTGAGGCCAGAAGGGAATGGCAAGAAATATTCAAAGTAATGCAGAACAAGAACCTACAACCAAGACTTTTTTAACCAGCAAGGCTATCATTTAAAATTGAAGGAGAAATAAAAAGCTTTACAGACAAAAAAACCTCAAGGAATTCACTGCAACCAAACCAAGGCTGCAAGAAATGCTAAGGGACCTGTTGTAAACAGATCAAAGGAAAAAAAAGAATACAACAAAAGAAGAATACGGTTTTAAAGAAAAAAAATGTCAATAAACAATTACATATCAGTAATAACCTTAAATGTTAATGGATTAAATGATCCAATCAAGAGACATAGGGTAGCTGTGTGGATAAGAAAACAGGACCCATACATATGCTGTCTACAAGAGACACATCTTAAATCAAAAGATGCACACAGACTGAAGATAAAAGGATGGAAAAAAAAATATTTCATGCAAATGGAAATGAAAAAAAAGCTGGGGTAGTAATACCTATATAAGACAAAATAGACTTTAAAACAAAGACCATAGTTAGAGATAAAGAAGGACACTACATAATGATAAAGGGAGCAATCCAAAAGGAAGATATAACCATTATAAATATCTACACACCTAATATAGGAGCACCTAAATATATAAAGCAGACTTTGATGGACTTAAAGGGCGAGATCAACAGCAATACTATAATAGTAGGGGATTTCAATACCCCATTAACATCATTAGATAGATCCTCAACAAAGAAAATTAACAAAAAAAAGCAGACTTAAAGGACATATTAGATCAACTCGATTTAATAGATATCTTCAAAACCTTTCACCCTAAAACAGCAGCATATACATTCTTTTCAAGCGCTCCTGGTACATTCTCTAGAATAGACCACATGTTAGGGCACAAAAGTGGTCTCAACAAATTTAAGAAGATTGAAATCATATCGAGCACTTTCTCTGATCACAATGGCATTAAACTAGAAATCAACTACAATTAAAAAATTTAAAAACATTTAAACACTTGGAAACTAAATAGCATGTTATTAAATAACGAATGGGTTAACATTGAGATCAAAGAAGAAATTAAAAAATTCCTAGAAACAAATGATAATGAGCATACATCAACTCAAAATTTATGGGACACAGCAAAAGCAGTCCTGAGGGGGAAGTTTATAGCATTACAGGCATACCTCAAGAAGCTAGAAAAAGCTCAAATAAACAACTTAACCCTGCATCTAAAAGAACTAGAAAAAGAAAAGCAAGTAAAGCCCAGAGCTACTGAAAGGAAGGAAATAATAAAGATCAGAGCAGAAATAAATGACACAAAGGCTAAAGAAACAATACAGAGGATCAATGAAACCAGGAGCTGATTCTTTGAAAAGGTAAACAAGATTGATGAACCTTTAACGAGACTCACCAAGAAAAAAAGAGAGAGGACTAAAAAAAAATTAGAAATGAGAGTGGAGAAATAACTGACACAACAGAAATACAAAATATTGTAAGAAAATACTATGAAGAACTGTATGCCAAAAAACTAGACAACCTAGATAAAATGGACAAATTCCTTGAATCATATAATCTTCCAAAAATCAATCTGGAAGAATCAGAAAACCTAAACAGACTGATTATACCAAATGAGATCAAAACAGCTATAAAAAAACTCCCAAAAAAGGAAAGTCCTGGACCTGATAGCTTCACAAGTGAATTCTACCAAATATTCAAAGAAGAACTAACTCCTATCCTTCTCAAGCTATTTCAAAAAATTCAAGAGGAAGGAAGACTTCCAAACTCCTTTTATGAGGTGAGCATAATTCTGATTCCAAAACCAGGCAAAGACAACACACACAAAAAAAATTATAGGCCAATAATCCCTGATGAACTTAGATGCAAAAATCCTCAACAAAATATTAGCAAACCGGATCCAGCAATATATGAAAAAAATCATACACCATGATCAAGTGGGATTTATTCTTGGGAGGCAAGGCTGGTACAATATTCGCAAATCAATCAATGTGATTCATCACATAAACAAAAGAAAGGAGAAAAACCACATGATAATTTCAATAGATGCAGAAAAAGCATTTGATAAAATCCAGCACCCATTCATGATCAAAACTCTCAGCAAAGTGGGAATACAGGAAACATACCTCAACATGATAAAGGCCATCTGTGAGAAACCCACAACCAACATTATACTCAATGGTCAAAAATTATAAAGCAATCCCCTTAAGATCAGGAACAAGGCAGGGGTGCCCCCTGTCACCAATATTATTCAACATAGTCCTGGAAGTCCTAGCCACAGCAATCAGACAAGAAGAAGAAATAAAAGGCATCCAAATTGGAAAAGAAGAAGTAAAACTATCATTATTTGCAGATGATATGATATTGTACATAGAAAACCCTAAAGTCTCAGTCAAAAAACTACTAGACCTGATCAATGAATTCAGCAATGTGGCAGGATATAAAATCAATACTCAGAAATCAGAGGTATTTTTATACACTAATAATGAACTGTCAGAAAGAGAAATCAAGGAATCAATCCCCTTTACCATTGCAACCAAAAAAATAAAGTACCTAGGAATAAATCTAACCAAGGAGATTAAAGACTTGTACTCAGAAAATTATAAAACATTGATAAAAGAAATCAGGGAAGATACGAATAAGTGGAGGCATATACTGTGCTCATGGTTAGGAAGAATAAACATCATTAAAATGTCTATATTACCCAAAGTAATTTATAAATTCAATGCAATTAAATACCAATGACATACTTCAAAGATATAGAACACATATTCCAAAAATTTATATGGAACCAAAAGAGAACACTAATAGCCTCAGCAATCTTGAAAAGGAAGAATAAAGCAGGAGGGATCACACTTCCGAATATCAAGTTATATTATAAGGCCATTGTACTCAAAACAGCATGGTACTGGCATAAGAACAGGCTCATAGATCAATGGAACAGAACAGAGAACCCAGAAATAAACCCACAGCTCTATGGACAACTGATATTTGACAAAGGAGGTAAGGAAATACAATAGAGTAAAGACAGCCTCTTCAACAAATGGTGTTGGGAAAATTGGACAGCTACCTGCAAAAAAATGAAACTAGACTACCAACTTACACCACTCACAAAAATAAACTCAAAATGGATAAAAGACTTAAATGTAAGCCGTGAAACCATAAGCATCTTAGAAGAAAACATAGACAGTAAGCTTTCTGACATCTGTCGCAGCAATATATTTGCTGATTTGTCTCCACAGGGAAGTGAAATAAAAGACAGGATAAACAAATGGGGCTTTATCAAACTAAAAAGCTTCTGCACAGCTAAAGACAATAAGAACAGAATAAAAAGACAAACTACACAATGGGAGAACATATTTGACATTGCATCTGATAAGGGGTTAATAACCAAAATTTATAAAGAACTTGTAAAACTTAATACCAGAAAGACAAACAATCCAATCCAAAAATGGGCAAAAGAAATGAATAGACACTTCTGCAAAGAGGACACACAGATTGCCAAAAGGCATATGAAAAAATGTTCAACATCACTAATGATTAGAGAAATGCAAATTAAAACCACAATGAGATAACATCTCACACCAGTCAGAATGGCGCTCATCAATAAAACAACATAGAATAAGTGCTGGCGAGGATGTGGAGAAAAGGGAACCCTCCTGCACTGCTGGTGGGAATGCAGACTGGTGCAGCCATTGTGGAAAACAGTATGGAGATTCCTCAAGAAATTAAAAATCGAACTGCCTTTTGACCCAGCTATACCGCTGTTAGGAATATACCCCAAGAACACCATAGCACTGTTTGAAAAGAAGAAATGCACCCCCATGTTTATGGCAGCATTGTTCACAATAGCAAAGATCTGGAAACAGCCCAAGTGTCCATCAGAGGACGAGTGGATTAAAAAGCTTTGGTATATATATACTATGGAATACTACTCAGCCATAAGAAATGATGACATAGGATCTTTTACAACAACATGGATGGGCCTTGATAACATTATACTGAGTGAAAGAAGTAAATCAGAAAAAACTAAGAACTATATGATTCCATACATAGGTGGGACATAAAGATGAGACTCAGAGACATAGACAACAGGGTTGGGGTTACAGGGTGGGGGGAAGAAAGGGAGGGGGATTGGGGGAGGGGAGGGGCACAAAGAGCATGGCTTTTCAGTATTTGCCATATTCCCCCTTTAATCTATAGACAGACAGCAAATATTTACTTATGGTGCTTCCACTATAAAGACTGCTGTCTTAGGGACAAATACTGATGAACTATTTCAGCAGTTCCTCCTTCTTCAAAGACTTATATGTCAACATAGAGCTCCATGTTTCATGGGACATACTCAAGCTCACTCCATGCTCCCTGGAGCTTTAACACAAAGGAATGGTCTTTTTTTTTTTTACTCTTTTCTTTTTGTTTGTTTGTTTGTTTTTTGTTGTATTTTTTCTTTTATTTATTTATTTTTTGTATTTTCCTGAAGATGGAAACAGGGAGCCAGTCAGACAGACTCCTGCATGCGCCTGACCGGGATCCACCTGGCATGCCTACCAGGGGGGAATGCTCTGCCCATCTGGGGTGTTGCTCTGTTGCAACCAGAGCCATTCTGACAACTGAGGCAGAGGCCATAGGGCCATCCTTAGTGCCCGGTTGGCTTTGCTCCGGTGGAGCCTTGGCTGTGGGAGGGGAGGAGAGAGACGGAGAGGAGGAAGAGGGGGAGAGTTGGAGAAGTAGATGGGCGCTTCTTCTGTGGGCTCTGGCCCAGGAATCCTGTACACCAGGCCAATGCTCTACTGCTGAGCCAACCAGCCAGGGCCTAGGAATGCCCTTGTTGATCAAGCTACCCAAAAGAAAATTATATGGAGCAACCATGACTGACTAAGCAAGTCAATCTCATACTATTCGTCACCAGAAGGCTGCAGCCCAGTGTAAACAGTTTCAACTTTCTCGGGAAGCAGCACAACAGATTGGGAAATCCTGTCCAAGGGGTCCTATACTGCCCTTCATTTGGAGTTAACCCTCAAGGACCCCTACCAGGACAACTTTGGCAGATGGATGCTACTCATATACCTTCATTTGGCAAACAGTCGTATGTCCACATTACAGTGGCTTCATATTCCAGATCTATAGTAACCTCTGTCAGAACAGGAGAGGCTGCTAAGCATGCTATAGCTCATGTTCTGTATGCATTGTTCTATTATTGGATTTCCTAAACTGGCTTAACTGAAAATGCTCCTGCATATGGAGCAAAAGCATTTACTGTATTTTGTCATGCTTACAATCTTTAAAGTTAAGGTATTATTAAAGTGTACTCAGCAAACATTTTAAGGTCAATTAAAAAAAAAAAACAATTTAAAAGGAGGTAGTCATATCCTGGAACTCCTACGGGTCTACCATATCATGCTTTTTACTTTAAAAAAATTTTTTTTTTTACATCTCTTTTGCATGCTGATGAACAGGAGATACCAAATCTTTTTCGCCTGCAAACTACTACCTTCTTTATTAGATCCAGCTAATACACTGTTTTGTCTTTTTCCAAATAGCTCCAGATATATGGAAAAGATTTATATAGGCAGATGGGGATCCTCAAACCCCTCAGCGAGATCTTCTGAGCATGGCTTTTAAGATACCTAGAGGCAGAAAAAAGCCCAATAGAGATCAGGGGAACTAGCAGCTTTTAGGATACACCTTTAAAGGCTCCAACACCCCAAAGGGGTCTCCTAGGATGCCATCTGGGTCCTGCTTCAATAGTGGAAAGGAAGGTCATTGAGCTAAAGCCTGCCAGGCTTACATGCCTCTACTGTGAGGAAACAGGGACACTGGAAGGTAGGCTTCCCCCTCACTCCTCTAAGGGAGGGTTCAGTCTCTTCCAGCCCTGCTCCAGCCACCTATGACCTAACCTCGCCCAGAAAGCTGGGGTTTGCCACTGAAGGCTGAAGGTGCCCAGGGCCATCGGCCCCATCTATGACACTGTGGACAAGCCTAAGGTATTTCTTCCAAGAAGCAGGTAAACTGATCTCATTTGCACAAGGCCACTTAACTATGTTTTGCCTAAATAGTCAGGTTTTTCATTCTTCCCTCAAAGATCTCTGTTGTGGGTATTGATAGTCCTATGTTCTGCTGCTTTGCTTAATATATAGTGTTTCCTTTATCCCTCCTATTTCAATGCCCCACTCATATTTCAGGCTGGGACCTACTCCTAATTTAGAGCTCTCTTTCCCCCTTTTGCCAACTTCTATTATGAATCTACCTTTGCCACCCAGCTTAGTGTATCCCAAGGTTCTCTTTACCATGCCACAGTCGCAGAGCTCCAGGGAAAAGCTACCTGGTCTCATCTCTCCAGGCAGAGGAGAACAGAAGCTCCATATCCACGCATGCTTCAAATGGCTTCCAGTCTACCTGAATCATTACCAGCTAGAAGCAGCGGTCACTGGGACTTGGACATGAGCTGCAAAGTATAGAATGGTGACAACAATTCCAGTGCCATTGGACTTTTCCTGGATGTGGACTTTTCCTGGACTCCTGCTCCCTGTGACAGCTCCTAACAGACTGAACTGTGGTTGGGTTGCATTTTTCAGGGATTTGGCATGGTGATGGGGCCAACTTGGACTTGGTGAACATGTTAAGGACACTACTCTTTTATGAATTCTTGGTGTATGGGTCAAGAGTTTGCTTAAAGGCTTTAATCACTGTAAAAAAAAATAGAAGGCTGGATAAAGAAGATGGGGCACATATACATCATGGTATACTAGTCAGCTAGAAGAAATGATGACATCGGATCACTTATAGCAGATTGGTGGAATCTTGATAACATTATGCGGAGTGAAATAAGCGAATCAGAAAAAAACAAGAACTGCAGGATTCCATACATTGGTGGGACATAAAAGTGAGACTAAGATACATGGACAGGAGCGTGGTGGTTATGGGGGGTGGGGGAGGGGTGGAGGGGGGGAGGGAGAGGGGTACAATGAAAACTGGATATAGGGTGACGGAGGACGATCTCTCTTTCGGTGATGGGTATGCAACAGAACTAAATGACAAAATAACCTGGAAAAGTTTTCTTTGAATATATGTACCCTGATTTATTGATGTCACCCCATTTAAATAAAAATTTATTTATTAAAACACCCCCCAAAAAAAGATATGAAAGTCACATAGGCCTGCAAACAAGTCCCTACTAAATACTACTTGATTGTTTGCACAAAAGGTCTCATTTGGAAGCCCATCTGCAACTTTGCCCCCTGATATATGAAACAGTCCACCAGCTTCACGGTTCAGCACTGCCATTCTCTTGATATCACCTATGCTGCCATCCAAAAACAGCAATCCTTCTCCCTCACTTAAAGGCTTCTGTCTATTCTTAACCCCACAATCTTCCTTTGGTAGATAGCAAGAATCTCAGGACATGGGGACTATGCCCTTGACAAAAATGAAGAAACTACAGAAGATGAGACCTTCATTCATTTACTCTTATAAGATTACAAGGGTCTAGAGTTTTGAAGGAGGGAATTTTTACCTTCAACAGACAGGGAGCATTGGGAAGTCTCTACCATTGACCAAGATAGCACGGGGGGGGGGGGTTCTTACATCTAATGTGTCAAAAGTTAGAAACATTAATAGATAGGACCTTAGTGCACCAAAAGCTAAAAAAGATAAATAGACAGGGTCCGAGAATACAGAAAGGTAGCAAGGCAAATTGTTTAAAGAAAAAACTGTCCACTCCTTATCCCCATAAAAACCTTGTGCTTGAGGTAGGAAAGAGAAATGGTTCTTGAGATAGGAGTCTACTATTCTCCCAGGTCATGAACCCTGAACAAACTTCTTCCCTTTTACACCAGCCATTTTTCACAATTCTGAGTTTTGTTGCAGAAGGCAGTTGAACCTGCTTTTGTGTTTGGTTTCATGACTGTGGTGCTTACATTTGAATGGATAATGTGAAACCCTATCCTTAAAATTATATTATAGGCCCTGGCTGGTTGACTCAGTGTTAAGTAGAGTATCAACCCAACATGTGGCTGCCCCAGGTTTGATTCCCAGTTAGGGCACACAGAAGAAGTGACCATCTGCCTCTCTATCCCTCTTATTTGCCCTCTCCTTTCTGTCTCTTCCCTTCCTGCAGCCATGATTTGATTGATTTGAGCACATTGGCACTGGGCAGTGAGGATGGCTCCATGGAGCCTCTGTCTCAGGTGCTAAAAATAGCAGTGTTGCAAGCATCGTCTCATAGATGGACAGAGCATTGGCCCCAGATGGATCCTGGATGGGGCACCGAGTGTATCTCCCCTTCTCTCATTTAAATAAAAATAAATAAATAAAACAAAATACAATATTATAACCTTAAACAGAGGACTTTGAAATATATTTAAACAATGCTTATTACTACTTTGAAGTAATGTTAATCATAATTTAAGCTAGCATTTGTCTTATTTATCTTTCTGTGTAATATATTCTATCATATATTACAGATATAACTATGTAAACAATAGACATGCTGTCTTTTGTAATTTTTGGAACAAAATTAAATCACTTGAAAAAATAAATCAAAGCTAAGGCTTTATCAAGAAAATTATCATCCAGACTTTTTCAGATATATGTTCTTATTTTCCTTGCTCCCCCCCCCTTTATTGGTTTATATGAGCTATACTGAGAATTGCCAGCAAGCAAAATCTCAATGGATTGAGAAAATGCAACCCTTTCCCTCTTTTCTAAGGATTTTGATATATAAGAACAAGTTCCATTCTGAAATTTTCAAGAATACAAATTACTGAGCTCAGGGGTTTGTTACTTGGGATGTGGTTGTTGTTAAGTACTTTTATTTTCTCTAGCATAGTGATTTTCAACATTTTTACATTTGGGGATTGGAAAAATAGGAAAATTATTTACTAAGGTGGAAATTATCATGAGCATAAGCAAATTCGACTAAGATAATGGATCTATAATCTTCATACCACACCAGGGTGGTTAACTCTTTTACCCACCAATCCACTGGATCGATTCCTAATCAGGGCACCCCTGTGTCTCCTTCATATGTCAAGCACAAGTGGTTCTCAAAGTGTGCACTGCTGCACCCTAGAAGATTTCCAGGTGTGCCTTATGGTATTTCAGAGAAATATATGCCTGTTGGGGACCAAAAAACCAACAGGGTTTTAGAGTTTAGATTTTGGGGGGACAGAGGTATGGGGAATTGCCTATAAGCTGACAGTCTGCCCAACCCCCCACCGCACTTGCCTCATTAGGTTGCAAAAGGCTGTGAAGCTGTGGTGCTAGATTGTTTACACTACCCCCCATTTCCCCCAGAAAGACTGGAGGTGTTTCTTCTATCCTTTGTTTGGTGTAAAGTTAAGATGATATGTATAGTGGGATGGTGGGAGTTTTCTGCACTCAACACAATTGAGAGTAAAGAGAGGAATTCTCCAATGTACTGACAGAAAATGAGAGTTTGCCTTTCAAATATATGCCCAAACATTGAAGAAATCGTTAGGATACATCAGGCTCATGTTTCTCATAAACACAAGAATGAAAAAACTTAACACATTCACATCAGGACCTGCTGAATTTACTAAATCTTACTAAGAATGTATCTATATATATAAAAAGATAATGTTTTTGTGGTTTTTATATTTTAACACCCCCCCTTTTTTTTTACAAATTCTGAAAAGTATAACTCAAAAAATGTAACATAAAAATGTTTTTTAATGTCAGAATAAATGTAATTTTGTCGTATTTATTCCATTTAATTACCATAAAAGTATGCTTGGACTTTATATTTTTTCTTTAATATTTGACTTATTATAACATATTTCTCAGAAGTTTGTATATAGTGCACCTACAATTATTTGTAGGATTTTAAATGCGCCCCAACTTCAAAAAGTTTGCGAACCACTGCTCTAACAGGTAAGGATGGAGGGATTCACATCCAAAGCTTTGTTTGGGTAAAGAAGGCTTAGCCTTTTTACCCACACTATTTGGTTAATTCCATGTTGGTTTCTTCTTTGCTGTTGGCTACTTTTCAGGGTTGGATTCCAACAGCTCATCCTGTTTAGGGATATTTGTGTCTGCAAAATACTGTGCTACATTAGATATGTAGCAAGAACAACATTTTGTAGTGACATTTAGAATTGCTCAAACATTGCGACTGTGTTTAAACACACATGAAAAACTAACTTTACCCCTACATTTTATTTTCTCACAAGTATGTTACTGGCTCTATAACTTTCTTATTCTTTTATCGTTTACTTATTAATTTGTTTCATATGAATTTTTTACTTTTATTATTTGTTATTTTGTTTCATATTAAAGTATAGCATGTCACATCCTAACATAGAGGAAAGCACACAATTCAAGTCCCAAATTCACAATTCAAAGATAGCACAGAAATGCAAAATAATGGATATGCCAAATACCATTTTTTGAAGTTAATAAATGTTGCCTGTTGAATCAAATTCATTTTCCCGTCTCTAATGCCTCTTTAAATTTTAAAGGACTTGTTTAAGCAGCTGTTAAACAGACAAATCCATACCCAATTCTGTCTACATTAAATATAGAAATTACAAAACTTCACTATTTATGAAACAAAAATGTTGAAATGTAGAAACATCATATATTTGCAAGATTTGCAGATGAGTAAATGACAAGAGTTCTGTAAAAGCCATAAGTGTTCACTAATGTCTAGATTCCGGAAAGCCCTCAGGATGCTGCCTTAACAACTCCTGTAAAAGGCCAAGATAACCGAGCACATTCTTTTGCTTTTGGTAAAATGCTTCGCTGAGCACTCTCTGAGACTGTTCCAACAATAACCAAAAGCCTGTTTCGCTTATGTAAAACTGCTTTGGCTAGTTGCTCACCCCACCACTCGCTTTTTTTTGCCTTTAAAAGCAAACCCCTAAGTTCATTCGCCACTGCAAATTCTTTAGGATGTGAATCCACTCCTGGTTGGTGGTGTTCAAGACTCCTTAATTTGGCTACTTGTGTGACAAAACGTTTGTTTCCTTGTCTTATAACAATATAAAACATATTTCATTGGGACCCAAATCGTGAAATACAAACTACAGAGAATATAACTACATATGAAAATTCTTACATTGAAATGCGTGAAACCAAGCTAAATGTAGTCATTTTCCATATTCAGATCATGTAGGTTCTTTGAGAGTATTTTAAAACTGAACGGTTTGGTAGTTACTCTAAAATTCCTCCTTCTGCCTATATATCCATTCAGATTGGCAAGGCTATTTTCATTTTATTTCAAATATTTTTTTCTTTTAAAAGAAGGGGACAGCAGATGTTGCTAAGTTTATCTCCTTTTCCACTCCTGGGGATGAAAGTAACACAGTTACAGCGGGCAGGGGTCTAGAGGCCTTTAGGCATCCCAAGCGGGCGCTTCACTTAAAAAGCGCGAGTTAGGTCTCGGAGGACATCCGGGGAAAATGCCCAGGATACTGCCCAACGGTAAGGAGCAGGCAGGCATTAACTGTCCCGCGCGGGCTATACGCTGCGGTGGCCGGGGTGCACGTTCTGAGCGCGCAGGACGGAGTAACGAACGTACTGATAGAAATTCTAGGCGACGGAAACCCCGTTGCAGCTTAGATACTAGACTCCGAGTCCCGATTCTACAAGTATTGTAGAAGATAGAGCACGGAAAGGGCCCATATACCCTTCCGCATTTTCCTGGGTCTCTTCCTAGGGGGTGACGTGACTTGCTGACGGGGGATCCGTACTGGGGAGCTGAACTGTTTTCTGTTAGCTCCGACCTCGGCCCCTCCCCCCTCCTCCTTCGTTCACCCCACCAGCCGGAGGTGGCCCAGTGCTCCAGAGAAAAGCTCGCCTTCCGCACCCGCCACCTACGAGGACCACTGGTCCCAGGGTTTGGTAAGTTCCAGGCGCCGCCATGGCCGCGGGACCTAGCGTGCCTACAGCTGTCTGGTTGGCGGCCCGCGAGGCGCCCTTCCGCATTAGTCCGGGCGGCGAAGCAGTCAGCGACAGAGTTAGGCCGTATTTAGGCCCAGGAAGGAGCCCGACTGACTCGAGCGGCAGCGAAGCCTTGCTCAGTAAACGGGTGGGGGTTGAGTGAGGGTTACCGGGCGGCCCGGAAGGATGCGAGAGATATCGGGTCGGCGTCGCGCCAGGCCTGGGGCACTGCTCAGTGGCAAGGCCTGCCGAGGAAGGCAAGGCTGCAGGGCGGGCAGGTATTCGCTACGTAAATATCGGCCTGGGATGGCTAGGAAAGGACGGGGGACAAGATGGCGGACGCTCCGCGCCTCCTGTGGGATTGCCTGCAGGAAGAGGAACTGCCATCTTGAAGGCTATAGGAAGATAAAATGCCGTTGCAGCCGGTGAAGGGGTGGGGGTTCGGAGAGCCCCGTACGCTGGCTACGTCTCCGGTGACTGGCTCCGGAAACCCCGCAGGGCAGCGCGTGCGCGCAGAGAGTGGTGCTCGCTCCCCGGCTGTCATTGCGGTCGTATCGTTGATGGTCCCGGGCCATCGGCGACGGCGCTACTTTTATTCCCTGCTATTTGCAGACCGATGACCGGCTGTTCCTTTCCTTGCGTTTTAGCTGAGCTGGGGTAGCACTTCGAGCACCGTGCCTTTCCTTTGCACTGTGGTCAAGCGAGCTGGGTTCGAGCTTGTGGCAGCCCAAGAACCGGGGCGAACCAAGGCAAATGGGACCCCGCCTCCACCCTAATTGTATCTTTACTTCAGCACAGGGATTCATGGCTATTACGGCGTCCTCCATACGGTTTTCCAAAAGTTGCCTCTCGAAGTCTCTAAATAATAATTATTGAATTTAATGTAAAAAAGTTAACACCACGGCTGATAATACAGGGGTGAAGTTGCATTTTGCAGGCTCGAAAGCGGAGGACTATTTGAACACTTTCTTAACTGGAAAACTTTATTGAGAACTTATGTTTGAGTTAGTGACCCTTTAATGAAATGTGGAAAATGTTTTTGTTTTTTAAGTACAACAAAATGTACATTGTTTACCGATTAATGAACCCCGATACTATTTAGGTTTTTTACCTTATTTGGAAAATGTTAAAGTACAATTCCAGTAGAGTGTTTTCAGATTGCGTACTACTCTTTCCTGGTAAACTGACGCCAAAGTGACTGATGCAGTGTGCTACGATTGACAAGGTTCTTGAAATGTACATCAAGTCAGTGCAGTTTAGAACGTTCGGAAGGGTTCCTGAGGTATGTTGGAATTTGGGGATGTAACTGAAAGGCATGGTAGGGCTCCTTGTTCCAAGGAAGTCGGAGTGGAGAAAGTGTATTATAAGGGTAAAGATTCTTTAGAACACAAGAATTAATTAGTTTAGTTGGAATAAAGGTAGGGAGGGGAGTAGTAGAAATTTGTTTACAAAACGGGAATGATGGAAGTACCAGAGTGGTGGAACACTTGAGTTGTACCTCAGGTTCATTTAGAAGGTTCTAATTGGAAATTTTTCAAAGTTGACAGGTAATGACAATGTCTATTGTGTTCATCAGTTGTTGATTACTAGAAAAATAACAATGTTGTTCCTTTTCTTTTAACTTAGAAAATTAAATTTAACATTTTGGTGACATTTATCAACGAGTACATAGATTTCGGGTAAACATTGACACATCATTTGGACAATTATGTTGTATACCTGCCACTTAAAGTCATATTATCCTCCCTCACCCTATATTTGTCCCTCTTTATATCCTTCCCTCAACTTCCTCACTTTCCCCCCTACATCACCCTCACATTGGCAACCACTGCATTCTTGTCTATGTCCACGAGTCTCAGTTTTGTATCCCACCTGTGTGTGGAATCATAGTTGTTTTGGTTTTTCTGATTTACTTATTTCACTCAGTATTAGTTGTTTTTAAAGTGATTCCTATCTCCTTAGTTGCTCTTTTTTTGTCCTAAATTCAAACACTAAATACACTTGCTCAAAAGCATTTTTTCCCATAGAGAAGAAAAATTTATTTACCATGGTTAAAGATTACAGGGATAATTTAAAAAGCCAGTTTGAAAAGTAGGTTACAGAGAGTAATTCCTAAAAAGACAATGGCCTTCTGCAAACCTACTTTTCCCTGGTGAAAATGAATGACTCTCTTATGAAAATAATCTTTTTACTCTTTAGTAAGCCAAACTTTAAAGATAATAAATGTCCTAAATGCAGAAGTTCCAAAAAGCAGGAGGAATTCTTGCTTCCTGAGATTATGCAAGGCTCTGGTTTCCTGGACAGTAACCTAAGCAGTGATGCTCCCTGAGACCTTCTTTTTTTGTCATGAGGGATTATGATTAGAAAAGTTTAAGAAATTGTATTGTGGAGAACATTTTAAAGTCAGTTGCTATTGAGTTTAGTGGTTGAGGTATTAAGAATAAAGGAACTGTAGAATAGTGACTTTATGTGTTGACAGTTGGGAAAAAACTCTAAAGAAGATAGAATTATATGCTGTACGCAGTACAGCAGCAAATGTTCCAGTACAACAGCAATGGGTGTTGAGCATTAAGACTAAATTAGACTCAATGTATAAGACAGGTAAGTTTAATTTAAAGAATTTCCATCAATAATATTTAAATATATCATTTTGTTTGTTTGTTTTAAGGGCAGACCTTGATCTGGAAAACTGATAGGCAGACTTTTATTATCCAACTATCTTGGATAATGAGGTGTTTTTAATTTGTGTATTTTTAAAATAGATGCAACTTTCCCTTTAAAAGCATGCTTTTTGTAAATGCTTGCTCTCTGACACTGTGCATTTGAATTTTCACTAATAATGTATTTGTAACTTTTGCAAACTGGCAATTACAACTCTTAAGTTTCTTAAACTCCACCCAGTTATTTGAAGTTTTTCTAGCTCATAGGTTACTATTTTACTAATTGAGAAAGGTAAATGGCCATCTGATATAAACATTTGATCTCTTTAATTTTGTGCTTTTCCTTTTTCTACCTAGGCTTTTTTTTTTTTGCTGCAATAAATGCCTTCCTTCCAAACTTAGTTGTACTGTCAGTGTGATGCCCAGTGACTCAGTTCTCTCTCCTTGTAAATATTCATGGCTTATCTAATTAGAATCCAGTCTGTTTTGTCTTTCTTTTAATGTTTTATGTCTTTTTACCTCACTTATTTCTAAATTCATTATTTTCTATATTGAAAACTATGTAATAAAAGTACTTTGTTTCAAAACTATGACTTTTCTGTCTGCTTTGGGTGTTCTTTTCATGATTTAAATATGGGCACTTCTTTTAGGTCAATCCTTTCCTTTTTTTCTCCAATCCTTTCTGGCCTCACTGTCTAAATGTTTCATCTGGCATTTCCAGTCACCTTCTGAACTTCCTCTACCCTGATTCTTCTTGACTCTGCATACTCCTCAAACTGCAGTAAATTTATCTGACACATTGTAGGTGCCCCTAATAGTTTTTGACAATCTGTTTCTTCATAAATTTCCTAAAACAACTGCTGCTTCTTGATTTCAAAATCAAATACCTAAACAAATACTGTATTTTTGATTAAAAGGATATACACTATATAGTGTTATGAAGGCTCCAGATAAAAATATAAGCTGAGGAATAACGTCCATAAACCTCAACTGATAGCAAATGTGAGGAGCCCATTATTCTTACCGAACTTTTTTCAAAACGATGAATTACGAAATACAGGCTATTATAGCGTAACAGGAAGAATTACTAGGTTATAACCTGCTTCACTGAAAAGAATTTTTTTTTTTTTTTTTGAGTAAGAGAGGAGTGAGGGAGAGACGGACAGACAGGAAGGGAAAGAGATGAGAAGCATTCTTCGTTGCGGCACCTTAGTTCATTGATTCTTTTCTCATACTGAAATTTTAATAAAGGAGATGTACATATCAAAGTATCTATGAAGCCTTGAAGGCTTTTGAAAAATAGTATATTACTATAGTAACACTTAAATTATGAAATGTTTTAAAATTACTGAAAAGTAACTCCTAGATATTATGACATTTAATTCATATTTGATTTGTACCTTTTTTTTTTTTAAAGAAAATGAAATTCTGCAGATGCAGTTAAAGGGATTCCTTCACTCGTCTCAATTCCTTTTTCCCACAGAACAACAAGTGTCAGGTTTGTGTACCCCAAAAATCTGTTTGTGTTCTATCTTTATGGGAAAGCTATCACATTAGATGTGTCATTTTGTGTGTGTTTCTCAGTAATAGGATTTTGAGATAGATCATGTTACATTTGGATATAGATTAGTGGTTCTTAAAATGTGGTTCAGGAATCCCTTGAGAACTCGGGTACTTTTATGGTGTCTGTGAAGGGAAAACATTTTATAACCATACTAAAAATTTTACTTTAACTTTCATTCTTCTATGAGTGTACTTGTACAGTTGAGTTTTGCCAAGAGTTTATGTGATACGTTTCACAAAATTGAATGAGGAAGCGAAAATGAACGAGGGGCATCCAGCTATCATACTTTTAAGCTAGGCATTAAAGAGATTTGCAAAATTTATTAGATTTGAAAGTAGTTTAATACTGTGGTTCTGTTAAAATTATTTAAAATTACTCAGCTTTAATTTTTCTTTTTAAAAATTATATTCTATATTTTTTATACACAAACATATTATGTATATATTGTAGCATGGTGTAAAATGTATTGTTTCTTGTGATTCAGGGTCAGAAATAGACCCTCTGCACACTATGTGTGCTTTTTTTTTTTTTGTGGCAGAGACAGAATCAGAGAGGGACAGATAGAGACAGACAGACAGGAAGGGAGAGAGATGAGATACATCAGTTCTTGTTGCTCAGTACCTTAGTTTGTTCATTGATTGATTTCTCATATGTGCATTGACCAGGGGGCTACTACAGACTGAGTAACCCCTTGCTCAAGCCAGCGACCTTGGGCTCAAGCTGGTGAGCCTTGCTCAAACCAGATTAGCTCGTGCTCAAGCTGGTAACCTCGGGGTCTCGAACCTGGGTCCTCTGCGTCCTAGTCTAATGCTCCGTCCACTGAGCCACCACCTGGTCAGGCTGTGTGCTTCCTTTTATTAGATAATATTAAAAATGGTAATATTAATATTAACTTATGTTATACAATCTTCTCAAAATTTTAAAGGTGTGCTGAGGTATATTTTTGGTTTCTCAATTTTGGTTTCATTGGTATGGTATATTGCCCATCTGTATATGCTGTTTTTAAAACTATAGTTGTATAATAAAATCCTAGTATGAATTATCTTCCTTAGAATTGTTTTACTTTTTATCTCCATTAGCTTATTTTAGGGTCATTTATTTTATTTGGGAAAATTCTTAGGTTTTGTATTTGCATGAAATATAAAGAATGTATAGGCACAGGTAATACACTTATTTTATGTCTTTTATTTTTTTATTTTCTGTCTTAAAATTTTTTTTTATTAATTGTAATTTACCATGTTAACATGAATTCAAGTGTGCCACTCAATACAGTAGCCTCACCCCCACACCATTGTCCCCCATAGCCCCTTCTCTCCCCTTCCCTCTGGGCTTTGCCGCCCTGTTATCTGTATCTATGTATAATGTATATATAAATTCACTAATCCCTTCACCTTCTCTAATCTCATTTCCTCATCCCCCTTCCCTCTGACAGCCGCCCCTCTGCTCTCTGTGACCCTGCCTCTGCCTCTCTTCTGTTTCTCAGTTCACGTTGTTCATTAGATTCTACGTATAGGTGAGGTCATATGCTATTTATCTTTCTCTGCCTGGCTTATTTCACTTATCATAATAATCTCCAGGTCCATCCATGTCATCACAAAAGGAAAGATTTCCTTCTTTTTCATGGCCATGTAATATTCCATTGTGTATATGTACCACAGCTTTTTAATCCACTTGTCCACTGATGGACACTTGGGCTGTTCCCAAATCTTGGCTATTGTAAACAATGCTGCAATAAACATGGTGGTGCATACCATTTTTTGAATGAGTGATTTGTTATTCTTAAGATTTATTCCTAAAAGTGGGATAGCTAGGTCAAAAGGCGGTTCCATTTTAAATTTTTCTTATTTTATTATTTATATTTTTCCGAAGTGAGAAGCAGGAGGAAGCAGACAGACTCCCGCATGCGCCGGACCAGGATCCACCCGCATGCTCACAGAGGGCGATGCTTGCCCCATCTGGGGTGTTGCTCCGCTGCGACCAGAGCTATTTCTAGTGCCTGAGGCAGAGGCCATGGAGCTATCTACTGCGACCGGGCCAACTTGCTCCACTAGAACCTTGGCATTGGGAGGGGAAGAGAGAGACAGAGAGAAAGGACAGGGGGAAGGTTGGAGAAGCAGATGAGCGCTACTCCTGTGTGCCCTGGCTGGGAATTGAACCCAGGATTTCCACATGCTGGGCTGATGCTCTACCACTGAGCCAACCAGCCAGGGCTCATTTTTAATTTTTTGAGGAAATTCCATACTGTTCTCCACGGTGGCTGCGCAAGTCTATATTCCCACCAGCAGTACAGGAGGGTTCCCTTTTCTCCACATCCTTGTTAGTACTTACTGTGTGTTGTTTTGTTAATGAGCGCCATTCTCATAGGTATGAGGCTGTATCTCATTGTGATTTTAAGTTGCATTTCTCTGATAATTAATGAAGTTGACATTTTCTGATATGCTTGCTGGCCATGTATGTCCTCTTTGGAGAAGTGTCTACTCAGTTCTTTTGCCCATTTTTAAAAATAAATTTTTATTAATTTTAATGGGGTGACATCAATAAATCAGGGTACATATGTTCAAAGAAAACATGTCCAGGTTATCTTGTCATTCAATTATGTTGCGTATCCATCACCCAAAGTCAGATTGTCCTCCGTCACCTTCTATCCAGTTTTTTTTGTGCCCCTCACCCTCACCCTTCCCCTCCTCCTCCCTCTCCCCCCACCCCCCAGCAACCACCACACTCTTGTCCATGTCTCTTAGTCTCATTTTTATTTCCCACCTATGTATTGAATCATGCAGTTCTTAGTTTTTTCTGATTTACTTATTTTACTCCATATAATGTTATCAAGATCCAACCATTTTGTTGTAAATGATCCAATGTCATCATTTCTTATGGCTGAGTAGTATTCCTTAGTGTATATGTGGCACATCTTTATCCAGTCATCTATTGAAGGGCTCTTTGGTTGTTTCCATGTCTTGACCACTGTGAACAATGCTGCAGTGAACATGGGGCTACATGTTTCTTTACGTATCAATGTCTCTGAGTTTGGGGGATATATACCCAATAGAGGGATTACTGGGTCATAAGGTAGTTCTATTTTCAGTTTTTTGAAGAACCACCATACTTTCTTCCATAATGGTTGTACTATACATTCCCACCAACAGTGAATGAGGGTTCCTTTTTCTCCACAGCTTCTTAAACACTTGCTATTACCTGTCTTGTTGATAACAGCTAATCTTAACGGGTGTGAGGTGGTATCTCATTGTATTTTTGATTTGCATTTCTCTAATAACTAATGAAGATGAGCATTTTTTCATATATCTGTTGGCCATTTCTATTTCTTCCTGGAGAATTGTCTGTTCATGTCCTCTTCCCTTTTTTTTTTTTTTTTTTTTTTTTATTTCTCTGAAGCTGGAAACAGAGAGAGACAATCAGACAGACTCCCGCATGCGCCTGACCGGGATCCACCCGGCACGCCCACCAGGGGGCGATGCTCTGCCCCTCCGGGGCATCGCTCTGCCGGGACCAGAGCCACTCTAGCGCCTGGGGCAGAGGCCAAGGAGACATCCCCAGCGCCCGGGCCATCTTTGCTCCAATGGAGCCTCGGCTGCGGGAGGGGAAGAGAGAGACAGAGAGGAAGGAGAGGGGGAGGGGTGGAGAAGCAGATGGGCGCTTCTCCTATGTGCCCTGGCCGGGAATCAAACCCGGGTGCCCCGCACGCCAGGCCGATGCTCTACCGCTGAGCCAACTGGCCAGGCCCTCTTCCCATTTTTTTATTGGATTGTTTGTTTGTTTGTTGTTGAGTTTTGTGAGTTCTTTGTATATTTTGGATATTAGGCCCTTATCTAAGCTGTTGTTTGAAAATATCATTTCCCATTTAGTTGGCTGTCTGTTTATTTTGTTGTCAGTTTCTCTTGCTGAGCAAAAACTTCTTAGTCTGATGTGATCCCATTCATTTATCTTTGCCTTCGCTTCTCTTGCCTTTGGAGTCAAATTCATAAAATGCTATTTAAAACCAAGGTCCATGAATTTAGTTCCTATGTCTTCTTCTATGTACTTTATTGTTTCAGGTCTTATATTTAAGTCTTTGATTCATTTTGAATTAATTTTAATACAAGGGGACAAACTGTAGTAGAGTTTCATTCTTTTGCATGGATTTTGCCCATTTTTTAATTGGAGTTTTTACTTTCCTGGTGTTGAGTTTTGGAAGTTCTTTATAAATTTTGGGGTTTTTTGGTGGTTTTTTTTTGTATTTTTCTGAAGCTGGAGACGGTGAGGCAGACTGACTCCCACATGCGCCAACCCAGCATGCCCACCAGGGGGCGATGCTCTGCCCCTCTGGGGCATCGCTCTGTTGTGATCAGAGCTACTCTGGCGCCTGAGGCAGAGGCCAAGGAGCCATCCCCAGTGCCCGGGCCATCTTTGCTCCAGTGGAGCCTTGGCTGCAGGAGGGGAAGAGAGAGAGAGGAAGGAGAGGGGGAGGGGTGGAGAAGCAGATGGGCGCCTCTCCTGTGTGCCCTGGCCGGGAATCAAACCTGGGACTTCCACACTCCAGGCCGACGCTCTACCACTGAGCCAACTGGCCAGGGCCTATAAATTTTGGTTATTAATCCTTTATCATATGTATTGGCAAATATGTTCTCTAGTGTGGGTTGTTTTTTTGTTTTGTTCATGGAGTCTTGCTGTGCAAAAGCTCTTTAGTTTGATATAGTTCCCATTTGTTTATTTTGTCCTTTATTTCACTTGCTTGTGGAAATAAATTGACAAAAATACTGCAATGAGAGATACCGGAGGGTTTACTGCCCATATTTTCTTCCAAGATATTTAAGGTTTCTTGACTTAACATTTTAAGTCTTTTATCGAATTTGAGTTTATTTTTGTGAATGGTGTAAGTTGGTGGTCTAATTTTATTTTTTTGCATATACCTGTCCAATTTTCCCAACACCATTTATTAAAGAGACTGTCTTTACTCCACTGTATGCTCTTACTTCCTTTGTCAAATATCAATTGACTATAAAAGTGTGGGTTTATTTTTGGGTTGTGTGTTCTGTTCTGTTGATTTGTATGCCTGTTCTTATGCCAGTACCATGCTGTTTTGATTATAATGGCCTTGTACTATAACTTAATATCAGGAAATATGATATCTCCCACTTGATTCTTTATTTTCAAGATGCTGAGGCTATTTGTGTTTTTAATTTTTGTTCTATATAAATTTTTGGAATATTTTCTGTATCTTTGAAGTATACTATTGATATTTTAATAGGAATTGCATTGAGTTTATATATTGCTTTGAGTAATACAGATATTTTAGTGATGTTTATTCTTATCCATTAACGTGGTACATGGTTCCACTTGTTTGTATCATCCTTGATTTCTTTTATCAATGTTTTATAATTTTCCGAGAACAAGTCTTTTACTTCCTCGTTTAAATTTACTTCTAGGTACTTTTATTTTGTTGCAGTAGTGAAGGGGTTGTTTCCTTTATTTCTCCTTCAGTTTATTGTCAGTGTATAAAACTGCCAATGATTTCTGAATATTAATTTTATATCTTGCCACTTTACCAAATCATTTATCAGGTCTAGTAGTTTTTTGACTGAGACTTTAAGGATTTTTTATGTACAGTATCATATCATTAGCAAATAATAATAGTTTTAGTTCTTTTTTTCCATTTGGATGCTTTTATTTCTTCTTCTTGTCTGATTGCTGTGGCTAGGACTTCCAGGACTATATTGAATAAGAGTGGTGAAAGGGGGCACCCCTGCCTTGTTCCTGACCTTAAGGGGATTGCTTTTAATTTTTGCCCATTGAGGATGATGTTGGCTGTGGATTTGTCATAGATGGCTTTTACTACGTTGAGGATGTTTCCTCTATTTCCACTTTGTTTAGAGTTTTGATCATGAATGGGTGCTGGATTTTATCAAATGCTTTTTCTGCATCTATTGATATTTTCATGTGATTTTTATTCTTTTGGGGTTTTTTTGTTGCTGTTGTTTTTTTGTGTTTTTCTGAAGTTGAAAATGGGGAGGCAGTCAGACAGACTCCCGCATGTGCCCAACTGGGATCCACCTGACATGCCCACCAGGGGGCGATGCTCTGCCCCTCTGAGGCATTGCTCTGTTGCAACCAGAGCCATTCTAGCACCTGAGGCAGAGGCCACAGAACCATCCTCAGTTGCCCGGGCCAACTTTGCTTCAGTGGAGCCTTGGCTGCGGGAGGGGAAGAGAGAGACAGAGAGGAAGGAGAGGGGGAGGGGTGGAGAAGCAGATGCGCGCTTCTCCTGTATGTCCTGGCTGGGAATCGAACCCGGGACTCCTGCATGCCAGGCCGATGCTCTGCCACTGAGCCAACTGGCCAGGGCCTATCCTTTTGTTAATGTGATGAACCACATTGATTGATTTGAAAATATTGTACCAGCCTTGCCTCCCCAGAATAAATCCCACTTGATCATGATGTATGATATTTTTTATGTATTGCTGAATCCAATTTGCTAATATTTTGTTGAGAATTTTAGCATCTAGATTCATCAGGAATATCGGCCTATAATTTTCTTTCTTTGTGTTGTCTTTTTCTGGTTTTAGAATCAGAATTACACTCATGTCATGAAAGGAGCTTTGAAGTCTTTCCTCTTCTTGAATGTTTTGAAATATCTTGAGAAGGGTAGATATTAGCTCTTCTTTGAATATTTGGTAAAATTTGCCTGTTAAGCCATTAGTCCAGGACTTTTGTTTGGTGCGAGTTTTTTGATAACTGTTTCAATTTCATTTGTTGTAATGGTTCTGTTTAGGTTTTCTAATTCTTCCAAATTGAGTTTTGAAAGATTATATGTTTTAGGAATTTATCTATTTTGCCTAGGTTGTCCAATTTTTTGGCATACAGTTCTTCATGGTATTTACTTAAAATCCTTTGTATTTCTGTAATGTCGATTGTTACTTCTCCACTTTGATTTCTAACTTTATTTGAATCTTCTCTTTTTTTCTTGATGAGTCTTGTTAAAGGTTAATCACTCTTGTTTACCTTTTCAAAGAACCAGATCTTGGTTTCATTCATCTTCTGTATTTTTTTTTTAGCCTCTATGTCATTTATTTGTATCTGATCTTTATTATATTCTTCATTCTACTTCCTCTGGGCTTCATTTGTTGTTATTTTTCTAGTCTTTAAGATGATGGGTTGTTTATTTGAACTTTTTCTTGCTTCTTAAGGTGTGCCTGCAATGCTCTGAACTTCCCTCTCTGTACCACTTTTGCTGTGTTGCATACATTTTTTTTTTGTATTTTTTCAGAGTTAGAAGTGGGGAGGCAGTCAGACAGACTCCCGCATGTGCCTGACCAGGATCCACCCGGCATGCCCACCACGGGTTGATGCTCTGTCCATCTGGGGCTTTACCCCGTTGTGGCCAGAGCCATTCTAGCACCTGAGGTGGAGATCATGGAGCCATCCTCAGTAACCAGGCCAACTTTACTTCAGTAGATCCTTGGCTTCAGGAGGGGAAGAGAGAGAGAAAGAATAAGGGGAGGAGGAAGGGTAGAGAAGCAGATGGATGCTTCTCCCTTGTTCTCTGGCTGGGAATTGAACCCAGGATTTCCACACGCCGTGCTGATGCTTTATTCTTGAGCCAACTGGCCATGACCCTTAAATTTTGAGTTGTTGTATGTTAATTTTCATTTGTTTCAAGGAAATATTGATTTATTTTGATTTTGTTGTTAATTCATTATTTAGCCTCCAAGTGTTTGAATGTATTTCAGTTTTTCTATTGTAGTTGATTTCTAGTTTCATTCCATTATGATCCAAGAAGATGCTTGATATGATTTGTCTTCTTAAATTTGTTGAGACTTGTTTTGTTTCCTATAATGTACCATGAGCATTTGAAAGGAATGTATGATATATTCTGCTTTAGTGTGAAAGGTTCTGAAGATATCTATTAAATCCAGTTGATCTAGTGTGTCATTTAAGGCTGCTGTTTTTTTTTTGTTAATTTTCTATCTAGAGGATCTATCCATTGATATTAATGGGGTATTAAAATTCCTTACTATTATAATATTGCCGTTGATCTCGCCCTTTATGTCCATCAAAATCTGCTTTATATATTTAGGTGCATAGACATTTATAATAGTTACATTCTGTTGGATTTTCCCTTTATCATTATGTAGTGATTCTTTTTCCCTTAATGTAACCTTTGTTTTAAAGTCTATTTCGTCAAATATAAGTATTGCTACCCCAGCTCTTTTTTTTCCATTTGTATGAAATACTTTTTTTTATCCACTCACTCTCAATCTATGTGTATCTTTTGTTCTGAGGAGAGTCTCTTTTAGACAGTAAGGGTTCTGTTTTCTTATTCAGTCAGCTATCCTGTGTCTTTTGATTGGATCATTTAATCCATTTACATTTAAGGTTATTATTGACATGTAGTTGTTTATTGCCATTTAATTCTTTAAATCTACAATCCTCTTTTTCTAGAGTTTTTTTTGTTGTTGTTTGCTCCATTTACAGCAGACCCGTTAAGTTTTATTTTTTAATTTAATTTATTTTTTTAGATTTTATTTATTTATTTTTATTGGAGAGAGAGAGAAGAGGGGAGGTACAGGAAGCATCAACTTCTAAATGTGCCTTGACCAGGCAAGCCCAGGATTTCAAACTGGCAACCTCAGCATTCCAGCTTTATCCACTGTGGCACCACAGGTCAGGTGCCTTAACATTTCTTGCAGTATTAGTTTGGTAGTAATGAATTCCTGGAGTGTGTTTTTGTCTGGAAAACTTTTTATTTCTCCTTAAATTTTAAATGATAGCCTTTCTGAGTAAAGAAGTCTTGGTTGTACATTCTTGTTTTGCATCACTGAATATTTTTTTCCAATCTCTTCTTGCCTGAAGTGTTTCTTTTGAGAAGGTGGATGTCACCCTTATGGGATCTCCTCTGTAGGTAATTAACTGCTCTTCTCTTACAGCTTTTAGTATTCCTTTTTTGTCTCTTAACTTTCATATTTTAATTATGGTGTGTCTTGGTGAGGGCTCCGTGGGCTCCTCTTTAATGGGACTCTGTGCTTCTTGATCTTGTGTGACTTTTTTCCTCATCAGTTTAGGGAAATTTTCAGCTATGATTTCTACAAACAGGTTCTGTATTCCTTGTTTGTTCTCTTCTCTTTCAGGAACCCTTATGATGTGGATGTTGTATCTTTTCATGTAGTCACAGAGCTCTCTTACCGCTTCCTCAGACTTTTTGAGCTTCTTTTTTTTTTGCTGCTCTGCTTCTGTGCTTTTGTTTATATTGTCCTCTAAATCACTGATTTGATCCTCTGCGTTATCCAGCCTGCTGTTTATTCCTTTTAGTGCAGTCCGCATTTCTGTTATTATATTTGTCATTTCTGACTGGTTCTTTTTTATGATTTCAATGTCCTTTTTGATGCTTGCTCTCTCTTTATTTAGGTGTTCATTATGTCCATCCATTGTTGCTCTAAGGCCCTTGAGCATCCTAAAAATAATTGTTTTAAACTCTGCATCTGGTAGTTTGGGTACTTCTATTTCATTTAGTTCTTTTTCTAGAGATTTTTCTTGTTTATTCATTTGGATTATTTTTCTGTCTGCCCATTTTGTCTGCATATAGACTCCTCCTTGGGTGTGCTGCTTGTGTAGCTATGTGAGTGTAGGGTTGGTGTTTTCTACCTCCAGTTACGAGTTGTGTTGTTTCTAGATCTTGGATTGGCATCAGCTGTTGTTTGTAATTCGCTGTGGTATACTTGCCTGTAGCTACTGCTGTTTTTGCTGTTTTTGTTGGTGTTTTCTGTGCCTGGGTTGTGGGGAAGCGTGCAACCTGTATATAAGGATCAGCTTTCTCCTGCTCAGAGATGCCAGCAGCTCCGTAAAAGCTGCACGCTCCATAAGATTTCTGTCCACTTTTTGGTTGCTGCACCTCCTGTTGCAACTGGATGGTCTTCCCAGAGTCTTCTGTTGAAAGACTGTAGTGTTGGGCCTCATCTAACAACCCTTTTACAGGTTGCAAGCTTGTTGGGTTAGGTCATCTGAGATTGTGAATACAGTGTTTGTGGGTCACCCTACTTCAGTACAGCACCTGAGATCAAGGCCCCGGAGCCATCCTCAGTGCAGGGCCGACTTTGCTCATGAAGTACAATAGTATTGGTTAATGGATGTAACTCGTTTGAAGTGATACAAAATAAACAGGTCATGAATATGGCAAGTACACAGTAATACTCATATCATGACTGCTGCCTGGACAGCAATAATTCTAGCAAACCCTTAATTACAAAATACACTCAGATTTCAGGACTGTAAATATATAAGAAAAATACATCTCGGCATGTATAAAATAGTTATACATATAATCATGCAAGGTTGTATGATCGCTATATAGAAGTCAACAAAGTCTATTAACTTTTAAACTAGAAATTATACTTTTTAAAAACGGCTATCCATTGTTAGAAGTTACACAATATACCTTAGTACAGTTAACACAGTAGACGTAACAGCCTATAGAAACAGACCCATTTTCATTTATTAAAAGTGTCTTATCAAGAGAACAAAATGGTGGCCCTTGCCAGTTTGCTCAACAGTTGAGCATCAACCCGGCATATGAAAGTCCTGAGATTGATTGCTGGCCAAGGCACACAGGAGAAGTGCCCATTTGCTTCTCCACCTTTCCCCCTCTCCTTTCTCTTTATCTCTCTCTTCCTCTCCTGCAGCTGAGGCTCCATTGGAGCAAAGTCGGCCCTGCACTGAGGATGGCTCCGGGGCCTTGATCTCAGGTGCTAGAACAAGAGTCGGGAACCTTTTTGGCTGAGAGAGCCATGAACGCCACATACTTTAAAATGTAATTCCATGAGGCCCTGGCTCGTTGGCTCAGTGGTAGAGTATCGGCCTGGCATGTGGGGGACCCGGGTTCGATTCCCGGCCAGGGCACATAGGAGAAGCACCCATTTGCTTCTCCACCTCCCCCTTCCTCTCTGTCTCTCTCTTCCCCTCCCGCAGCCAAGGCTCCATTGGAGCAAAGATGGCCGGGGCGCTGGGGACAGCTCCTTGGCCACTGCCCCAAGCGCTAGAGTGGCTCTGTTCACGGCAGAGAGATGCCCCGGAGGGGCAGAGCATCACCCCCTGGTGGGCAGAGCATCGCCCCTGGTGGGCGTGCCGGGTGGATCCCGGTCGGGCGCATGCGGGAGTCTGTCTGACTATCTCTCCCCATTTCCAGCTTCAGAAAAATACAAAACAACAACAACAAAAAAAAACAAGTAATTCCATGAGAGCCATACAACGACCCATATATGTTACAAATTATCCAATAAAAATTTGGTGTTGTCCCAGAGGACAGCTGTGATTGGCTCCAGTCACCTGCAACCATGAACATGAGCGGTATGAAATGAATGGATTGTAATATATGAGAATGTTTTATATTTTTAACGTTATCATTTTTTAATTAAATATTTGTCTGCAAGCCAGAGGCAGCCATTCAAAGAGCCACAGCTGGCTCGCAAGCCATAGGTTCCCAGCCCCTGCGCTAGAATGACTCCAGTTGTAATGGAGCAAAGCCCCAGATGGGCAGAGCCTCACCCCCTGGTGGGCATGGAGTGTGAATCCTGGTCAGGCGCATGCAGGAGTCTCTCTGCCTCCCGGCTTCTCATTTCAGAAAAATACACAGACAAAAAAAGGAAAAGTCCAAAATGGCAATGGAGAAGGCAGACATTCCAACTGCCTCCTCCTAGGACTAAACTGGATTACAACTTATTTTAAGAACAATCATCTTGAAAAACCAACTTGGTCTAAATTAAGAGGACTCTTATAACCAAGGATCACGAAGAAGCCACAATGAGACTGGTAGGAAGGGTGGAGATGCAGAAATTGCTGCGCGCTCCCAGGAGTGAGGGGCAGCTGAGGGTCCGCAGGGACTATCACTGCCAGGAGAGTGGCCCTGAGAGTTGAGGGTCCTCAGGCCTGAAACCCCAACCTAGAGCCCCAGAGCCTAGAAGAGGCAACCAGACAGCAGTGAGCGGTGAAGAGAGCAGGGTTTCTGTCTGCAAGAAAGAGACTAAGTTTTCTGAGACACAGGTTCTGTATCAAAGGCCCACGCAGATAGATAATCTTGTTCACAGCCACTTATCCAGGACTCTGGTGGAGAGAGAGTTGAAAGGACTGGAATTGCAAGAGGAGTGTTATGTTGGAGGCACAGGGAGACATGGAGACCTGAGAGCTGAACCCCTGTGCTGAGTCAATCTCCAATACTAAAGTGGCCATCTTTCTTGGGAGCAGCATCCCCTTTGCAGTGCATCAGCCTGGGGAAAAGCTAAGCCCTTGGGAGTCTCTCCTGCTCTGGTCAGGGTGAAGGGTTATTCGGAGAGGCCAGGAAGCAAGGGGCCCGTCTGTGACTCAGGTTTCTGATGTTGAGGCCTGAGCTACCCCTCTCCCACACAAGGCTGAGTACTCGCAGAAGGGAAGGCAGAACACACCTCTGGATCGCAGCGGCCACACCTGAGTTCTATGACAGAGTCCACTGAGGTCTGTGAAAAAAGTCTGGATAGAATGGTCACTGGGGCCAAGGGGCAAGCCACACTCACAACTCTTCCTAATCCCTGTATTGCCATGCAGAGCCCAACAAGCAGCCAGCAGACAGAGACTGCAGAAGGCAGGACTTAGGGAAACTTGGCCTTTTAAGAAGACTTTCCTCAGGCCAAGTGTGGATAAAAGCCAGCCTAGGTGTGCAACTGGTATTTCCAAGTGCACCTGGGCCCTGCAGAGGCCACCATAAATTCTATATTGCTTGTGGATCCAAAAAGGTCGCTGAGGGCCAGTCATGGACAGTGGTCCACAGCGGGTTCCTGACAGGGAGGCCCAGGACTGGCACATTCAAAGGCCAGAGGCGGGGAGAGCATCAGTTCAGGACCCAACAACCCTTGTTAGAGTGGTACCCTAAGGAAGGGTACCACTTGACCCAGCTAAGGTGAGTTCTGCTCTCTGTGATCAGCACTGACACAGTGACTCATGAGTACTGGATAGGAGGGTGCTTCACAGTCAGCTGACCTGGGGGCTGGATATCCTACCCTGCTGGGCTAACTCCAAACGAGGGAAGGGGAGGGGCTTGGAGCATAGACATTCAAAGTGTGAGTCCCTGTGAGTCTATTGTTGGATCTAATCCAGGGGCTTAGACAGTTTCTGGGGGCACAGTCAGCCACAGGAGAAGACTCAGTCTTTCTCCTTGAAACCAGGTCTCATCAGCCATAAGGGCTTCTGCAGAAGGGACTGTCAGCGCCACTCAATCTGAGCCTGCTGCTCATCTTGTTGGGGAGAAATAAAATTTGAGTATCCAGCAGGGGCTGAGGGATTAGGCTCTCCAGTAAAGGCCACAATCCCTGTGGTAAAATCTGAAGGTAAAAAATAAATTGCCCTTGGAAAAGTTCAAAGAAATCTGAAGAACTTTCAGAGGCTCTGGAGAATTATTAATCATGCTGTTACTCAAACAGTACTAGAATGCAATTTGACAGTAAATGGTAATTTCTCACTTGAGCTTTTTTTTTTTTTTTTATTGTCAGGTTTCAGGACTCTGAGGCATACTGACTACATAATTGGTCACTCTTACCAAACCTCAATTTTCCTGACTTCCCTAACATCTTCCTGCATGTGTAAATATCTGTGCAGTTATTGACTGTTTTTATCAACTCTGTTTATGACAATTGAATGAGCATAACTTCATTTTAGAAATCTTACTTCCCAGAAATTCTTGCATGTGAAATGCCAAAGTAAAAATGCAAAGGGAACACAAAAGTCAGTCATTTAGGCTGCGAAATTAGAAAACAGTGATATGTTATGTTAGTTTGGGTTCATATTTTAGAGCACCCTAACTGATGAGGAAGTGATGAAGTTATTTGAGGAGGATGTGTTATGATCATAGTGTTTCAGGAGAGTTAGATTGTAAAGATGGTTCTTTACTTGGGCATCGATCCTTTTTTGTATCCAGGTTGCTAAGTCTTTTTGGGTGTGTGTCTGTGGGAATGGCAGAATATATGTAGTAAGGCACTTGAGGGATTTTTTCATCCCCAAGGATATGAAATACAGAGCTGAGATTAAATGGTGATTATGGGAATAAAAGAAAGTGATGTATAATTGTAAAGTTGGGGAAAAAAGAATTTACAGGATTGACACCTCTAACTGACCGGCAAGAAAGAAAAAGTTTTAATTTTTGTCAAGACAAGCTAGGTTTTTTTCCCAAATGAAAATACTCAGCAGTCTGGTGGATATAATAGGTCCTACACTGAGTTTGTGGACTTTGAGAATTATCTTTTTGTAAATGGTGGTTGATGCCATATGAAGAAAAAGAAGGAGAAAAGTTGGCTGAAGGCAGTCCTGGGCTAGGCTACAGTAAGGAATGAGGGATGGCAGAGTAGCCTGCAGACACTCTGAGCCAAGCAGAGCTAACTGGCCAGGACCAGTTTTACTTTTATTGTACCTTTTAAATTCATAGACATGTTTACATACATACACACATTTTTACCATTGTGTTACAATTGCCTATAGGGTTCAGTACAGTAACATGATGTACAGGTTTGGAGCCTAGAAATATACATAGCCTATGGTATACAGCTGCAATTTTCTACCTTTTCCTGACACACATGAACAAATTACTAAAATCCTGCAGCACACCAAAAAATATGTATAAGGTGGTGCCAAAAAATGGATAAAATTTTGTTTCACTCACACCAATGGCTATTGTGTTGGATGTTCTCATGTTTTGCTTTGACAGTGTAATGAAAAAAAGGTAAGTACCCTTGATGTTTTAAAAATTCTTGTGGCATACTAGTGTGCAAAGGTTTAATTTTCTCCCTTTTTTTTGCTAGCATTTATCATTTTGTCTATTTGATTATAGCCATTTTAAGAAATACTTATCTCACTGTGGAGGCGTATGACTTGTATTTCCCTAATTAGTTGTATGTGTATTTTATTGATTGATTTTAGGGAGAGAGGAAGGGGAGACAGACAGGAACATCAGTCTGTACCTCTGTATACCCTGAGCAGGGATCGATACCCTAACCAACTGAGCTATCTGGCCAAGCCTTAATTAATGATATTAAGTATCTTTTCATGTATCTAATAGCCAGTTGTATGTCCTAGTTGCCAAAATTAATTTCCTTTGCCCATATTGTGTTTGGAAATTCCATCTTGAGGAATTTACTATGTAAAATTGTGCCATTGCAGATACAGTTTTCCCTTTTCCTTTCCAATTTTTATGACCTATTTGTTTATTATTGTGTTTGGGTTGTTAATTTTGATTTTTTGTTATTACCTATTTTGGCTATTAATCCCATTTCAGATATACTTTAAAATACTTTCTTTGATTCTTTAGGTTGCCTCTTTTACTTTGAAGGTGTTTCGTTTGCTAGTGCAGAAACCTTTTAGTTTGATATATGCCATGTTTTTATTTTCACTTTTCTGGTTTGTGCTTTTTATGATATCTTCAAAAAATTGTTGGTAAGAGCCATGTCAAGGGACTTCACCTATGTTCCTTTTCTAAGAGTTTTAAGATTTTAGGTCTTATATTAGTCTTTAATTCATTTTGAATTGATTTTTAAGATAGACCAATTTTATTTTTTACATGTGATTATCCAGTTTTTTCAGCATTGTTAGAGACTATTCTTTTCCCATTCGGTATTCTTGGCTCCCCTGTAAATCTTACTTGTTGGTATGTGCGTGGGCATTTCCTGGAGTCTTGATTTATTTTGTGGTTCATACAAAGTTTAGGACTGTGTTTACTATTACTGTGGAAAATACCACTGGAATTTTAATTAGGACTGCACTGAATCTATAGATAGCTTTTGGGGTAGTGTAAATATTTCACAATATTATTTTCTCTTATCTGTGAACACAGAATATATAGTATTTTCATTTATTTGTGTCATCTTCAGTTTACTTTATCAAACTTGTAGTTTTCTATGGATCAAATTGATCTTTAACTAACTTGGTTAATTTTTTTTAAGTATTTTATTGTTTTTGAAACTATTGGGACTAGATTTTTTAAAATAGTACATTGTTATGTGTAGAAATTTAGCTGGGTTTTATATGCTGATAGTTTCCAGCATCTTTCCTGAATATGTTCATTAGACCTAACAGTTTTTTGGTGAAGTCTTGAGGAATTTACTATGTAAAATTGTGCCATTGCAGATACAGTTTTCCCTTTTCCTTTCCAATTTTTATGACCTATTTGTTTATTTTTATTCAATGAGAGGAGGGGAAGTAGTGACAGACTCCTACATGCAGGGATCCACTCATCAAGCCCAATAGGGGGCATGCTCTTCACATACTGACCTGTTTCTCAGCAACTGAGGCAGACACCACGGAGCCATCCTCAGTGCCCCGGGCCAACTCATTTCAGTGGATCATGGCTGCTGGAGAGAAATGAGAGAGAGAGAAGTGATAAGGGGAGGGGTAGAGAAGCAAATGTGCGCTTCTCTTGTGTGCCCTGACTGGGAATTGAACCTGGGACATCTACATGCTGGACTGCCACTCTGCCTCTGAGCCAACTCGACAGGGTCTATTTCTTCTTTCTTGCTCAGTTGAACTATTTTTTATTCCAGTGATAGACATATTTTTGGTTCATATACTCCTTTTAATGTGTCATTGAATAATATGCTGTTGGATTCACTTGAAATTTCTTGAGAAATTTTGTGTCTATATTCATCAGAGATAAAGGCCTGTAACTTCCTGTCTTGTACTTTCTTATTTAGCTTTACTATTAGGGAATGGTAACCCTATAAAGTGAGTTTGGGTTTGTTCTCTTCATTTTTGAAAGAGTTTGAGAAGAATTGGTATTGATTTTTCTTCAAATGTTTGATAGACTTTATCTATTAAGACCATATGGTTCTGGGCTTTTTTCTGTGTTGGGAGGTTCAATTTCCTGACTTATTCCTGGTCAGTTTAAACCTTTTATTTCTTCATAATTTATTCTTGCTAGGATATAGCTTTTTAGGGTTAACTGTATTCATTTATTGTGGGTTATTCGTTTTGTCGGCATATGTAGTTATTTTTTTTAACAATCTAGTTATTTTTTGGAGAGGCACAGACAGAAAAGGAAAGAGATGAGAAGCATCAAATCATAGTTGTGGCACCTTAGTTCTTCATTGATTGCTTTCTCTTTTATTTTTTTTCTTTTTAAATTTTATTTATTCATTTTAGAGAGAGGAGACAGAGACAGATAGAGAAGGGAGGGAAGAGCAGAAAGCATCAACTCCCATATGTGCCTTGACTAGGGAAGCCTGGGGTTTCAAACCAGCGACCTCAGCCTTTAAGGTCAATGTTTTTAACCACTGTGCCACCACAGGTCAGGCTATTTTTTAAAGTAGAGTAGGGGAGATATAGATACAAAGACTCCTGCATGCACCACAACTGGGATGGATACACTTGGCAACACCTACTGCTCTGCCCATATAGATTGTCTCTCAACTGAGCTATTTTTACCACCTTGGGTAGAGGCTGGGAGCCATCCTTATAGCACTGTGGCTGATGTGCTTGAATCAGTTGAGCCATGGCTGAAGGTGGGGGAGGGGGAGGGAAAAAGCAGATGGCTGCCTCTCCTTTGTGCCTTGACCAGGAATCAAACTGGGACTTTCACACTTTGGGTTGATGCTCTGAGTGAACTGCTGAGTCAACTGGCCCAGGCCTGATTGCTTTCTCCTGTGTGCCTTGGGGTGGGGACAGGGGCGTGGTAGAAGTGCCAGACCATCCAGTGACCCTTCTTGGCTCATTCCAGTGACCTTGGACTTCAAACCAGCAACCTTTGGTCTCAAGCTAGTGAACATGGTGTCACGTCTGTGATCCTACACTCAAGCTGACAACCCTGTGTTAAGCTGGTGAACCCACGCTCAAGCCTGATGAGCCCATGTTGAAGCAGGGTGACCTCAGGTTTTTGAAACTGGGTCCTCAGCGTCCAAGGCTGACACACTATCTATTGTGTCACTGACTGTCAGGCTCATGTACTTCCTTAATTGTATTTTTGGGGGATCAGTTTTCAAGTTTCCACATTCATTGTGACTTAATTATTTGACTCTTCTTTCCTTTTTTTCTTAAGACTAGCAAAAGGTTTGTCAGTTTTATCTTTTCCAAAAGCAGCTTTTAGATTTGTTGATCTTCTTGTTATTTTCTGATCTTTATTTATGCTCTGCTTTTTGTTATTTCTGCTAACTTTGGGCTTCTTTTTTTTTCTGGTTACTTGAAAGATAAGGTGGCTTTTTGAGAATTTTTTTTAATAAGATTTTTTTTGTGGTAAACTTCCCCCTGTCTTTGTGGCAGCAAATAAATTTTGTTTTATTTTCATTGTTTGCTTGTTTCACAATATTTTGAATTCCTATTTTATTTTTTACCCAACAGTTATATAGGAGTGTGTAATTTCCACATATATTTGAATTTTATAGCTTTATTACTGTTACAGATTTCTTATTTCATACTATTGTTGTCAGGAAAGATACTTGGTATGATTTAATTTTCTTAAATTTGCTAAGACTTGTTTTCTGAGCTATAAAATGTTCTACTTAGGGAATATATTCTATGTGTGCTTGTTGGATGAATTAGATTGTCAGTTTCATTCAGTCTAACACAGTTCAAGTCTAGTGTTTTTTTGTGCATAATCTGTCTGTGACTGACCATAACTGAAAGTAGGGTATTATTTCTTCTCTCATATTTGTATTTGCTTAATATTTTTAGGTAGTTGAGTGTAGGTTTTGTTGGGTACATATGTCTTTAAACTTTGTATTTTTTCCTGATTTGACCTATTTGTCATTATATAATCACTTTTTTGTCTCTTGATTTTTGGCATACAGTTGGTTTTGTCTGGTTAATATAGTTTTCACCTGCTCTCTTTCTTGTTTCACGTTTCAGGAAATAGCTTTTTTCATCTTTTTCTTTTTTTAAATTTACTTAAAAATTAAATTAATGGGTGACATTGATCAGTAATAGTGCATACTTTTTAGACACATATTTCTATAGTATTTGAACTGTTGATTATGTTGTGTACCCATACCCAAAGTCAAATTATTTTCTGACACTGTCCCTCTATCTGGTTCATGAATTTCAGTTTTTTATCCCACATATATGTGAAATCATGTAGCTCGTAGCTTATTTTGATTTTATTTCCTTCAGTATAATGTTCTACAGATTCCATCTGTGTTGTCATAAATGGCAATAGGTCATTTCTCCTTTTTGTTTGTTTGTTTTTTATTAAGCGAGAGGCAGTGAGGCAGAGAGACAGACTTCTTTGCATGTGCCCTGAGTGAGATCCACCCAATCAGCTCTCAGGCCCAGTAGAAATTGCTGGTTCCTTTTCCCTCTGCCCATATGGACCACTGATCTGTTGCTCAGCAACTGAACTATTTTAACTCCTGAGGTGAGGCCATTGAGCCATCCTCAGTTCCCTTGGGCCAATTTGCTCAGCCAAGCCATGACTTTGGGAGGGAAAGAGAAGATAGAGAGAGAGAGAGGGGAAAGGGGAAGGGTTGGAGAAGCATGTGGTCACTTCTCCTATGTGCCCTGACCAGGAATTGAACCTGGGACTTCCACACTCTGGGCTGATGCATCATGATAGGTTGTGTGTATTGTGAGGGCTTTAAGCTTTAGCAGTGGCAGTCTCAGGCCTTTGGTTGCTTCTCCCTCCTCTCAACAGACCAAGGAACTAGATACCAGGGACCTGTATTCGTCAGCAGAGAGAGGGGCTCTGGAGAAATATATAGTTGTGGAGTATGTGTCTGCCAGTCTGTATCCCCTTGAGGGGAAATCTGGGAGGCTAGGGGATTATACTTTGTTTTTCTCTGTCTCTGCTTGGAGTGTGGGCTGCTGGCAGACTGGGGAGGGGGGGCACGACACGACACAACACTGGCTGTGACCCCTCATTCTGTTACTGTTTTGGTTTAGTACAGGGGGTCGGGAATCTTTTTGGCTGAGAGAGCCATAAACGCCACATATTTTAAAATGTAATTCCGTGAGAGCCATACAACGACCTGTGTACGTGAGGCGTTATCCAATAAAATTTTGGTGTTGTCCTGGAGGACAGCTGTGATTGGCTCCAGCCACCTGCAACCATGAACATGAACGGTAGGAAATGAATGAATTGTAATACATGAGAATGTTTTATATTTTTAATGTTATTATTTTTTTATTAAAGATTTGTCTGCAAGCCAGAGGCAGCCATCAAAAGAGCCACGTCTGGCTCTTGAGCCATAGGTTCCCAACCCCTGGTTTAGTATCTCCACTGTTTCTCAATTTCACCACTCCTTCCAGAAGAAGACCCAATCATTTTGGTTTCTCTACTCTCCAGAGCCAGTGAGTGCATCAGATCTTCTATATCCCTTTCCAGCCCTTCTAACCTTTAGTTGATTGCATGTGCGGATCTTTTCAGACAATCCTGAGAGCCCAACTGGGAATCTTTTGTTGCACTATTGCTGTTTAAGTCATTGAAATTTCAAGGGGAGAAAATCAAGTGTATCTCTCATGCCATCATTACTCTGATGCCAATACCACATGCTTTTTCTGTCCTTATATACTAGTGGACATGTGGGATGTTTACTGATCTTGACTATTGTAAATAATGCTGTAATGAGCTTAGGGGTGCATATATTCTTTCAGATTTCTGTTTCAGGATTCTTAAGATATATTCTCAGAAGTGAATGAAATTACTGGTTCAGAAGGTAGATCCATGAATTTTTAAATTTTATTTTATTATTATTATTTTTTGTATTTTTCTGAAGTGATAAACGGAGGCAGAGAGACAGATCCACCTGGCATGCCCACCAGGAGGTGATGCTCTGCCCGTCTGAGCCATTGCCCTGTTGCAGCTGGAGCCATTCTAGCGCCTGAGGCAGAGGCCATGGAGCCATCCTCAGCGCCCGGGCCAACTTTGCTCCCATGGGGCCTTGGCTACGAAGGGGGAAGAGAGAGAAAGAAGGAGAGGGGGAAGGGTGGAGAAGCAGATAGATGCTTCTGTGTGCCCTGGCTGGGAATCAAACTGGGATTCACATGCCAGGCTGATGCTCTACTGCTGAGCCAACTGGCTAGGGCCATCCATTATTAATTTTTTGAGGTAACTTTATACTGCTTTCCACAGTTGCTCTACCAATCTGCATTCCCACCAAGAGTACATGAAGGTTCCCTTTTCTCCACACCTCACCAGCACTACTTTGTTGATTTGATGATAGCCATTCTGATAGCTGTGAGATGATATCTTATACTGGTTTTGATTTGCATATTTCTAATGCTTGGTGACACTGAGCACTTTTTTTATAAATGAAATATGAAATGCTTCATGAATTTGCATGTCAACTTTGCACAGGGGCCATGTTGATCTCTGTATCATCCCAGTTTTAGTATATGTGCTGCCAAAGTGAGCACTGTTGAACATTTTTTCATATACCTTTAAGCCAGCTATGTGTCCTTTTTGGAGAAGTGTCTCTTCAGGTCCTTTGCACATTTTGTAGTTTGATTGTTTACCTTCCTGGTGTTGAGCTTTTTAATTTCTTAATAATTTTTTTTTTTTCTTAAGGGAGAAGCAGGGAGGCAGAGAGACAGACTCTTACATGCTCCCAGACTGGGATCTACCCAGCAAACCTCCAGTGTGCTGATGCTCTGCCCATTGGGGGCTGTTGTCAGCTGCTCAGCAACTGAGCTTTTTTAGTGCCTGAGGTGAGGCCATGGAGTCATCCTAAGCAACGGGGCCAATGTGCTCCAACCATGGCTGTGTGTGGGAGGGCAAGAAAGAGAGAGAAAGAAGGAAGAGGGAGAGGGGTGGGTTAGCACATAAAGGTATGGATTTATTTCTGGATTCTCAGTTCTGTTTCAGTGATCTGTATACCTGTTCTTATGTCAGTACAAGGCTATTTTTAAAATTTTTCTTAAGAGAGAAGGGGGGAGGCAGAGAGACAGACTTCTGCATGTGCCTGACCAGGATCCACCTGCAAGCCCGCTAGGGGGCGATGCTCTGCCCATCTGGAGCTGTTGCTGTATTGCAGTCAGAGCCATTTTAGCACCTGAGGCGAGGCCATGGTACCATCCTCAGCACCCTGGCCAACTTGTTCCATTGGAGTCTTGGCTGTGGGAAGGGTGGGGAGAGAGAGAACAAGAGAAGGGACAGGGGGAAAGGTTGGAGAAGCAGATGGTCACTTCTCCTGTGTGCCCTGACAGGGAATCGAACCCAGGACATGTGCATGCCAGACTGATGTTCTGTCATTGAGCCAGCTGCCCAGAGCAGTATCAGGCTGTTTTGATTACTGTGGCCTTGTAGTATAACTTGATACCAGGAATTGTGATAACCTCCTACTTTGTTATTCTTTTTCAAGGTTGTTATAGCTATTTGGGTGGTTTTGGGTTTCTTATACATATTGGGAATATTCCAGATCTGTGAAATATGTCATTGGTAATTTAATAGGAATTACATTAAGTATGTAGATTGTTTTGGGTAGTATGGACATTTTAATGATAATTCTGTCTGTTAACATGGTATATGCTTCCACTTGTTTGTATCTTTCTCGATTTATTTTTTTGATGTCTTATAATTATCTGAGTACAAGTCTTTAATCCCTTAGTTAAATTTATTCCTTGGTACTTTATATCTTTGTTGTTGCAATAGTAAATGGTGGGTTTTTTAAATATTTCTTTCTGACAGTTCATTGTTGGTGTCTAAAAATGCCACTGATTGCTCAATTCATTTCCTGCCACCTTGCTGAATTCATTTATTGAATCTAGTAGTATTTTGGCTGAGACTTAAGAGTTTTTTATATACAGTATCATGTCGTCAGCAAATGATTATTTTACTTCTCTTCCAGTTTGCATGCATTTTATTTCTTCTTTTTATAGCAGGCCTGTTCACATTTCTAGCAGTACTGGTTTGGTGAAAATGAACTCTTTGAATGCCTGAGAAACTCTTTATTTCTTCAATTTTAAATGATAGCTTTGCTGGATAAAGTAGTCCTGGTTGTAGGTTTTTTGTTTTGCATCACTTGGAATATTTCTTGCCAATCCCTTCTGGTGTGAAGTGTTTCTATGGAGAAGTCAGATGTCAGTGTTACAGGGCCTGCTTTGTAGCTAATATCTTTCCTCTTGATGCTTTTTGGATTTTTTCTTACCTTTGGCATTTTAATTTTGATGTGTCTTGGTGTGGGCCTCCTTGGGTTCGTCTTTAATGTGCTTCTTGAACTTGTATGATTTTTGTCTTACCCAGTTATGGAAGTTTTTAGCTGTGATTTCTTCAAACAAGTTTTCTATCCTTTGTTTGGGCTCTTCTCTTTCAGGAACCCATATTATGTGGGTGCTATTTTGTATAATGTTGTCCTATATGTCTCTTAAGAGTTTCCTCAGCCTTCTTGACCTGCTTTTCTTTTTTTATTTTCTTTTTATTTTTTTACAGAGACAGAGTCAGAGAGAGGGATAGATAGGGACAGACAGGAACGGAGAGAGTTAGAAGCATCAATCATAAGGTTTTCGTTGGCAACACCTCAGTTGTTCATTGATTGCTTTCTCACATGTGCCTTGACCGGGGGACTATAGCAGACCAAGTAACCCCTTGCTCGAGCCAGCGACCTTGGGTACAAGTTGGTGAGCTTTGCTCAAACCAGATGAGCCCATGCTCAAGCTGGCAACCCCGGGGTTTCGAACCTGGGTCTTCCGCATCCCAGTTTGACGCTCTATCTACTGTGCCACCGCCTGGTCAGGCAGAGCTGCTTTTCTTTTTGCTGCTCTGCTTCTGTGCTTATGTTTTTCTTGTCCTCTAAATAGCTGATTCGATCCTCTGCTTTATACAGCCTGCTGTTTTTCTGTCTAATGTAGTAGTTTTATTCAGATATTGTACAATATTTGCTATTTATGTCTGATTCTATTTTAGGTTTCAGTTTTCTTTTTAATGCTGTCTCTGTTTAAGTTCTCAGTGAAATCATTTATTCTTACTGTAAGATCCTTGAGAAATCTAATAACATTTATACTGTGTGTATGGTGTTTGCTTCCATTCTGTTGTTTTTGGAGATTTCTGTTGTTGATTCATTTGGGGCATATATCTTTGTCTGCCCCTTTAGTCTGTGTATTAGGCAACTCTGCTCTGACTCTCAGATTTTTTGTGATGTCTTTATGAGGGAGTGTGTTCAGTTGTACTATCCTTCAGGTCACTTGTTTTCCTTGTCTAGGAGTGTTTCTTGATGGTTATAATTATCCTCCTGTTATATGTGAGTCTTGATTCTGTTGACCCTCCTGTGGACAGTTTACCCTTCAGGTTGGCTGGCCGTATGGGTCAATCATTTTATTTTTCTTGAACTTATTTTTTTAATTAACTTATTTTTTATTCAGAAAATTAACTTTAACAGGGTGACATTGACCGGTAAGAGTACATAGGCTTCAGGTAAATATTTCTATAGCATTTGAAGTGTTGATTTTGTTGTATACCCATCACCGAAAGTCAAAGCATTTTCCGTCACTGTGTATTTGTCCCTCTTTATTCTCTTTACCCCACTCATTACCACACATCCCCTTCCCTGTTAACCACTTCACTTTTATTTATGTCCTTAGGTCTCAGTTTAATATCTCACCTATGGATGGAATCATATACAGTGGTACCTTGACACACAAGTTTAATTCGTTTCATGGTCAAGCTCATGACTCAATTTGCTTGTGTGTCAAATTGAATTTCCCCATTTAAATTAATGGGGATGCAATTAATCCATTCCAGCCTCCAAAAACCACATGAAGTTTTGGTTTTATAAAGCTTTTAAATAAGAAAATGTACTTTGTAAATAACAAATACATACAAACATACATATATATAGTCATTTCCTGCAACCTTGCTGAATTCATTTATTGGGTCTAGTAGTTTTTTGTATACATATAAAATAAGAGAATGTAAAGAAATAAACTGGTTTATAAAGTGTATTCACCCTCAAGGTCAGGCAAAGATGCTGGCGGAGGGGGAGGAGATTGGCAGAGGTTTTCATTTCATGTGCTATTGTTTAAAGTAACTTACTCTCTACACCAGGGGTCTCAAACTCAACTCAGTATGTGGGCTGCAGAGCAAGATCACAGCCCTTAGGCGGGCCGCACTAGGTCTACAAAAGGCAACTGTTACCCAACAGTTTTCTCACTGCAGTTGAAAACAAACAAAAATCAGTACAACAAGCACAATCGTACATGCAGTTTACTCAGTGTCACAAAACGACCAGAAACTGTAGTTCGCATCACAACTGCTGTTAACTAAGCTAATATCTAGCTAGGATGCTAGAGAAATGAAAAATACAAGTAGGCCCCTAGGCTTACTTAATTTTATCCAAAATATTTTGAACTTCGTGGATTAGTCTGCGGGCCACACAAAATTGTTCGGTGGGCCTTGAGACCCCTGCTCTACACACTTAAGTGCTACATTTAATTGCAAAATTTAACTTACAAACTAAGTATGATATGTAACTTTATCTCTAAGCTTAATTGCTATTTTTTTTTTACTTTGCTTAATCATCATTGTATGGTTTCCTTCTCCTTCTCTGCTCTTTTCAAAACTTTTTAGTGTGAAAAGCCCTCCTCCAGCAACATTAGCTTAACAGTGGCCCTTCCCAAGCAGGAGGGTAATTAGCAATTTCACAGACAGCTGCCCAGCACTGTTTACAATAAAAGTCAGCAAACTCAGAAAATACAAATGTTACAAACTCATTTGCTCAATAATTTGCTCATTTTTTTTCACTAATTTTTGTCTTTTGCCACACTTTCCTTGCTTTCACTTAGAAGCCATGTCAACAAAAACCTTTCCAAGTTTGTTTCTTCCACCCTTTCAGAATGTTCAGCAGGCCATCTAGTGGAGGGTGGCAGAAGCTCATGATTCAAATATTTGCTCATGACTTAAAGCAAAAATTCCGTAACTGCTCATCTCTCAAATTGCTTGTGATTTAAAGTGCTCTTGTGTCAAGGTACCAATGTAGTTCTTAGCTTTTTCTGATTTACTTACTTCACTCAGTATAGTGTTCTCAGGGTTCATCCATATTGTCTTAAATGGCAATAGGTTGTCATTTGTATTGAGTAGTATTCCATTGTATATATGTACCACATTCTTTTTTATCCAATCCTCTATCAAAGGACAGTTTGGTTGTTTCCATGTCTTGACCACTGTAAATAATGCGATGAACATGGGGTATATATGTCTTTACATACTAATGTTTTTCAGTTTTGAGGGGTAGATACCCAGTAGAGGGATTGCTGGGTCATTTAGTAGTTCCAGTCTTAATTTTTTGAGAAACCACCATACTTTCTTCCATAGCGGTTATACTAGTTTATATTCCAATTAGCGGTGAGTGAGGGTTCCTTTTTCTTCACAGCCTCTTCAACACTTTATTACCTGTCTTGTTGATAATAGCTAATCTAATAGGTGTGAGGCAGTATCTCATTTTAAGTTTTGTGGGTTTTTTTGTATTTTTCTGAAGTTGGAAACGGGAAGGCAGATGGACTCCCGTGTGCACCTGACCAGGATCCACCCAGGACGCCCACCAGGGGGCGATGCTCTGCCCATCTGGGGTGTCGCTCTGTTGCGACCAAAGCCATTCTAGTGCCTGAGGCAGAGGCCACAGAGCCATCCTCAGCACCCGGGCCAACTTTGCTCCAGTGGAGCCTTGGTTGCAGGAGGGGGAAGAGAGAGACAGAGAGGAAGGAGAGGGGGAGGGGTGGAGAAGCAGATGGGCGCTTCTCCTGTGTGCCCTGGCCGGGAATAGAACCTGGGACTCCCGCACACCAGGCCGACGCTCTACCACTGGTCAGGGCCTCTCATTGAAGATTTGATTTCCATTTCTCTAATAGCTAATGAAGATGAGCGTCTTTTCAAATATCTGATGGCCATTTGCATGTCCTCTTGGGAGAAATGTCTTTTCAGGCCCTCTCCCCATTTTTTAATTGGATTGTTTGCTTGTTTGTAGATGAGCCTTGTGAGTTCTTTGTATATTTTTGATATTGACTCCTTATTGAGTTATTGTTTGCAAATATCCTTGCCCATTTAGTTGGCTGTCTGTTTTGTTGTCAGTTTCTTTTGCTGTGCAGAAACTTTTTAGTTTGATTTAGTCCCATTCATTTATTTTTGCCTTTACTTCCCTTGCCTTTGGAGTCAAATTCATGAATTGTTCTTTATGGCCAAAGTTAAGGGCCAGTCTTTTTTTTTATTTTTTTATTTTTTGTATTTTTCTTAAGTTGGAAACGGGGAGGCAGTCAGACAGACTTCCACATGCACCTGACCGGGATCCTCCTGGCATGCCCACCAGGGGGCGATGTTCTGAGGGGCTGGTCTTGATCAGATATATTACTCACTATGCCATGTGTGTACTCTGGAACATAGCTATTCTCAGCAGGGTTTGGTCTCTGTTTATACGGTTAGCTGGGTCTAGCATTGGTTTGGTCTTCCATATCCTACTAGTTGTGTTGGTTCTGGGTTCTCTTGGTTGGTGTTTGGTTATGGGTTGATGTCAGATGTTTGTAATCCACTGTGGGCTACTTTTTGGGGCTACCACTCTGTTTGCTATTTTTGTCTGCATTTTCTGTACCTAAGTTTGTGGGGGAGGGGCCAATCTGTGTATAAGGATCAACTTCCTCCTGCTTAGAAATGACTGCAGTATAAAAAGGCCCAAGCTCCTTAAATTTGCCTCCACTTTTCAGGGGCTTCTTCTCCTCTTGCAGCTTCTTGGTCTTCCCACAGAATTTTCTTGTAGAAAGACTATATAAAGTGGGCTCAGACTGGTCTCACTCCACCAACCACTCCGCAGGTTGCAAGCGTGGTTGGTTAGGCCAATGTGGTTGGGGAATGTTAGTGGGACCTCTTATTTGAGGGTTCTCCTTATCAGAAGCTAAGTATGGGGAAAGTGGCCCTTATTCCAGAGCTAATCCCTCACCCAGTACTGGATATTTTAATTATATTTCTTCCCATAGACATGAGCATCAGGTTCAGGTTGGGTGGGTCCAATAGTCCCTTCAGGAGAAGTTCTTTCATCTGAGAAGCATAGTGCACATTTTGAATACTTTGAGTAAGATCAGTAGCTTCTGTTATAGTGGAAGCTAATAAGCCTACAGGGGTTATTATGCCAAATATGATTATGCCAACAACACTTTTGAACCTTTGGCTAAGTATTTGGTGTATCTCTTGTAAAGCTTGGAACCCTGCATACCAGGATCCAGAAATATTTGCTAGAAGCATCAGAAAAGATGGTTGTTTTAATGCTAATATGTCCTGTCGTTTATTGTAGTGATACAATTTGTCAGATAACAGTGGACACACTGGGCTGTATAATAAGGTCCAGTTGGAGTAATATTTACCAGACCAGCCAAAAGTACGTACAGGCGCTAGACACATGCTCGGAGGCCATAAAAGGGTGAAGTGACATGGGGAAAGGACAGAAGACAAAGGGTTTTGGGTAAAATGTACAAAATCTGTTGCAGCAGCTAAACACCACAACTCCCTTTGGAGGCAGTTGGAAACAGTTATAAGTATATTGCTTATAGAACCTCCAGGAGTCATATAATTGTGATGAGGATGAGAAACATCAACTCTTTGGGACTAATCACAAATTTGTTCAGTCATTCCTGTAATATTAAAGCATTTTGGCAGAACGTAAGCACATTCAGTCCATTGCAGGAAGTCGCTTAATTCATGACTGGTGCCATTAGGGCAGTAAGGGAGAGGAGGAGTTAGATTCCATTCTGAAGACCCAACACCTACTTTAGTAACTTCCTGGAGATATTTTACCTATATCCCAGGGACTACTGATTGTTGCAATATATGTAGTCTCATAGGAAGTTTTGTTCTCAGGAGTCATCAAAAGGCACCCTACCTTAAGGGTAGAGGCAAATCAGAGAGGTCTCATTTTGGAATAACCTGAAAATGTATAATTAATATAAAAATCAGGGGTAATATGCCTGTCAGTTTGTCCTCCCATCATTGCAGGGCGGGGTCTAGACCCTTCTACTTTCCTGTCTGCAGATCTTTCCAGCGAACTAATCCCTTTTTCTTTTGTGGGACCGATGACATGTGTCTCTCAGCAGGAGCATGACCCTCAGAGTCTGAATTTTTAAAATTAAAGGTAAAGGCCCTGCCGGTTTGCTCAGTGGTAGAGCGTCGGCCTGGCATGCAAGGGGTCCCGGGTTCGATTCCTGGCCAGGGCACACAGGAGAAGCACCCATCTGCTTCTCCACCCCCCCCCCCTCTCTGTCTCTCTCTTCCCCTCCCACAGCCAAGGCTCCATTGGAGCAAAGATGTCCAGGCACTGGGGATGGCTCCTTGGCCTCTGCCCCAGGCGCTAGAGTGGCTCTGATTGCAACAGCAACGCCTCAGATGGGCAGAACATCGCCCCCTGGTGGGCGTGCCGGGTGGATTCCGGTTGGGCGCATGTGGGAGTCTGACTGTCTCCCCGTTTCCAACTTCAGAAAAATACAAAAAAAAAAATTCAAGGTAAAAAGAGCATGATTCAGTTGTGCCTGTGGGGAGCGATAATATCCATCTCCTTTCTGTTTTGTAGTTGTAACTTTAGGGTTTTGTTAGCATGTTTTGTTGTAGAGAAACCAGCGAGAGTATACAGATGGTATACATATGTTTTTCACACCAAAGTTCAAATTTAAAGGAGTCTTTATTCAAAGCTGGCGACTGCACAGAGACCTAAGTCATTCAAATCATGCGGCCCCGAATACAGTTTTAAGTTAGCTTTTAAAGACAGAATTACACACTGATTGTGGTATGGGGAGGAGGGGAAGCATAGCAGTAAGACAAAGTAGTGAAATTAGCTCATTTACAATATTTATCTGTAAGATTAATTCAGGAAGAAACATTGTGGGAACACCTGCAGCCTCACAGAACTAGCCCAAGGCCACAGCCTGGTAAACTAGCCTTAAGGCCAGGGGTAGGGAGTCTTTTAGAAAAAGTAAATTAATACTGAAAGTCTCTTTGTTTTAGAGAAAATACGTTCTGCTAAAAGTTACTTAGGCTAAGAACCTTTTCTACATTTTAGTTTAATAACAGCTTGTCCCTGGGGGCTATAGAGCATCCCTGTTTTATGGAGAATTTGATAATGTAGACAAAAGTTCGTAAAAGAACTAGTGTTAAGCGGCGGCACCGTCAGTTTTAAATTCAGCAGGCTTTCCAAGAGTTGAGAAAGCTGCTAAGCAATGACCTATAACATATTTAACACTTTCCCGTTTGTGCTGTGATAATCAAATCTAGAAAATATATCTACACAAATCTACCTATTTTAGTTTACCAAATGAAGGAATATGGGTCACAACCATTTGCCATATAGGTTATGAGGGTGAAGTCCTCTGGGGTTAATTCCGGTAGAAGAGTTTGAGGAGTGGATTTGACAATTGGGACATTGTTTAATAATTAATTGAACTTGTTCTCGAGTAAGACTGACTTCTTTTTGAAGGCTGATGGGCTGTTTGAGCTATCTCATAAGGATTTATAGCCTGTATGTGAGCTACAAGCTGATCAGTTTTTGAATTGCCTTTGGATAGAGGTCCTGAAAGACCAGAATAAGCTTTATGTGTCCAATAAAACATGGATATTGGCGGCCTTGTATAACCTTCTGAAGCTTTAATAAACAGATGGAAAAGTTATTCTGAATTAGTATGGCCAGTGGTTGCACTTTCAATATTTGGGCTACTCCTGTATATGCACCATCGCTGTATATATTAAGGGGCTGAGCAGAAAATTCGGCCAACACTAAAAGCAAAGCATGTAACTCTGCTCTTTGTGTGGATTGATAAGAAGTTTGTTTAACTGAAGCTTTTTTTGTGCAGTAAAATCCTGCATTTCAGGCCCTGGCCCGTTGGCTCAGTGGTAGAGTGTTGGCCTGACATGTGGGAGTCCCAGGTTTGATCCCTGGCCAGGGCACACAGGAGAAGCGCCCATCTGCTTCTCCACCCCTCCCCCTCTCCTCCCTCTCTGTCTCTCTCTTCCCCTCCCGCACCCGAGCCTCCATTGGAGCAAAGATGGCCCGGGCACTGGGGATGGCTCCATGGCCTCTGCCTCAGGTGCTAGAGTGGCTCTGGTTGCGGCAGAGCGACGCCCCAGAGGGGCAAAGCATCGCCCCCTGGTGGGCATGCTGGGTGGATCCTGGTCGGGCACATGCGGGAGTCTGTCTGACTGCCTCCCGGTTTCCAACTTCAGAAAAATACAGGCCCTGGCTGGTTGGCTCAGTGGTAGAGCATCCGCCTGGCGTGCAGAAGTCCCGGGTTCGATTCCCGGCCAGGGCACACAGGAGAAGCACCCATTTGCTTCTCCACCCCTCCCCCTCTCCTTCCTCTCTGTCTCTCTCTCTTCCCCTCCCGCAGCGAGGCTCCATTGGAGCAAAGATGGCCCGGGCGCTGGGGTGGCTCCTTGGCCTCTGCCCCAGGCGCTAGAGTGGCTCTGGTCGTGGCAGAGCGATGCCCCCGAGGGGCAGAGCATCACCCCCTGGTGGGCAGAGCCTTGCCCCTGGTGGGCGTGCCGGGTGGATCCCCATCGGGCGCATGTGGGCGTCTGTCTGACTGTCTCTCCCCGTTTCCAGCTTCAGAAAAATACAAAAAAAAAAAAATCTTGCATTTTCTGAGTTGGAGCCATCAGTAATTACTATTAGAGTGCCAGTAATAGGTTGTGATAGTATGACCTTCGGGAACACATAAGTAGTAGTTAAGGCAAATTGAATAAGTTTATTAGCTGGATAGTGATTATGTCTCCAACCTGGGTACATGGCAAGAGTTCTCTGCCCGGGAGTAGAGGCCAGCCAAAGACAGTTTTGTTGAGAAAATGTAAATGGAACAACAACGGCAGTGGACTTCTGGCCAATTAACTGTTGGAGGCGTAACCTGGCCTTGATTTGATAATTAGTTGTGCCACCAGGTTATGAAATGGAGTTAAAGTTTTTTAGCAATGTGTGCTAAATGCAGCCATTCTATAATGCTGTCAAGCTGCCAGAGTACCCCAGTAGGAGTATGCGTGGTGGAAAATTAAAGGACAATGACAAACTTTGCGGGATTAAGGCGAGTAAATTGAACCTGCATAATGGCATTTTCTTCTAAAGATAAGGCTCCTTAAAAAAAAAAGATAAGGCTCCTTTTGCTGAAGGAGTTAATGTCCTAATAGAAGAAGGATCAGAGTTACCTTTAAGCAACAAAAATAAAGGTCCTAATTGTGCTGTAGTTAATTTTAAGAAAGAACATATTCAATTAATGTCCAACTAATTTTTGAAAATCATTTAAGGTTTTTAATATATCTATTCTCAATTGCACCTTTTGAGGCTGGATAGTTCTGCCCTCGGTAATATGCCCTAAATAGTAAAAGGTAGTCTTTTACAGTTTTTTAGCTGTGACCTCTAGTCCAGCTTTCATAAGAGCATCATGCAGGTCTAGAAACAGCTGTAATGTAGACTCCTGGGAGTAACTAATTAAAATATCATCCATATAATGAATGATGTAAGCCTGAGGATATGTGATTCCTAGGAGTTAGATAGCTTCTGCTACAAATAATCCTATTTGTCATAACCTGAGGCAAAACTTTGTATTGGAATCTCTGTATTGGCTCTGCAAAATTAAGGCTAGGAAGGCCAAATGCAAAACTTTGTCATCTTCTGAGTGTAAAGGAATGATAAAAAAGCAATCCTTCAAGTCCAGCACAAGAAGATGGTGAAACCATGGGATTGCTGCAGGGAAGGCAATCCAGGCTGTAATGCTCCCATAACTTCCATAGATTTATTAATTTCTCTTAGATCTTGTAACAGTTGCCATTTCCCCCCCTTTTTTTTTTAATGTATTTTTCTGAAGTGAGAAGTGGGGAGGCAGAGAGACAGACTCCCTCATGCGCCTGACTGGGATCCACCCGGCATGCCCACCAGGGGGCGATGCTCTGCCCATCTGGGGCGTCGCTCTGTTGCGACCAGAGCCATTCTAGCTCTTGAGGCAGAGTCCATGGAGCCATCCTCAGCACTCGGGCCAACTTTGCTCCAATGGAGCTCTGGCTACAGGAGGGGAAGAGAGACACAGAGAGGAAGGAAAGGGGGAAGAGTGGGGAAGCAGATGGGTGCTTCTCCTGTGTGCCCTGGCCAGGAATTGAACCTGGGACTTACATACGCTGGTCCGATGCTGTACCACTGAGTTAGTTGGCCAGGGTTCCCTGACTTTGTTTTGATAACAAAGATAGGAGTATTTCAAGGGCTATTAGTAGGTTTAATCTGTTCTGCATGTAACTGGACCTGTTCTAAGGCTCGAGCAGCTGTTAATTTTTCCCCTGCTAGGGGCCATTAATTAGGAGTCTCAGATAGCCAAGGTATTTTTGCTGCTGTTTACTGAGTCAGGGAAGTGACCAAAGCCCCTATTGAAACAGCTGGTGTGATATTCAGGGATACCCTACTCCATGATGCACTTGAGGCTGTTGAGGAACAATGGGCTCAGTATGGTCCTGCTGATTTTTTCTTAATCCTTTTGTGGGTATAAACCCTTGATTTAATATTTGAGAGGTAACTATAGAATTAAGGATTCATTAATAATAATAATCATTCAGATAAGACATTTCCCATAAATTAACTAGGAGATTGGACAGTATATAAGGTTTGAAATGACCTACGTACTCCTCTGTATCTTCCCTTCTTAACAGAGAGACACTCTGCTGAGGGCCCTGAATACTTCCAATTTCTTGCAAATCAGCTGCAATTACATGAGTGGGCCACGAAGACAGCAAATAAAGAGAAGCAATTACAGATATATCTGCGCTAGTGTCAATAAATTCTTTGAATAGCTTACCATTAATTTTTAATTCTAGCTATGGTCATCCTTAAGTCACTAATTGCAACCAATATATGTTTTTAAAAGATGCAAAACCTCCCTCTCCTCTGGGGTTGTTAGATAATAGCCTCCCTTATTGTTTGGGAGTAGGATTAATTGAGCAGTTGTATTTTCAGGGAGGACTTGAACCTACTAAATACCATCTTGAGCCATTAATTTAATTTCCCCCATATAATCCTACTCCTCAGTAACCCCAGGGAACACTTGGAATCTCTTCAGCATAAGACTACTTCTACCAAGAATGAGACCAACATATCCCTTTGGAATAGGGCCATATATTCCCGTACGTATTGCCTTGAGGTGGCATTTCAGGAGTTAATACAACTCAGGTGGTAAGACAGAGGTCCATTCCTGCACTAACTGCCGTGGCCCTGATGAGGTCTCTGCTGGTAGGTTTACATTCTGAGGGAGCACTTGTGGAGCAATTAATGAAAGGGTCTCTACTGTTTGTTGTGGCTGGGACCTGGCCCAACTTGGAGTTTCCCTGAACTGGCTGCCCATTAACCCTAGTTTTTGATCTGCATTCGTTTGCCCAGTGTTTTTTTTCTTTCTGTCAACGGGGTACACTTGTCACGGCCTTTGACCTGATACATTATTCTTAGTACTACGTTTTCTACAATCTTTGGTAAAGTGTCCTGGCTGGCCACAATTAAAACAAGCTCTTATTCCTGGGCCCTTAGGATTACTATTAAGATTAAAAGCTTCTTTAAGAGTGCTGGTTAAGGCACGCCCTGAACATATGATGGACCAACAGACCAACATCAAAGCAAAGGCAAATAAAATCATTTAAAGTGTCCATGTTTAGATATGGCTATAGAATTTGTTGACAAGTCTTGTTTGCATTCTAAAAGCTGATTGTGTTGTTAAAAGTGTCCCTGCTTCCGGATCTGAAATTAGTCTCCTTGGTGGAGTCTGGCAGCAAAGTCAAAGTAGGGCCCCTCAGGTCCCTATCTAACTTTACTGTGTACTTAAGTCTCCATTTTTTTCCCCTTTTGGCTGGAAGAGACTTCATGCCTTAGATGCACAAATAGTAATTTGTGCATAAGCCTGCAAACTATATAACAACTGATTCTGAAGCCCTGAATATTGACGAGTGCCAACAAACTTTCTGTAGGGATATTTAATCCGTGGGCTTGATTCCTTTCTGCTTGTTCCTCACTTCAGTTAAACCAGTCAGATTTCCACAACAGGAATTCACCAAAACTAAGACATGCCTAAGCCAGTGTTGTCTATCAGCTGAGGCAAGAAAATTAGGACTAAAGAAGTCCAACAAACGAATCACAAAAGGAGCAGTGGGTCCATAAACTGCTGTAGCTGCTTTCAGTTCTTTCAGTGTTTTAAAAGATAATGCCTCAGGCGTTTTTAAAATCTGTCCTGGATTGTAGGGAATCTGGCCTCTCAAAGACGGGGTACATAGAAAACCCAGTGATATCCTCTTCATTTTCACAAGCTTTTCTTAAACATCTTTTTGGAGGTGTCATATGCTTTTCTTTTTCTTCAGCTGTTAATTTTTTTAAAAAGATTTTATTTATTCATTTTAGAGAAGGGGGGAGAGAGGGAGGGGAGGTGCAGGAAGCATCAACTCCCATATGTGCCTTGACTTGGCAAGCCCAGGGTTTTGAACCGGTGACCTCAGTGTTCCAGGTCGACGCTTTATCCACTGCGCCACCACAGGTCAGGCCAGCTGTTAATTTTTGAAGGGAGGATGACTACCCACTGCCAGATCTATAAAACGTAATCTCAATGCCCTCCTTGGAGAAGGAATCTCTATTTTTTCCTCCTTAGTCCTTTCTGCCTCTTTTTCTAATTCTTGTTCATAATCGGGAGGAGATTCTTCATCATCTTCAGATATATAGGCGGCTAAAGGAGAAGCTGAGGGAAGTTGAGGAGTATGAAGCCCCTCATGCCCTTTCACAGTTTTTTTTTTTAATGATTGGCTAAAGTGCCTAAAGGCAATCTCTTGTATTCTTGGGTAGGAGCAAGACAATTTCTAATTAAATTCCACAAGAAGGCTGTAACTGGAATCTTATCTGAGCCTTCTGCCATATAACAAGCCTTCAATTTCTTACCAACCCTTTCCCAGGTTTTCTCATTAACAGTCCACTCTGCAGGAAACCAGGGGCATGTCTCCTGTAACAAAATGTAGAAATTCAGAAAGCTGACTCCCCTGGACAGTATGGCTATGAGTTTTTAACATTACTTAAGCATCTGCACATAAAGATTTCTTTCTTAAGAATTAGAATTGCCCATGCTTTACACCTGGTGAAAATCTCCTTACCTCAGCTTCTATCTGACATGCATCTTCTTCAAGGAGTCTCCTCTTACCTGACCTGTGAAGTTCCCTGTACTCAGGTCCCTGTTCAGGTGCCACTTGCCTGACCAGAATAGGGAAGTGAAGGTCTGATTGGCGGCAACCAACCGAGGGGGAAGGAAAACAGAGATATAGATAAAGTTTGGACCAGGTGGGACATTGTGCTCTGATGGAGACACAGTGATTCTGAGCCTGGAAAATCTGGTTATTTTATATTCTTAAACAAGAAGGTATTGTGCTGGGGCGTGGAGGTGATAACTATTGATATGTAACACTCTATCCTGCAAGCATATCGGGACATCCTCAGCCAGTGGTAGCATTATGTGCTTGCACTGTGCTTGAACAGCCTTCAAGTTTTAGTGACCTTGCCTTGCCAGGTCACTCAAGGCCAAGCAGGGCCCTTCCTCTGCTCTCAGCTGCACATAGTCCAGACATATTTCAGATGCAGTGGCTGTCTACTCCAGTCAGTCAAACCACTGGCTACAAAAAGGGAAGAGAGCATGAAGGGAGAGGGGAAAGACAGAAATGCAGATGATCACTTTTCACATGTGCCCTGACTAGGGGTTGAACCCCGGGTATGTGCACACTGGGCTGACTCTCCATCCTCTGAGACAACCAACTAGGACCAAGGAAAATTGTTCTTAATTTTATTTATAACTCCCTTTTGGTCCTGGGAGGAGGCAAGTGGAACATCTGTCCACCTACTCTATCCCCATCTTGGATATGTGAAATATTAATTGACCAGTATAAATATGGCTTGATTTCTGTGCTCTCTATTCTGTTCCATTGTTGTATCTATTTTTATTATATTATCATGCAGTTGTCTGTTACTTTTGCCTTGAAGTATATTTACTGTCAAGTAACATAACTCTTCCAAGTTTATTATTTTTTCTCAAGATTGCTGTGGCTGTTTGGGGTCTTTTGTGGTTCCATATAGATATTTGGAATGTTTGTTCTAGTTCTGTGAAATACACCATTGGTATATTAATAGGAATTGTGTTGAATCTCTATATTGCTTTGGATAATATGGACATTTTAATGATGTTAATATTTCCTATTCATGAGCACAGTATATGCTTCTACTTTTTTCCCCCAAAGTGAGAAGCCAGGGTTGGGGGGTGAGGGGCAGACAGATTCTCACATGCACCTGACCAGGGGATTCACCTGGCATGCCCACCAGGGGCAGTGCTTGGCCCATATGAGGCTTTGCACCACTCTAACTGGAGCCATTCTAGCTCCTAAGGCAGAGGCCATGAAATCATCCTAAGCACCTGGCCAACTTTCTCCAGTGGAGCCTTGGCTGCAAGAGGGGAAGAGAGAGACAGAGAGAGAAGGGAGAGGGGGAAGGGTGGAGAAGCAGATGGGCACTTCTCTTGTGTGCCCTGGCGGAAATCAAACCCCAGACCTCCACACGCTGGGTGGATGCTCTACCGCTGATCCAGCCAGCCAGGGCCGGCTTCTACTTGTTTTTATCTAATGCAATTTCTCTCTTCAGCATCTTAAAATTTTTCTGAATACTGAATCTTTTACATCTTTGGTTAAATTGTTCCTAGGTATTTTATTCTTTTGGCAGCAATTGTGAGTAGTATTGTTTTCTTGGTTTTCCTTTCTGGTAAATCATTATTGGAGTATAAAAATGCAGCTGATTTCTGGATACTTATTAACTGAATTTGTTAATTGGTTCCTATTTTTTGGTAGAATCTTTAGGGTTCTCCATATACAGTATTATGTCATAAGCAAATAATGACATTTAACTTCTTTTCCAATATGAATGCCTTTTATTTCTTTCTTTTACCTGGTTACTGTGGCTAGGACTTCCATTTCTGTATTAAATAAAGAGTGATGACAGTCGATATACTGTGTTCCTGATCTTAATGGAAACACTTGCGGTTTTAGCCCATGGAGAATGATGTTGTCTGTGGGCATGTTACTTAAGGCCTTTGTTGTGTTGAGATACATTCCTGCTTTAATGAGAGTGTTTAACATAAATGGGTGCTGGATTTTATCAGTTTCATTTTCTGCATCTATTAATATGATCATGTGGTTTTGATTTTTTTTTATGTGCTGTATCACTTTAATTGATTTGCATATGTTATACCAACCTTGCATACCGGGAATATATCACCCTTGATCATGTTGTGTGTTCTTGAAATGTGTATTGTTTTGAGCATTTTTGCATCTCCTCATCAGGGATACTGGCCTTTAATTTTTTTTTTTTCTTTATAGTGACTTTATCTGATTTTGCTATTAGAATAATTTTGGCTTCATAAAATGAGCTTGGGACTCTTTCCTCCTCTGGAAGTTTTTGGAACAGTTGTAGATAGATAGGTGTTCGTTCTTTTTTGAATGTTTGATAAAATTGACCTGTGAAACCGTGTGGTCCAGCACTTTCATTTGTTGGAAGTTATTTTATTACTGCTTCAGTTTTCCTGGCTATAATCTGTCAATTCCTATTCTCTGATTTGATTCAGTTTTGGAAGAGGCTATGTTTCTTTGAATGTACATTTTATCTAGATACTCCAATTTGATGGCATATAGTTTGTAATGTTTTCTTACAGTCCTTTGTATTTCTTTGATGTCTGTTAACTTCTTTCATATTTGATTTTATGTATTTGGATTCTCTCTTTTCTTGATATGTCTAGTTAAGTTTTGTCAACCTTGTTTATTTTTCGAAAAACCAGCTTTTGGTCACTTACCATTGTTATTGTTTTATTAGTCTGTTTCTGCTCTTATCTCTATTATTTCCTTCCTTTTACTCACTTTGGACTTTGTTCTTCAAGTTCCTTTAAGTGTAAATTTAGATTGTTCATTTGAACATCTTGTTTCTGAAGTAGGCTTATGATGGTATGAATTTTCTCTTAGGACTGCTTTTGTTATGTCATATATTTTGGGATGTTTGGCCTCATTTTTATTTTTTTCAATGTATCCATTGAATTGTTCCTTGAGCTCATTGTTTAGTAATGGTTTTTTGTTTTCTTTTTGGTATTTTTCTGAAGTTGAAAACGGTTAGGCAGTCAGACAGTCTCGCGCATGCGCCCAACCGGGATCCACCCGGCATGCCCACCAGAGGGCGATGCTGTGTCCATCCGGGGCATCTCTCTGCCACAATCAGAGCCATTCTAGTGCCTGAGGCACAGGCCACAGAGCCATCCTCAGCGCCTGGGCAAACTTTGCTCCAATGGAGCCTTGGCTTGGCTGCAGGAGGGGAAGAGAGAGACAGAGAGGAATGAGAGGGGTAGGGGTGGAAAAGCAGATGGGCACTTCTCCTGTGTGCCCTGGCCGGGAATCGAACCCGGGACTCCCGCACGCCAGGCCGACATTCTACCACTGAGCCAACCAGCCAGGGCCAGTAATGCTTTTAAGTCTATGTCTTCACGTGCTTTTCTCCTTTTTTCTTAGGATTTCTTGCTTCATAGCATTATTGTCAGAGGAAATGCTTGATATGATATTAACCTTCTTAAATTTATTGAGACTTGTTTTATGTCCTGACATATGGTCTTTCCTGGAAAATGTTCTATGTGCACTTGAAAAGAATGTATATTCTGTCACTTTGGCATGAAGTTTTCTGAAGGTACTAATTAAATCCAGCTGATCTTATGTGTATCATTTAAGGCTTGCTGTTTCCTTGGTGATTTTCAACTGGAAGATCTATCCATTGATGTCAATGAGGTGTTATAAACCTGTATTATAACTGTCAGTCTCTATGTCCACTAAGACTTGCTTTCCGTATTTTGGTCCTTCTACGTTGGGTGTGTAAATGCTCACAGGGGTTACAGCCTCTTGTTGGATTGCTCCCTTTATCATTATGTATTGTTCATCTTTGTCTCTTACTACAGCCTTTGTTTTAAAGTGTATTTTGTAAGATATATATTGACATCCTGATTTTTTATCCATTTCCTTTTGCATTATTTTTTCTATCCCTTTTGTTTTAATCTGTGTCTATCTTTCATTCTAGGATGGGTCTCTTGTAGATAGTATACATATGGATTGCTTTCTTATTCATTGTTACCCTTGTCTTTTTTTTTTTTTTTCTTTTTTTTTGTATTTTTCTGAAGTTGGAAACGGGGAGGCAGTCAGACAGACTCCTGCATGTGCCCAACCGGGATCCACCCAGCACGCCCACCAGGGGGCGATGCTCTGCCCATCTGGGGCGTCGCTCTGTTTGCAACCAGAGCCATTCTAGTGCCTGAGGCAGAGGCCACAGAGCCATCCTCAGCGCCCGGGCCAACCTTGCTCCATTGGATCCTTGGCTGCGGGAGGGGAAGAGAGAGACAGAGAGGAAGGAGAGGGGGAGGGGTGGAGAAGCAGATGGGCGCTTCTCCTGTGTGCCCTGGCCGGGAATCGAACCCAGGACTCCTGCACGCCAGGCCAATGCTCTACCACTGAGCCAACCAGCCAGGGCTACCCTTTTGTCTTTTAATTGGAGCATTTATGCCATTTACCTTTAAAGTGGTTATTGATAGGTACTTATTTATTGCCACTTCTATTCTTTTGTTTGTCCTTATTTTTTTACCCCCCCCCCCCATTCTTTTAATTAAAGAAGGCCCTTTAATATTTCTTGTCTTACTGGTTTGGTGGTAGCAAACTCTTTTAACTTTTTCTTGCCTAGGAACCTCCTTATTTCTCTTTCAATTTTAAATGATAGCTTTGCTGAATAAAGTAACTTGGTTGTAGGTTCTTGCTTTTCCTCGCTTTGAGTATTTCATACCAATCCTTTATGCCCTGAGAAGTTTCTTTCTTTTCTTTTTTAAGAGAAACAGACAGGGACAGACAGACAAGGAGGGAGAGAGATGAGAAGCATCAACTCATATTTGCAGCACTGCAGTTGTTCATTGATTGCTTTCTCATATGTGCCTTGACCAAGGAGGCTCCAGCTGAGCCCATGACCCCTTTCTCAAGACAGCGACCTTTGGGTTCAAGTCAGCAAACAGCAACCCTGTGCTTCAAGCCAGCGACAGTGGGGTCATGTCTTAGGAGCTGTTGAGTCTGTGGTCAAGCCATCTACTTTGGGGTTTTGAACCTGGGTCCTCAGCATGACAGGTCAATGCTCTCTCCACTGTGCCATTGCCTAGTACGGCTGCTCTGAGTTTCAGTTGACAGTCTTCTGGGAGCTCCATTGTAAGACACTAAGTGCTTTTCTGTTGTTACTTTAAGATTGTCTTTTTGCCATTTTAGTTATGATTTGTCTTGGTATGGGTCTCTTTTGGTTCACCTTTTCTAGGACTCTGTGCTTTCTGGATTTGTGTGTTTTCCTTCACCAGGTTAGGGAAATTTTGAGTCATGATTTCTTCATACATGTTCCCCATCCCTTGCTCATTCTGCTCCTTCTGGTATTCCTATAATACGGATATTATTTTATGCTTTATGTTGTCCCAAGTTCCCTTAAACTATCCTCATTCCTTTTAATTTTTCTTTTCCTTTTTGCTACTCTGATTGGGTGTTGTTTTCTACTTTGTTTTCCATATTGTTGATTTAGCCCTAGGCATCGCCCTAACCTACCCTTTATTCCTTCCGATGTATTTTTTATGTCAAATGTTTTGTTTTTTAATTTCTGGCTCATTCCTTTTTATGGTTTTTATCCTTTTTTATGCTTGCTGTCCCTTTGGTGAAGTTCTAAGTTGTTCCTTGAGCATCTGTATATCCATTACTTTGAACTCTATATCTATCTAATAAATTGCTTATCTCCATTTCAGTTAGCTCTTTTTCTGGATATTCTTCTGTTGTATTATTTGAGGCTATTTTTTTTCTTACCATTTTGGCTGCCTCTGTGTTTATTTCTATGAATTAGTTATATCTGCTGTGATTGCCATTCTTTTTTGTTACCTTTTGTAGTTAGTAAAATGTTCTGTTGGGTCTGTTGGTACAGTCTCAGTGATGACTTGTGCTGGGTGTTCCAGGTATGATCCCTGTGTATGTTATATGGTCCTTTGTGTTGTAATTGAGTCTTTATTGTTACTGGCCCTTGTGTCAGATCAACCTTTAGGCTGGCTTTTGATTGTGAGGCTCTGTCTTGATCAAAGTGTACAAGCTGCAGTGCAGGTGCTGACTACAGAAAGCAGAATTTACTTCAGCTGGGTTTGGTATCTCACGAGATCTCCCTTTGGATATGCTTCTTATGAAACTAATTGAATCTTGCTGTGATGTGGTCTGATGCTGGCATCTGGGAGGAAACCTGGTGTAGGTCAATGAACCTTTCTGTGTCTGGGCCTCTCCAACCTGTTTACAGCAGTCCACACTTTGTGACGGCCTCTTCTGGGTTTAGGTGCACATGAGAAGGATCAAGATGTACACTAAGATTTGTTTTACTACTGCTGGGCCCTGGAATAGGTCAGCAAAAGTCCTTTGGTATCCTGAGATCCACTTCCAGCTACCATTACCTGTTGGCTGCCTCTTAGGTTTGGTCACTGTAAAAGCCTCCAAGATAGTCAGTAGGATGGGGCCAGTGGCTTTTCCCTGAGTAGGGTGCTTGTCAGGCATCAGGGAAGGTGCTGGATATTGTGCTTACCACAGTCACTGGTCTCAGTTTGCTTTGCAGCCTGGATGGTGGTTCTGCGCCCCTCCTGAGAAATTTCTTATGATGAGGATGAACTAGTCAGATTCATGGGAAAGCGGGGTGATTGTCATCATCATCCCCTTACCCTTGCCCCACTATAAAGCTGAATAACTGAATCGTCACTTCTTGAGTTTATCCAGAGCTCTACTCCCAGGCTTAGGTGGCTGACTTGTTTGTTAGCAGGGCCCAGTATCCAGAAGTTGGGGCCATTGCTTTTCTCCAGAGTGATGACCATGAGGAGGGAGTCTCCACCCAAGAAAAATGGAAAAGTGGCACTGGAGAACGACTCAGCACAGGAATTCTGTTGGCTGTACCACTCCCCAGAGGTGGGAACCCCATAGTTTCCCAGGCCTGTGTATCAGCAGCTCTCCTTCCAAAACCACAAGAAAGTCCAAGCTTTGTGATGTTCTCCTGTGTCCCTATTGTGGCAATTTCAGCCTCACTGAAAGCCTACAGGTTGGGGTTGGATCGGGATTGTGCATGTGCCAGTACAGGAGAGTGGCCAGCCTTCCAGTCCCAGCTGTGCTACACTCAACAGCACTGGTGGGCCAAGTGTGCTTTTAGCTTGTGGAGGTGGGTGGATGCAGGTAGTCAATCTCCAAAGCAGGGGAACAGGTCCTTTTCAAAACCAACTGACTAGTCATTGTCTATATATGCCTCACAAGCATCGCAAAAGTCACTGCTTTCTGCAGGATCAAGCATGGCATAGTTGCTGCCCCAGCAGTCAGAGGTGGGGACTGCACTCCTTGTAGTGTTGATGTAACAATGGCAGGGCTAACTGCTCTGTAGGTGACATCTAGGTTACACAGGCCAACTCTCTATACTTTGATTATCACTACCAAATGTTTGGCAGATTCTCTTCTCATCTCTGCCTCTTCGGACCTGCGATCCCTGCTTGTGTTCAAGAACCTCCACCCTTACTTCTTAGGAAGGGGAGAGCTGCTGTAAACATAGCTGTATGTGGTAATGGAGCCAGTCCTTTCCACAGCTGAACCTTCTTAGTCTCTTCTTGGCTTCTTTTGCAAGTTCTTGGTTGTAATACCTCAATTGAACTAACATTCAATTGCTTATTCAGGTTGGTTGCTCTGTAATCAAGTTGTAAATCTAGTTTAGTTTTAGGAGCAGGTAGTTGTATTCATCTTGGAATCTCGAGAAAATATTTTTCTTGTTGCTTTTAAAATTCTTTGTTTAGGCCCAGGCTGGGTAGCTTAGTAGTTGGACTGTCATCCCATTATTCCAAGGTTGCGAATTTGATCCCAGATTAGGTCACCTACAAGAATCAACTAGTGAATGCATGAATGGATGGAACAACTAATCAATATTTCTCCTTTTTAAAATTTTTATAAATTTTATTGTGTTAGCATACATTCAAGTGTCCCACTCAATATTATACCCTCATTCCCCAACCCCCTCTACCCTTTGATGGCCTTGCCCTAAATATCTTCCCTCTTCCCTCTGGGATTTGCTGTCCTGTTATCTGTATCTATGTGTTATGTACTTATAATTTTACTAATCCCTTCACTTTCTCTGATCCCATCCCTTTATCCCCCTACTCTCTGACAGTTGTCCCTGGTCCCTGTGACCCCGTCTCTGCTTCTATTCTGTCCCTCAGTTCACTTTGTTCTTTAGATTCCACATAGAAGTGAGATCATATGATATTTGTCTTTCTTTGCCTGGCTGATTTCACTTAGCATAATAATCTCCAGGTCCATCCATGCCATTGCGAAAGGTAAGATTTTCTTCTTCTTCACGATCACATAGTATTCCATTGTATACATGTACCATGCTTTTTAATTCATTCATTTACTGATGGATATTTGGGCTGTTTCCAGATCTTGGCTATTGTAAACAATACTGCAATAAACATGGGGGTACGTATCTTCTTTTGAATCATTGATTTCATATTCTTAGGATATATTCCTAAAAGTCGGATAGCTGGGTCAAACCACAGTTCCAATTTTAGTTTTTTTGAGGTAACACTGTACTGTTTTCCAGTGTCTGCACAAGTCTGCATTCCCACCAGCAGTGCAGGAGGGTTCCCTTTACTCCACACCTTCACCAGCGCTTGTGTGTTGATTTGTTAATGAGCGCCATTCTGACAGGTGTGAGTTGGTATCTTATAGTAGCTTTAATTTGCATTTCTCTGATGATTAATGACATGGAACATATTTTGATATGCCTATTGGCCATCTGTATGTCCTCATTGGAGAAGTGTCTATTCAGTTCTTTTGCCCATTTTTAAATTGGATTGTTTCCCTTCCTAGTGTTGAGTTTTAGAAATTCTTTATAAATTTTGGTTATTAACCTGTTAGCAGACATATTGGTGAATATGTTCACCTATTGTATGGGTTGTATTTTTATTTTGTTCATGGTGTCTTTTGCTGTGTGAAAGCTTTTTAGTTTGATATAGTCCCATTTGTTTATTTTGTCTTTTATTTCACTTGTCCATAGAGATAAATTGGCAAAAATATTGCTACAAGAGATATTGGAGAGTTTACTGCCTGTGCTTTTTTACAAGATATTTATGGTTTCATGACTTAACATTTAAGTCTTTTATCCATTTTGAGTTATTTTTGTGTAGGGTCTAAGTTGGTGGTCTAGTTTCATTTATTTGCAGGTTGCTGTCCAGTTTTCCCAACACCG